>NC_134095.1:37758083-38077164 GCF_000715075.1 Nicotiana tabacum
TTCGTTTGGAAATTTCCCGAAAAGCTAATCATAGGTTCTTCTCTCCATCGGAACAATAGGGTCGTTATGCTCATTACTAAACTTGTTGAAGAGATGAAATATAACCAAGGTATATCTCTCCCCCCCCCCCCCCGAATTTCCACCACTGCGGACCGCACAAAAACGAGTGTTATCCGCACAAAAACGAGTGCTGTCCGCAAAGGTTTGGACTGCAGTGACAGACTTTGGTATTTTGGCCATAACTTTCTCTACAGATGTCCAAATTGTGATTTCTTTACTATTCTGGAAACTAGACACGAAGGGCTACAACTTTTGTTTTTAAATCATCCCAAACTTCCATGTATATCAAAAGATATGAGCTTCCGAAGTAGGACCAGTGAAAGTTTCCTCACCGCGGACCACACTACATTTTGTGCGGCCGCACAGCCCCCACCGCGGACGCACTGGACTTTGTGCGGAAGCACTGGTGGGTTTCGAGGCCTGCAACTCATCTAGTCCTGCAACAGCTATGAATTTCAGCCTAAAACACTCGGAACCTACCCGGAACTTACCCGAGTCCCCGGGACATCAAACCAATTGTACCAACACATCCCATGACATTGTTCAAACTTGTTCAAAACTTCGGAACGCTCACAACACATCAAATCACCAATTTCACATATGATTCAAGCCTAAGAACTCCAAGAACTCTTAACTTATGCTTTCAATCAAATCTCGTCCGAACGACCTGAAATTTTGCAAGCACGTTACATTCAACACTATGGAGCTACTCCAATTTTTGGAATTCCATTCCGACCCTTAGATCAAAATCTCACTATCGGACCGGAAACTTTAAAATTTTGACTCTCGCCTTTTCAAGCCTAAATTAGCTACGGACCTCCAAAACACAATCTGATCATTCCCCTAAGCTCGAAATCACCCAACGGAGCTAATGGAACCGTTGGATTTCCATTTCAAGGTCGTCTTCACATTGTTCCCACTACGGTCAACTTTCCAACACTTAAGCTCTCATTCTGGGACTAAGTGTCCCAAAACTCCCCGAAACTCAAAACCGAATATCCCAGCAAATCAAAATAGCAGAAATAAACACGGAAAAGCAATTAATAGGGGATCGGGGCGTTAATTCTTAAGACGACCGACTAGGCCGTCACATCAAGTCATATCTGCAAGATTGAATTCCTCATGTTGGGGGTCACTGTGTTTATCTTGCACGATTTGTTGATTTGTCTATATCCCCTTGTCTGGCCATAACTAATCTCTTCTTGAACCAACTACTAACTACTCGTTGGCCCATTCTCATATCAATATTCCGCATAATCTTTCTTGGATTATTTCCTTTGTCTTAACTTACCTCTCGCACTGGCTCCTTACTTATCAATAACATCCCAGGCAGGAACCCTTACTTCCTTTCCTTGACATCGTGCTTGCATAATATTCTGGAATCGTAGCATATCTGTACGATTTGAATAAGTACAATCTCATTCCTTTCTCATTTTTATCGCATTCTTCCTTTACCATTCCATAGTTACTAGAACCACTTAATTCTGATGTCATGCCACAAATCTGGGGGTGAGACCGGCACCTGATGCCTCACCTATCCTTGCGTACCAACTTGTGACTAAGGAACTCTGAACATATGATGTCATACTTTGGCCATGGGCCACATTGCAAGACAACTGCGAATGCTGACTAAATATCAGTATGAAGCTGGGCTGACAAGGCCGTCATAACTACTACAGCTGACAACCCAACCAAATATACCTACAAGGCCTGCAAGCCCAACATACTGCACTAACTGACAGGATATGTCTACAAGCCTCTACTGATGGATGTACTATGATCGGAACAGGTCCCTGACCTACTCATAACATATATACATATATATACAAGATGTACATAAGGTTCTAGACCCGGCAACTCCGAAAAGCATGGAGATTACCGATCAAGTTGAACTCGGGCAACACTTAATGAGGAGGTCTACCCGTCTGTCTGTCTGAACCTGCACGCATGAAATGCAGCGCCCCCAGAAAAAGGAGGTCAGTACGAAATAATGTACCGAGTATGTAAGGCAATATACTGAAAGCTGAAACTAAATTGATAATGTAATAACTGAAAGTAACTGGAAGTCAAAGATAACCTGAAGATATGCTTACCTGCTGATACTGACTCAACTCTCTCAATAAAGTAAGTAAAATAGATGTCCAGCCCTATAAGGCTCGGTATATATATAACTGCTCTGCCGTAGTAGGCTCGCTCATAGGCACTCGGCCATACTAGGCTTTATATCTCGGCCGTAGTAGGCTCGCTCATAGGCGCTCGGCCATAGTAGGCTAGGTATATAACTTACCATCTGATCCGAGGTTGCCTAATAGGGGCCTGCCCATCGATTATAGTTCGATGGTAATGAAAATACTTTAATATTGTATATATAAACTCTCTGCTCTCTTGACTGGAAGAAGGAAATACTCAAATGAATATGAAGTCCCGATAAAGTGAATATTGTAACTTGCGAGACTAGCAAAATATACATAAATTCCGGGATATGGATTATTCTTTGTGCCTCGTTATCAAACTTGTATAATGACGAGATCATGCAAAATGAAGAAAGAACTTACCCTTAACATACCTGGGGTAGGAAAAAAATCCGTATGATGTTCTTGGAAAATATTGCACCGTACTCCCCTTAGAATCTCAAAATCTCGTTGCTATAACGCAATATAATTCCGGATAAAACAATTTGATAGAGCTTCATCCGTCACCACCTTCATTTTGTGATTTTTGAGAAGTCCTTTTATAGCTAATAACGATACCCAAGCAAATCTGAATAATAGCTCTCTTAAATGAATTAGAGAGGCTTATTATTAAAGCAGTGTGTGCCCCACTTGATAAGGGTTATTTGGCAAAACAATTCCCCTAAGTGTGCCACCTTGCTAATGGTGTCACTCATACCTACGCTATTTATAGCAAGCAATAAATAAGTGTTATGAAGAATAAGAGGGTACACAGATTAAAGAAAATGAGTTTCGTTGAAAGTAGTCAATTTGGAATAAAATACGGGTCGAGCGATAATACCCGATATTTATGGACTAGTGCCATACAAGGTACTACATGGCCATGATAGTAAGGTGTATAAGGTATGTGAAAAGTGAGTAATATTTCAAGTAAGTGGGAATAATTCTTAATTTTTTGGGTAATTTATTAATTACCGGGTAACGGGACATTACCTAATTAATTGGGGATATATTTGGATAATATCAATCTCCCCACGTGGCATCCCCTCCATTTAAAATGGGTGACTAAGGATCTTACTTGATTACGTGGCTTGTAGACTAAGGATCTAAATGCCTTTCAATATCAAAGACTTGGCAAATGTATAATGAAGGTGAAAAGCGTTAGTACCATTTCAAACTTTCAGCAAACCTTTCATTTCAAACCTTTCAAGTAAACCTTTCATTTCAAAACCTTTCAAGCAAATCCATTTTAAACCTTTCAGTAGGTTCAATTCAAACGCTACAATCAGAAATAAAACGTAGCAGTATTCATCTTGCGAGAAGTTCCTACAGAAGAAAATCCAATAAGAATTTTTAGGATCGTAACAACGTAAAATTTTTGCAGTTTTAAAGGAGTACTATGCAATCTCTTCCAAGAATATCATACGAATTTCTTTTCCTACCCCAGGTATGTTAAGGCTAAGCTCTTCTTTCATTTGGCATGATCTCGTCATTACATTCATATCCCGGAATTTACGTATATTTTGCTAGTTTCGCAAATTGCGTATATCTTTCAAGCATTGTAAGTTATAATATTTTCCTTATCGGAACTTCATATTCAGTTGAGTATTTCCTTCTTCCAGTCAAGAGAGCAGAGAGTTTATATATATAGTATTAAAAGTATTTTCATTACCATCGAGCTATGGGCAGGCCCCTATTGGGCAACCTCTGATCAGATGGTAAGTTATATGATGATCCTACTGTGGCCGAGCGTATATGAGCGAGCCCAGTTAGTCGAGATACAGATCCTAGTATGGCCGAGCGCTTATGAGCGAGCCTACTACGACAGAGCAAATATATATGTATACCGAGCCTTATAGGGTCGGACAACTATTTTACTTACTATATTGAGAGAATTGAGTCAGTATCAGCAGGTAAGCATATCTTCAGATTATCTTTGACTTCCAGCTACTTGCAGTTATTATATTATCAGTTCAGTTTCAGCTTTCAGTATATTGCCTTATATACCCAGTACATTATTTCGTACTGACGTTCCTTTTCTAGGGGCACTATATTTCATGCGTGCAGATTGGTCAGACAGAAGAGTAGGCTTCTTCAATAAGTGTTGCCCGAGTTTAGCTTGATCGGTAAGCTCCATGCCTTTCGGAGTTTCCGGGTCTAAAGCTTTATGTATATCTTGTATATATACGTATATATATCATGAGTAGGTCGGAGAGCCGTTCCGATCACAGTCTATCCATTAGTGGAGGCTTGTAGACATATTTTGTCAGTTAGTGCAGTATGTTGGGCTTTCAGGCCTTGTATATATATATTTGGTTGGTTTGTCAGCTGTAATAAATATGACGACCTTGTCAACCAAGCTTTATATTGATATTTAGTCAGCATTCACTGTCGTCTTGCAATGTGGCCCATGGCCAAAAGTATGACATCATATGTTCAGAGTCCCTTATTTGCAAGTTGGTACACAAGGATAGGTGAGGCACTGGGTGCTGGTCTCGCCCCCCAAATTCGGGGCGTGACAGTTCATCTGCATGGTATTCCAGTGTCCATCATTTAAGATAGAGGTACTCAGTTCACATCACGGTTCTGGAGGGCCGTTCAGCATGAGTTGGGTACTCGGGTGGAGTTGAGTACATCATTTCACCCTCAGACGAACGGACAGTCCGAGCGCACTATTCAGATTCTTGAGGATATGCTCCGTGCGTATGTGATTGAGTTTGGAGGGTCTTGGGATCAGTTCTTGCCATTGGCGAAGTTTGCCTACAATAATAGTTATTAGTCCAGCATTCAGATGGCACCGTATGAGATATGGTAGGTGGTGTAGATCCCCGGTGGGTTGGTTTGAGCCAGGCGAGGCTAGACTATTGGGCACAGACTTAGTTTAGGATGCTTTGGAGAAGGTTAAGGTAATTCAGGATAGAGTCCGTACCTCCCAGTCCAGAAAGAAGAGTTACACGGACCTGAAGGTTCGTGATGTTTCCTATATGGTTGGAGAGCGGGTTCTGCTTCAGGTTTCGCCTATGAAGGGTGTTATGAGATTTGGGAAGAAAGGGAAGTTGAGTCCGAGGTTTATTTGCCCTTTTGAGATATTGAGGCATGTTGGGGAGGTTGCTTATGAGCTTGCCTTACCTCCCAGCTTGGCAGGAGTTCATCTGGTATTTCATGTTTCGATGCTCTGGAGGTATCACAGTGATCCGTTGCACGTGTTGGATTTCAGTTCAATCCAGTTGGGCAAGGATCTATCTTATGTTGAAGAGCCAGTGACAATATTGGATAGGCAGGTGAGGAAGCTGAGGTCAAGAACATTTCTTCGGTAAAGGTTCAGTGGCTAGGTCAACCGGTCGAGGAGGCGACCTGGGAGACCGAGCAGTATATGCGCAGCCGTTACCCTTATCTTTTCGCTACTTCAGGTATGTCTCTATGCTCGTTCGAGGACGAATGAATGTTTAAGTGTAGGAGGATGTGATGACCCGGCCGATTGTCTTAAGAATTAACGCCCAGATCCCCTATTAACTGCTTTCCTCGAGTTTATTTCTGCTATTTTGATTTGCCGGGATTTTCGATTTAGAGTTTCGGAGAGTTTTGGGACACTTAGTCCCTAAATGAGAGCTTAAGTGTTGGAAAGTTGACCGTAGTCGGAACAGTGTGAAGACGGTCTCAGAATGGAGTTCCGATGGTTCCGTTAGCGCCGTTGGGTGATTTCGGGCTTAGGGACGAGTTCAGATTGTGTTTTGGAGGTCCGTAGCTATTTTAGGCTTGAAATGCCAAAAGTTGAATTTTTGAAGTTTCCGGTTGGATAGTGAGATTTTGATCTGAGGGCTGGAATGGAATTCCAGAAGTTGGAGTAGCTCCGCAGTGTTGAATGTGACGTGTGTGCAAAATTTCAGGTCATTCGGACGACGTCTGATAGACTTTTTTTATCGAAAGCGTGTTTTTAGAGTTTTAGGAGTTGTTAGGCTTGAATCCGATGAAAAACAGGTGTTTTGATGTTGTTTTGAGCATTCCGAAAGTTGGAGCAAGTTTGAATGAAGTTATGGATATGTTGGTAGGTTTGGTTGAGGTCTTAGGGGCCTCGGGTGTGTTTCAGATGCTCAATGGACCATTTTTGGACTTGGAAAGATTGCAGATTTTCTGCTGTTGTGTTGCAGAGAAAACATTCATCGCGTTCGCGAGAGGGTCTCGCGTTTGCGTAATGAATTTGGTTGAAATAGCTGAATTGTGCTTCGCGTTCGCGAAGGTATGGACCCGTTGGTCTTCGCGTTCGCGACATGGTCCTCGCGTTCGCGTAGTGTCTGCCAGTGTAAGCTATTCGTTCGCGAGTGGACCTCGCATTTGTGAAAGAGGAAATTTGGCCATTAGGATTTTGTGCATCGCGTTCGCATTAGTAGTCTCGCATTCGCGAAGAAGAACGCGTCTGGGAAGAATATAAAATTTCAAAGTCGAGAGTTTGGCCATTTTTATCAAAACTTAAGCTTGGGAGCTCGGATTTGAGCGAGGTTTTGAGGGGTTTTCAGAGATATCGATTGGGTAACGATTCCTAACTCCTTTTTGCTTGTAACCCATTAATCTAAACATGAATTCATCATTTAAGTTTGGAATTTGTATGAAAATTGGGGGAAAGTTCTTAGATAAAAAATTCGAGTTTTGATTGGGGATTTGACATTGGATTTGGATAATTTTGGTATGGTTAGACTTGTGAGGTGTGAGGATTCTGAAAATGTAAATTTTACCCGATTCCGAGACGTGGTCCCGAGGGGCGTTTTGGTCATTTTACCTAATTATGCGTGTTATCTTAGAATTTAATTGTTGAATCGATTACTTGAAGTGTTATTTACATTATGAAATTGAATTGAATAGATTTGGGCCATTTGGAGTTGAGTACTCGTGGCAAGAGCGTGGTTTCGGGTTGAATTGAGCTGGTTCGAGGTAAGTGGCTTGCCTAACCTTGTGTGGGGGACCTTCCCCTTAGGATTTGGTATTACTGTTAATTGAAATGCCTTGTACGTGAGGTGACGAGCGCGTACTTGTGCTAATTGTTGAAAATCTGGTTTTCATTAAGTAATTACTAGTATGTTTCCTTTCCTGTTTTTATTACTTGCACTTTATGCCTGTTGTTAGCTAGGGAAAGCATGCCTAAGTGATTTAATTACTTTATTTGTTCAAATTGCTTTACCTCAATTCTGTGCAGCATGCTAGACTAGAATTACCTGTTTGCCTTAATATGAAACTAACATTTACTGAATATATTTCCATGCTGCTGCTGTGTATTTACATTTGGGACTACGGATGCGGGATTCCAGTAGATCCCCTTTGCTTGTTTATTTGGGACTACGGATGTAAGATTCCGGTAGATCCCCCTTGTCTGTTTATTTAGGACTACGGATGTGGGATTCCGGTAGATCCCCCTGCACAGTTATATGGAACTACGGGACTGCACCCGGTAGATTCCCCTAGTACTAGTATTTACATTTGGGGACTACGGAACGGGATTCCGGTAGATCCCCGGTGCATTATGAGTTGGACTATGGGACGACACCCAGGAGATACACTGGAAATTTACATTTGGGGGCTACAGGACGGTATCCTGGTAGATCCCCGGTTGCTATCTCTGTGTTGAGCTGTGTTCCCTCGGTGATTATTTTGCCTCTGTTTTAGTTGTTGTTGCTCTTTCTATTCTATGTTATTTCTTACTGTTGCACTTAATTATACTGTCAGGTTCTACACTATTATACTATGTATTTTATTTAATCTCAGTAGGGCCCTGACCTTCCTTGTCACTACCCGACCGAGGTTAGGCTTGACAGTTACTGAGTACCGCTGTGGTGTACTCATGCCCTTTCTGCGCATGTTTTTCATGTGCAGATCCAGGTACTTTCACTCAGTCTTATCATCCTTGAGGCGAGGCGCTTCTGTATATATCTGCCATGTCCGCAGACCGAGGAGTCCCTTTCTATCTTTCTGTAATAGTATAGCCCTTCAGTACATCCCATTTGATAGACATTTCTGGAGTTAGAGCTTCTTATATATCTCTTAGCTTGTGATTCATGGGTTTCCTGGTTTTGGGATATATATAGATATATATATATATATTGGATTTGAGAGTTATATTTTGTATGCCGAGCGGCACTTTTAAAACGCTGTTTTATTACATTATTTCTGTTTTAAATTGTATTCTTCCGCAAATTGGTTTATCTTCCGCGTTTTAGGCTTACCTAGTCGTAGAGACTAGGTGCCGTCACGATGGTTCACGGAGGGCGAACCGGGGTCGTGACAAGTTGGTATTAGAGCTCTAGGTTCATATGAAAAGTCAACCAGGGCAGTAAACCTTCGCAAATGCGAAAGTCAACAGTATGGTCATAGTTCGCAATTGCGAACTTTTGTTCGAAAATGCGAAAATCATGCTTTAGTTCTAGGCACTTCTGTAATTTCACATTTTTTAGCCCTAAACCCTTTAATACCCAAACCAGCTCAGTTGTAAAATATCTTTTGGCTTATTTTCAATCTTAGGACTAGAGAGAACAAGTTTTGGAATCTAGGGTTTGCACACACACTTTGGTCTTGAAGATTTGAAGCCTTTGGTTGAGAATTTCTTACCCATTATGTTCATTTATTCATTTCCTTGCTTTATATTGAGTATCTAAGTGTGTAGCATTTTATCCAATACCTGAATCTTATTTATGGGAATATTCATAATTAAAGTGTGGATTAAATATCTTGTTGTGCTTATGTATTGAATAATTTTTATCTTTTTATGAAGTGTGTTATTATTTCTTTAATTATTCTTGTTATTTAATGTTTCTAAAGGGATTAGTTAACCCTAGGACTCACCCATTATCTCCGAATTAATTTTGGGAAAGATCATTTGGGGTTGGGAAAGATTAATTAACAAGAACTTGAGGCTTTAACCCTCATTTTATAGATTCTACCTAGGGATAGGATTGAACTACTTGTAGCCATAATCGGTTGTGCTTAATCTCTTAATTGTTTTAGGAATAATTCAATTAGGAAGTCTTGTTAGTCTTCGGAAGAAGCTAATATAGAAATATTAACCGAGGCTAATTAACATAAACTCACTCATATTTGAAAAATCATGAAATACATTGGATCGTTACTTGAGTGTAATTCCCGATGCATTCATCCTTGTAGCCATTGATCATTTTACTTGCTTTCTAGGTTAGTTTACATTTCCGCATTTAGGTGTAAATAGTTTCTAAAACCATTTCTAAGTGTTTGGCATTGCATAACAAGTGATAATTCTCTTACATTCCTAATCGCCTATATATTGTTCTCTGTGGGATTCGACCTTGACTCATAGTTGGGTATATTATATTGCATGCGACCGTGTTCATTTACTTTTTAGTAGTGGATTTGGACGTCATCAGGGTGTACCAGTGTTATTTGTGAAGAAGAAAGATGGGACTATACAGATGTGCATTGATTACTGCCAGTTGTACAAAATTATCATTAAGAACAAGTACCCGTTGCCGCATATTGATGATTTGTTTGACCAGTTGCAGGGTACCAAGGTGTTCGCTAAGATCGACTTAAGGTCGGGTTTATCATCAGTTGAAGATTCGGGATTCGAATGTTCTGAAGATGGTTTTCTGGATTAGATATGTCCATTATGAGTTCCTAGTGATGTCCTTCGATTTGACTAACGCCCCACCAGCATTTATGGATTTAATGAATAGGGTGTTCAGGCCATATATTGATTTGTTTGTCATTGTCTTCATTGATGACATTTTGATCTACTCACGTAGAATGGAAGAGCACGAGCAGCATTTGAGAGTGGTGCTTCAGACCCTGCGAGAACAAAAGCTATATGCTAAGTTCTCCAAGTGTGAGTTTTGGTTAGATTCGCTGGCATTCTTGGGGAATATTGTATCAAGCGAGGTATTAAGGTCGATCCCAAAAAGGTCGAGGCAGTTCAGAGTTGTCCTCGACCTACCACAGCGACTGAGATCAGGAGCTTCTTGGGGTTAGCAGGTTATTATCGCTGATTTGTGGAGGGCTTCTCATCTATTGTAGCACCTTGACTAGATTGAACTAGAAGGGTGCTCCATTACGATTATTGTGAGGCAAACTTTCAGAAGCTTAAGACCGTATTGACTTTAGCACCAGTGTTAGTGCTGCCTTCCGATTTGGGGATGTATACTGTGTATTGCGACGCTTCATGCATTGGTTTGGGTTGTGAATTGATGCAGGAGGGGCGAGTTATTGCATATGCTTCACGTCAGTTGAAGCCCCATGAGAAGAATTACCCTGTACATGATTTGGAGTTGGCCGCTGTCGTGTCCCCTTTTCCCCCTTTTTGACGGGGAAGTCCGGGTTTTGACATTCATGGGGGAACAACTCGTTTCCTTTTGGGAATTGGGTATTTGAAGAGTCGCCACCTAATGGATTAAGGTGCGTTAGGGTACCTAGAGCGATTAACTCATGTAACTAGTTTGTGTTACCAGAGATTAGGGTAAGGGATCAAAATAACCTTGAGGGGAAGGTGTTAGTCACCCCTTGCGGTCTACAATGGTGGGTCCCGGTCGAACTTAAACTATGTGAATTAGTCATTTTACAAGTAAATAATTTCAACACATATTTGCAAATAAAGGCATGTTTTCACATTCTAAACACATGTATGGTTCAGGTAATGGAAGAAAGGCAGAGGTTTGAACAACTTGCACATATATATATATCATGCTCGCTAAATTCTATGGCCTATTTGGCAAACCTTCCCAACAACTCGGGTTTGTGTAGAATACTCCTTAGGGGAAAGGTCGTTGATAACTGCGATTTCTGCATGTTTTTTATACCCATTCTTACCTGAGCTTTGTGAATTTATTGCCATATAATAGTCCCAAAATACTTACAAATGACACTTGATTGCAGGTTTGAGCGACAAGATGACAAATACTAAAGATCGGCTAAAAAAGGAGTGAAATCTGCCAAGAGTCAAGAGACAACTGAAAGGGGGGATCAAAAGGCCCTGCGCCGTCCGCACTGTTCTGTCACGCGGCCGCGCAGGAGAGTTCAGAAGCTGGGCATATCCAAGTTCAACCTGCGCGGACCGCACTATTTTGCCACGCGGCCGCGCAGGAAAAGTTCAGAGGCCATGATATTTTTAAGATAAGCTGCGCGGTCCGCGCCTCTTCTCGCGCGGTCCGCGCCCAGTTCCAATGCGGTCCGCGTCCTTTTTTGTGCGGTCCGCACCTAAGAGAATCAGAGAAGCAATCACTCGAGACAAAAGCCCATGCGACTGTGCACCTAATCAGTGCGGTCCGCGTGGATGAAGTTCATGCGGCCGCACGTCACTTTTGTGCGGTCCGCGCCCCCCAGTACCAGATGCAAGTAATGAAGACCCAGAGCCCTACGCGGCCGCGCGTCATTTGTGCGTGGTTCGCGCCAGACCCTCAGGGGTATTTTTGTCCGGTTTTTCCTGTGTAGTATAAATAGAACATTTTACTTTTTAGCAGCAGTTTTTTTGGAAGGCGGTTCGAGAGCAGAGAGCAGCTGAACTCGTGTTACCCTATTATCAGCCTATTTTGGGCCATTTCTTCTAGTTTTAAAGTGGAATCAAGTAGATTAACATTGTAGTTAACTATTATGTCAATTTCATCTATTATTTCTTTGATTGTGTTACTACTATGTCTAGCTAAACCCATTAGCTAGGGTTGTGGCTCAACCCTAGTGTGGGAAATTGATGGGTGTGATTGTTTAGTGCATGAATGATGTTGGGTGTTTGCTATTTGGATTAATCTTAAGTTTTCACTAAGATTTGGTGGTTGCAAACACTAAGTCTAGCTTAGTGGGTCTTGACTCTTCTTGAGAAAGAGAGTCTATGACCTCAAGATTAACTCCAACAAGGAATCGGGATGGACCCATGAGAATGGTAGTCCCAATTAACGGGTTAAACCTCGAGAGAGTAATTACCCAACTTGAACCATAAGTTGCTTGGGCAAATTAGCCTACCCAATTGGTCTCGAGAGAGTCGATTGGACAAAATCACTCTCTCTATCGAGAGGTGTGAGAGTGGGTGTAAAGGGTGCAACGATTATAGCATAAGCCCCATATTCGTCATTCTTGCATTAGGAATTTCTACCCGTTAGTGGACCACCTAGGTAAATGCTGCATCCCTAGTGCTTTTATCTATCTTGCATACAATTTAGAATCATAATTTTAGCATAACCTAGTTTTACAACTGTAGTTGATAAATTGTAGCTCTTAAACAAAAGAAAACCAAAAATGTTAGAAGATCAATTATGAGCTAAAACACTATCCTAGACCATACAAATACTCGACTCCAATTTGAAGTTCCCTGTGGAAAATCGACCCCGATATCGCTATTGGGTAAAAGTATTATCGCCCACTCATCCTTAGGTTGAGTCTGCTGCGATCACTTTTTGGCGCCGTTGCCGGGGAACTTTACGGTGTTGACTATCTGTGTAGCTAGTATTGTGTTTTGCTTCTCTTTCCTTCTTATTTACTAATTTTGTGTGTTGATCAATCAGGTACCATGGCTCTTAATGCAAATGACCCTCTCGGCAATGTGATAGCGGGGGAGGAGGTAGAAGATCTAGAACAAGATGAGGTCTTACCTCAACTTCCACGGAGAGGTCGGAATGTCAATATAAATGCAAATGAGAACAACAACATTCCAGACCCTCCTCCACAGCCGCCGAGAGTGGCTCCCGGAGTTCTACTAAATCAAGGATACGCCAGTGCTATTGTTCCTCCCCGAATCCAGGCAGGGAACTTTCAAATCACAAATGTTATGCTGACCTTGCTCGAGCAACGAGGTTATTTCATGGGTGCCTCCGATCAAAATGCCTACAAGCACTTGAAGGGGTTCGTGGATACTTGTTGGGGTAGCAAGCAGACAAACGTGTCCGAGGACGCGTTGAGATTGAGGCTTTTCCCGTTCTCTCTTTGGGGTAAAGCATTGGATTGGTTAGAAAGGCTCCCCAATCATTCTATCACAACATGGGATGAATTGGCGGACAAATTTATTGCCAAGTTCTTCTCTCCAAGTCATATGGCGGCTCTTCGGGATGAAATTCTAGCTTTCAAGCAGGAGCCAACAGAACCTTTGCATGAAATATGGGAAAGATATAGAACAATGGTGAAAGAGTGCCCTAATAACGACATGACTGAGGGTATGATTCAACAAACTTTTTATCGGGGCATCAACACCACAAATCAATGCATTGTGAACCAACTGGCCGGAGGGAATTTTATGAAACTTTCTTACCAAGAGGCATGTGATGTACTTGATGAAATGGCCGACACCTCTTCGGCATGGCAAAGCCGAGCAAACGTGCCACAAGGTGACCCCACGGTCATCCATTTGCACAAGGAATTGCACGATCATGGCCAAGCGATAGCCGAACTTACAACAACTATGAATCAATTAGCAAAGGCGCAATTGCAACAAGTCCAAAACCCGCGCCAAGTCAATGCAATGGAAGGTGTTTCTATGTTGAAAAGGAGGCAAAGAGGACAACAACCTCAAGGTAATTGTGAACAATATGACAACAACAATGATGGTGGTGGGTATTCGAATGAAGGTTTTGATGACCAAAGTGAGGAAGTCCAATAT
Source organism: Nicotiana tabacum (assembly GCF_000715075.1). NCBI lineage: Eukaryota > Viridiplantae > Streptophyta > Magnoliopsida > Solanales > Solanaceae > Nicotiana > Nicotiana tabacum. The sequence goes on from NC_134095.1 coordinate 37,771,905, forward strand.
GTCAACAACTACCAAGGGAATAGAGGCAACCAAGGGAATCAACAATGGAGACCCCAAGGTAATTGGGGCAATCAACAAGGCGGCAATTGGAATTACAACAACAATCAAGGAGGCAATTGGGGGAACAATAATTCTGGGAATCAAGGAAATTGGAGCTGGAACAACAATTGGAACAACAACAATGGTGGTCAAGGTAATAGGGGGCAAGGCTATCAAAGGCCCCCAATGTATCAACAACCCAATAACCCGCCTCTGTTCCAATCTCAAGGGTCGAGTTCGTCGGGCAATGACATGAGTCGAATAGAGAGCATGTTCTAACAAATGATGAAAAAAAGTCAAGATTCCGAGGCCCAATTAGCTTCGCATAACACATCTATCAGGAACTTGGAAGTGCAATTAGGCCAAATCTCTCAATCTTTAAATACTCACCCAAAGGGTGCTCTACCAAGTGACACGGTAGTAAACCCCAAGGGAGGGCACAACAATCATGTGATGGCAGTGACAACATGAATTGGAAGAGGCGGTGATGTGCATGCCTCAAGAGATAACCGAGTTCCGGTAGATGAAGATGAGTTGCAAAATGATGAGATCCCGTTGGTAGTTGAGGATGTTGTCGAACCAAGTGCAAATGATGATGGGAGAATTGCAATTGATGAGGGTGAGGAGGAGACTCAAGAGGCCGTGAACCCGTCTAGGGAACACGTCATTGATATGCCCGAACCGGAGGTTCCAAAAGCCAAGGCACCCTTGCCTAGACCTCCTCCGCCCTACCCTCAACGGTTGGCCAAGCAAAAGGGTGACAACCAATTTAAGAAATTTATTGAAATGATGAAGAGTTTGACTATCAATGTGCCTTTGGTGGAGGCACTCGAGCAAATGCCGGGATACGCAAAGTTCATGAAAGATTTGGTTACAAATAAGAGATCAATGGAGTGTGAGACAATCAAGATGACCCATCAAGTGAGCGCAATTGTGCATTCTATGGCTCCAAAACTTGAGGATCCCGGTGCATTCACTATCCCATGTACCATTGGAAGTGCCGACTTTGGAAAAGCCCTTTGCGACTTGGGGGCAAGTATCAATTTAATGCCATGTTCGGTCTTCAAGACCTTGGGAATCGGACAACCTCGTCCAACCTCTATGAGGCTTCAAATGACAGACCGATCAATGAAGTGGCCTTTGGTAATTATTGATGATGTCCTTGTTCGTGTTGATAAGTTCATATTGCTAGCCGATTTCGTGATCTTGGATTGTGAAGTGGATTTTGAGGTGCCTATCATTCTTGGGAGGCCCTTCCTAGCTACGGGAAAGGCCTTGGTTGATGTGAAATCGGGAGAATTGACCTTCCGTGTTGGTGATGAAAAGGTGGTGTTCCACGTATGCAAATCAATGAGGCAACCAAATAGCAACGAGGTGTGCTCGTTTGTTGACATTGTCACGGCAGTGATAGTGGATGACACAAGAGCTATGGCTAATGTTGAGGACCCACTTGCGGCCGTGCTATTGAACATGGATGTTGATGATGATGCTAAAAGGGTGGAGTGTGTGAATGCATTGGCATGGGCTCATATTCTTATGAACCGAGGAAGTTATCTCTTGATCTTGAAAATCGCAAAACTCCTCCCACCAAGCCATCTATTGAGGAGCCACCGGTGTTGGAGTTGAAACCACTTCCTCCTCACCTCAGGTATGAATTTCTTGGTCCTAATTTTACTTTGCCGGTTATACTTTCTTCTTGCTTGACTAACGTGCAGGTTGAAGCCACTTTGGCGGTTCTTCGAAAGCGCAAGCGGGCAATTGGATGGACCTTGGCGGATATTCAGGGTATTCCCCGCGTTTTGCATGCACAAGATAATATTGGAGGATGATGCTAGGCCGTCTCTTGAACATCAAAGGAGACTCAATGAAGCCATGCAAGAGGTGGTTAAAAAGGAAGTCATCAAGTGGCTTGACTCCGGTGTGGTGTATCCAATTTCTGATAGTTCGTGGACTTCTCCAGTACAATGTGTGCCAAAGAAGGAGGAATGACTGTGGTGACTAATGACAATAATGAACTTATTCCGACTCGCACTGTGACGGGTTGGAGGGTATTCATGGACTACAGGAAGTTGAACAAGGTGACTAGAAAGGATCATTTCCCATTGCCGTTCTTGGACCAAATGCTTGATCGTCTTGCAGGCCGGGCTTTCTATTGTTTTCTGGATGGGTATTTAGGATATAACCAAATTCTCATTGCCCCGGAAGACCAAGAAAAGACAACTTTCACATGTCCTTATGGCACATTCGCCTTCTCTCGAATGCCATTTGGGTTATGTAACGCACCAGCGACTTTCCAACGATGTATGATGGCAATCTTCACCGATATGGTGGAAGACATTTTGGAGGTCTTCATGGATGATTTTAGTGTGGTCGGGGACTCTTTCAGTGATTGCTTGCAAAACTTGGATCGTGTATTGGCCCGATGCGAAGACACAAACTTGGTTCTCAATTGGGAGAAATGCCATTTTATGGTAGAAGAAGGCATTGTGTTGGGTCACAAAATTTCAAAAATAGGGATTGATGTTGATAAAGTGAAAATTGAGGTTATCTCGAAGCTCCCTCCCCCTACTTCTGTCAAAGGGGTGAGGAGTTTTCTTGGACACACGGGTTTCTACCGAAGATTCATCAAAGACTTCTCTAAGGTAGTTAACCCGTTGTGTAAATTGCTTGAGAAAGATGCCAAATATGTGTTTGATGAGAAATGTATGGAGGCTTTCGAGCTTCTAAAGCAAAAGTTGACGACTACCCCCATTATTACCGCACCAAATTGGAGCTTGCCCTTTGAGCTCATGTGCGACGCTAGTGATGTTGCGGTGGGGGCGGTCTTGGGCCAAAGAATCAACAAGATGTTCCATCCGGTGTACTATGCAAGTAAGACAATGAATGAAGCTCAAAGGAACTATACGGTCACCGAAAAGGAATTGCTTGCCATTGTTTTTGCCATGGAGAAGTTTCGCCCATACCTTATGGGGGCCAAAGTGATTATTCACACCGATCACGCCACCCTTAGGTATTTGATGACGAAGAAAGATTCTAAAGTGAGGTTAATAAGATGGGTGCTTCTTCTTCAAGAATTTGATTTGGAGATCATTGATAGAAAAGGTAGTGAAAACCAAGTGGCGGACCACTTGTCTCGATTGGAGGAGGAAGGGAGGCCTTTGGACGACCTTGAGATAAATGATGCTTTTCCGGATGAACAACTCCTCTCGGTTTCAATGCTAGACATGCCATGGTTTGCCGACATTGCCAATTACCTTGTTACCAGTGTGGTTCCGTATGAGCTCTCTTCTAACCAAAGGAAGAAGCTCAAGCGGGATTGCTTGGATTACTATTGGGATGAGCCATATCTTTTTAAAATCTGCACCGATGGTGTAATTCGCCGGTGTGTTCCTGAAGAAGAGCAACCGAGTATTGTGGAGGCTTGTCACTTTTCGCCCTATGGTGGCCATCATGGCGAGGCAATGACGGCGTCTAAAGTGTTGAGCTGTGGTTTCTATTGGCCTTCGTTGTTCAAGGATGCCGGTGACTTTGTGAAAAGATGTGATGAATGCCAACGTGCTGGAGGGATTTCGAAGAAAGATGAGATGCCCCTTAACACAATTCTAGAGGTTGACATCTTTGATGTTTGGGGGATAGACTTTATGGGACCATTTGTAAGTTCCTGTGGTAACACTTACATCTTGGTAGCGGTTGACTATGTGTCGAAATGGGTTGAGGCCATAGCTTTGCCAAATAATGAAGCTCGAAGTGTGGTGGCATTTTTGAAAAAGAGTATCTTCACGAGGTTTGGCACTCCACGTGCCATAATTAGTGACGGGGGTTCTCATTTTTGCAACCGGGCTTTTGACTCTCTGCTAGCCAAGTATGGGGTAAATCACAAGGTAACCACTCCTTATCATCCTCAAGCGAGTGGCCAAGTTGAGGTGTCCAACCGTGAGATTAAGAGTATTTTATCCAAAACTGTCAATGCAAATAGGACTGACTGGTCGAAGAAATTGGATGATGCTCTTTGGGCTTATCGTACAGCTTTCAAGACGCCGATTGGTATGTCGCCGTATCGGTTGGTGTTTGGGAAGGCTTGTCATCTTCCGGTAGAATTGGAATATAAAGCTATATGGGCGCTGAAAAAGTTGAACTTATATGTAGCTGCAAATCTTCGGGTGGAGCAATTGAATGAACTTGATGAGTTTAGGTTTCATGCTTACTCCAGCTCGTCCTTGTATAAGGACAAGATGAAGTACCTTCATGACAAGTATGCCAGAGGGAAGGAATTCAAAGTGGGTGATATGGTTCTTCTTTTCAATTCCCGGTTGAGGTTATTTCCGGGCAAGTTGAAGTCCAAGTGGAGCGGCCCTTTTGAAGTGGTTGGGATAACTCCCTTTGGTGCCATTGATCTCAAAAATAAAAATGGTGAAGTCTTCCGAGTCAATGGGCATCGCGTCAAGCATTATTTGGGAAAGATTAATGACAGCCACGTGGTGGCGCGCATTCATTTGAAATGACCGTGATGGTAACATGCGTCGTTCCGCGACGTTAAATCAGGCGCTTCGTGGGAGGCAACCCATGTCTTTTTCCTTTTCTTTGTTTTTCTGTTGTAGAGTAGGATTTTTGAGCTGATAATTTGTGAAGTGTTGCAGGGATTATGTTGAACCAGTGCAGGGAAGAAGTACAAAAAAATGATCAGTCCATAGAAATTGCCCCACGCGGCCGCGCATCAAAGCAGCGCGGTCCGCGTGGGCTTGAGCAGCAGTGAGTTCATCCTCAGAAAAAAATTCAACGCGGACCGCGTCCCTTTCTGTGCAGTCCGCGTGTGAGAAGCTGGAATTACCAAGTCTCTGATAAACTCCCACGCGGCCGCGCATCAAAGCAGTGCGGTCCGCGTGGGCTGAGTAGTCAAAATGTGACTAAAAGAAAACCAGCGCGGACCGCGGCCATTTTTGTGCGGCCGCGCTGGTAGGTAAGCTGAAAGCCCCAGGGTTTTTCTATAAATAGAAGCCTTGGGCCTCATTTGAACCTTTTCGCAAATTTTCATCTGGAGCTCTAAATTTTCACTGTTCATCCGCACTCCCTGCTCATTTAGTCGATTTTTCACTAATCCCTGGTAACAAATCTTGTTCATTTCATGCATAGCCTAATTTTTTGTTTCTTCTCATTACTCTCTACTAGTATAACTTCTTACTGTTAGTTTGGATTTCTATTGTTTAGTGAGACTTAGGGGCCTAAATCCATGTAATTAATTGAGTAGGGACACTGAGGGGTCAAATTCCGATCAAAATGGGACTTAAAGAGAAATTTTTTTTCCGCCTCAGTTAAATCTATCCTATGCGGCCGCACAACATTTTTGCGCGGTCCGCGTGGTTTTTTTTGTGTGCTATGATGAATCGCCTCCATGCGGTCCGCGTGACATTTCTATGGGGTCCACGTGAGTCCAGCGCGGCCGCGGTGCAAAACAGTGCGGACCGCGTGTGAAAAGTTCAGAGAAGTCACCATTTTGGTAGTTCACCTGTGCGGTCCGCGACCATTTCTGTGCGGTCCGCGCTGAAGCTACGCGGCCGCAACACAAAACAGTGCGGACCGCGTCGGTTCATTTAGAGAAACCATTGTGTGAATCAGTAAACTGTGCGGACCGCGTGCCTTTTGGTGCGGTTCGCGTTCCTCTGTCTGTGAAACTGTGTCTGCAATTCTTTCATTCAATTGAACTGTCCATTTCATATCATGTGCTTTTACTAACAATGCTAGACATGTCTTCCTTGCAGACAATGGTTCAAAACATGTGGCTAAGAAGCGACGGGGAAACAAATACAATCCGGGAGAGGTGGTTCCTCCCGTGGGGGAAGGGGAAAAGGAATTGTAAAGCTAAATCCATAGTCCAAGGAAGAAGAGGAAGCTCCCTAATACAGAGGGAATAGTGATCGAGGTGGCTCCCCCATCTAGTACAATAGATGTTGAGCCCTCTTCAGTTCCACCAGTTGATGAGCAGGATCATGAGCAGACACCTGTCCCAACAGCACAACAGCAGCAGGCTGGGGACCAGTTTGATGAGGCTTAAGGGGCCGCTCTATATCCTTTGCTTATTTTTGATTTTTGATGTCTTATTTGGTAGTTAGCATTGGGGATAATGCTAGCTCTTATTCATGGGGGTGTGGCCCTACTATTTGGATTAACTGTCAGGATGACTTTATATATTATTTTAACTTCTTTTAATTTCTATACATTAGTAGTGGATAGATGGTTTGTGTATAACTGTTCATTCCAGATGATCTTCAGAGTTTATGTATATATTCATTTCCCCCTGGTTGTATATTCTACTCCCCGTTTGTACATATTCATTAGGTTTTCATCTTGATTTTCTATTTTTCGTTTTAGTTGCAAAGTAAGGCTCGTAGCCTTTGTGTTTTGTTTTGGCATTTGCAATAAGCCCTTGGTTTTCTTAATGCCACGGTTCTTTCCAAGGGTAGATATTGTGCGAACCGGGTGGCTCTTCCTAATGATAGATGGTGTGACAACCTTCTTAAGGGTTTGAGTCCGTTTTTGATTTTTCTTTTCTTTTTTGATTTTCAAGTTTTTGTAGTTAAGGATACCTCAGGCAAAGCCTCACTTGGGCCTAACACATTTGCCTTTGATCCTATGGTCGAAGACATTATGTTGTGTTTAGGATGGTGAAAGTTGTGGCCTTGAGACTCTTGTGTTGACCAAATAATCATCACGTGGTCATTTTGGGCCATGGGGCGCTTGAATCATATCTAAGGTTGTTGTGGGCGCTCGACTCCGTCTTAGGCAACCCTTGAGTGTGTGTGGTGAGAATTCGAATCGCGAGCCCAAGTACCGAGCCGATGGTCTAGAACTTGCCCTGAATGTTTGTTGAGGCGAAATCATAGGTAGAACTTGACTTGAGACGTGAGTATAGGCTCTCCTTGATCCAAAATGCAAAATTTGAACACTTTTCATGACCTACCAATGAAATAATCCCTAGTTCAACCCTTTTGAGCCTTAAATCTTTTTCGTTCATGAACCAAGCTAAAAACCTATACCCGTTCCTAACGAAATCCCCTCTTGGCACCCAAATCTTCCCTTGAGTTAATGGCAAATGTCTAAGTTTGGAGGGGAGAGACAGGAAGGGCATCAATGTGCTAAAAAAAATGCAAAAGCAAAAGAAAAGGAAGGCAATGAAAAAGAAAAAAAGACAAAAAGAAAGACAAAAATGAATAAAAACCAAAAAGGGAATCCAAGGACGACAAAAAGAAGTGAAAAAGGTGTAGAAAAGTGATAAAAAGGAGAAAGGATTTGAATTGCAAAAGAAAGAGTGACAATGTGTCCCTCTAACCCCTTGAAAGAAGTGAACTACTCAATTGAGTCAAGAAAGTGTGCCAAAATAAATCAAAAGAAGGGCTTAAGGGAAGATTAAACTCATTTGAACAAAAACACGTCCTACCTTTACCAAAAGCCTTCACAATGACTCCTCAAAAGCCCTATATGATCTTGAGTTGAGGGAAGCCTACATTAGTGGATACTTACATAAGGGGAAAGCATATGGTACTTAGAGCCGGACTCAGGGCTTCTTCTTTGTGAGAGACGAGAGAGAAATCCATTCATCTCGATTTGTGTGCAAATACCCTTATAGGTGAGATTCACTCAGGGAAAGTCAAGGATGTGTGAGTTTGGGTTCCATGATGACCAAAGAAATTGAGAAAGGTTCCGTGATGAAATGTGTCAACTCTTGATGCTCTTGTGTCGCACTTGATCCACAAGTTTGCAAGTTTAAATATGTTGATGATGCATTTGCATTGAGGGCAATTGCTAGTCCCAATTGATGCCTGCTGAGGTTACTTTAGGATAAAAAGGAATTACTTGGTTGTTTTCCATTGAGGGGTAGGTCTCATTTTATTTGCTTGAGGACAAGCAAAGGTTTAAGTTTGGGAGAGTTGATAACTGCGATTTCTGCATGTTTTTTATACCTATTCTTACCTGAGCTTTGTGCATTTATTGCCATATAATAGTCCCAAAATGCTTACAAATGACACTTGATTGCAGGTTTGAGCGACAAGATGACAAATACTAAAGATCGGCTAAAAAAGGAGTGAAATCTGCCAAGTGTCAAGAGACAACTGAAAGGGGGGATCAAAAGGCCCTGCGCGATCCGCACTGTTCTATCACGCGGCCGCGCAGGAGAGTTCAGAAGCTGGGCATATCCAAGTTCAACATGCGCGGACCGCACTGTTTTGCCATGCGGCCGCGCAGGAAAAGTTCAGAGGCCATGATATTTTTAAGATAAGCTGCACGGTCCGCGCCTCTTCTCGCGCGGTCCGCGCCCAGTTCCAACGCGGTCCGCGTCCCTTTTTGTGCGGTCCGCGCCTAAGAGAATCAGAGAAGCAATCACTCGAGACAAAAGCCTATGCGACCGTGCACCTAATCAGTGCGGTCCGCGTGGATGAAGTTCATGCGGCCGCACGTCACTTTTGTGCGGTCCGCGCCCCCAGTACCAGATGCAAGTAATGAAGACCCAGAGCCCTACGCGGCCGCGCATCATTTGTGCGCGGTCCGCGCCAGACCCTCAGGGGTATTTTTGTCCAGTTTTTCCTGTGAAGTATAAATAGAACATTTTACTTTTTAGCACGGGTTTTTTTTAGGAAGGCGGTTCGAGAGTAGAGAGCAGCTGAACTCGTGTTACCCTATTATCAGCCTATTTTGGGCCATTTCTTCTAGTTTTAAAGGGGAATCAAGTAGATTAACATTGTAGTTAACTATTATGTCAATTTCATCTATTATTTCTTTGATTTTTGTTACTACTATGTCTAGCTAAACCCATTAGCTAGGGTTGTGGCTCAACCCTAGTGTGGGAAATTGATGGGTGTGATTGTTTAGTGCATGAATGATGTTGGGTGTTTGCTATTTGGATTAATCTTAAGTTTTCACTAAGATTTGGTGGTTGCAAACACTAAGTCTAGCTTAGTGGGTCTTGACTCTTCTTGAGAAAGAGAGTCTATGACCTCAAGATTAACTCCAACAAGGAATCGGGATGGACCCATGAGAATGGTAGTCCCAATTAACGGGTTAAACCTCGAGAGAGTAATTACCCAACTTGAACCATAAGTTGCTTGGGCAAATTAGCCTACCCAATAGGTCTCGAGAGAGTCAATTGGACAAAATCACTCTCTCTACCGAGAGGTGTGAGAGTGGGTGTAAAAGGTGCAACGGTTATAGCATAAGCCCCATATTCGTCATTCTTGCATTAGGAATTTCTACCCGTTAGTGGACCACCTAGGTAAATGCTACATCCCTAGTGCTTTTATCTATCTTGCATACAATTTAGAATCATAATTTTAGCATAACCTAGTTTTACAACTGTAGTTGATAAATTGTAGCTCTTAAACAAAAGAAAACCAAAAATGTTAGAAGATCAATTATGAGCTAAAACACTATCCTAGACCATACAAATACTCGACTCCAATTTGAAGTTCCCTGTGGAAAATCGACCCCGATATCGCTATTGGGTAAAAGTATTAGCGCCCACTCATCCTTAGGTTGAGTCTGCTGCGATCACTTACCTTCTATCATTCACGAATTTACTCATCATGTGTTTGAAATAGCATAATGTTTATAATCTCAAGAAAATCTCATCCCCAAGTCTACGTTAATTAACTGAAGACGAAACTTTAACATTGAAAATGCAGGATGTACACTACCTGTCCCTTCCTTGTGGCCCTAAGATATTTAAGACCTCTAATTTGGGTAGTTCTAGACTATCCTAAGGTACTTAAAGGAGAAAAGTCTAGGCGACAACCAAAAACAATTAGGGCTGGACCAAAGATGGAACAATTAGAGGCTCAAGTTTTTACCTCCACAAACAGAGCAAGCAAGTGCACGTCTTAAACACAGTTTCAGGTATTTAAGAGAAGCTCTAGAACAGGATATCTAGGTGAGCAGAGAATATGCAGTATTGAGTTAGGATCAAAGTGTCAAAGACCTATTCAGTTTGCCTACTGATTTTAGACCTGTTGAATATGAGTAGTCATAAGTAACAAAGCATAGCTTTACAGTTTGCATGATTTTTAATCGCCCTATAGGCTTTCCTATGCATGTAATAGTGATGTCCTATGAGCATGGTATCTAATCATTGATCAGGAGTGTAGTAAATCAGTAAACAATTTCAAAGCGGGCAATTTTGGATCCTATAGGCATGCTTTCTAGTGACATTAGTTAACACGACATTGAAGACGATTAAAGAAACGAATAGGTTGGTTAATCTGATTCAAAACTTACAGGCGTAAGTCAACGTTAAACTGATTTTAAGTCTAACTAATTTTTAGATCCTATAGACATGATTTCTACAATTAAAGCTGATTTCAGATCCTATAGGCATGACTTCTAATTAGGTGAACTAGAACAAGCAGAATTTATTTGAACCAAAGCAAAATCCTATAGGCATGTTATCTAACGAAACACATTTGAACCCTATAGGCATATTATCTATCAAAACACATTTTGGACCCTATAGGCATGTTATCTAATAAGACACATTTGAACCAAATGAACCCTATAGGCATGTTATCTACCCAACTTTACCCACAATATACAACTACCCTCCCTTTTCACTAGTCACCCTAATATATGTTTACAATTAATTATTACAGACCAATGATTGAATAATTACATAAATAGAACAGAAATTAAGCTATAAGGGGCCTGAAGTAGGCCTAAAGTGATTTCCAAGCCTTCAGTAGTCTCAAATGCCCAAAGTTTCATAGCCAATTTCATGTCTAGATGTGTCAGAGTTCCCTAAGGACTTCAAAGATCCCGGGAAATGCTCACACCCAGACCTTTCTCATATAAGGACTGATTTATATGTAGTGTGGGAGTGCCAGCCCTGATATGCCAGAGCTTAGAGAGATCTCAAGGGTCTCTAAGCAGTACACATACCAGAGGGGTAGGACTTAGTAATCTAAGAGTAAATGAGAGTGCATAATGGTTTGAAAGAGTTTGATAAACAGTGTAAAGAAAGGTCTTAGGAGTGAAAGAATTTCTGAAAACCAGTACTGATTTAGTGATAAAACAGTTTGAGAAAAGTATAAAAAATAATTTGCAATTAGAACACAAGTCATAGAACAAACAACTTAGAAAATACTTTGGCAAACAGCTTCCACACAAGGAAAGAGGGGTAGGAACACAGAGAATACACCTTAATGGAGCACATAAACAACATGGAGCATAGAGTTCTTAAGGGGTTCTACAGAACTAAATAGGTTAGATATAATGCAGGTCATTGAAACATGAAGCAAAGGTCACAGCAGAAACATGTTGAAAACATATAAACAACACAACTATGTTACCCTAGAGAGACTAGATAACTCAGCAGGAGTAAGGCAGAACATGCAAGGACTTAATGGACATTCTAGGCAAGTATTAACAAGTGTAGGCATGATAATTACACAAAAGCAAAGTTCAGGCATGCTAGATAAATAGTAGTCAGTCAAACAGGCTAGTTACATAAACAAGCAAATAAAGTGAAAAATATGCTAATCACATATTTGAATAAGGCAGTATTTGGCGTGCTAGGTAAACAGTAAACAGAAGCAAGAATGGACTCAGGTCAGATGAACTAAGGTAGTAAATAAACACATAGGTTTAGATTCTTAAAATTAATCAAAAGCATACCTAGTTAAAGAAAGAAAACACAAGATGTGAGACATGTATTGTGCAATTTCCAACCTTGGCTTGTAGCTGGGTATAATAACAAAGATCACTAGTAGCAGAGAGAGCATAAAGAGCCTTTATAGAGCGTACACGTGGTAGTTTATGAGCTATTGTTCGTGTCTGAGAAGTTAAAATAATGAGAGTTTATATAGTAGTTCAAGACTAGAGCAAATAAGGTAAAGTAATCAATAATCAGCAATTAGGGAATTTCAAAATCAATCACACAAAGATTCAGCATAGTCTTCTCCTTTAATTAAGGCAAATTAGCCAATGGTAATGACATGAGCTAATTAAAGCAAGAAGTTCAATCAGACTAAGTAAAGAAGTAAGAATCAAAGGCCTTATTAAGGAAAGGCGTTCAAATCAGACCAAAATAAAGAACTTCAAAATAAAAAAAGTCAAGGGTTTAATTAAGGAAAAAAATTATGTAAAGAGTCAGCAAGTATCGCATGAAAAATAAGGTAAGAAAGGAATTGTCAGGACTCAACACATAGGTCTTAACGAAACAAATTGATAAATCAAGAATTCAAATCAATACTGATTTAAGGAGAGAATTATAGGTTTACCATGAATAGCCAGAATGAATATAGACATATAGAATCAGTAGAAAAGTCTAATCAAGAACCTTAGTAGAGGCACATTAGGATAAAAAATCACAAGACATCGAATATAGCTAAAGAAAAATCGCAGGAACCAAAGTATAGGACAAAGTCAGTATACAAGTAAATCAGAAACCAAAAAAATGTCAAAAAATTTGGGGTTTTTAGCATAAACTAGTTAGGGTTAAAGCAAACCTTTATGAAATCGGTTAAAACACATAAGAGATAGATGATTAAACACTCAAAATTATCAAACGTTTTGGAGAAAAAAAATTTCGGGAAACCCTAGTTTAGAAAAATGGAAAATCATTCGAAAATCAGAAGGTTCTTGTAAAACTCATGTGAAATAGGTTCAATCCATCTCAGATCTGAGAAGTTCAAAGGACAAAATTAGGGTTTCGATAAGAACAACACAGAGATGAAGAAGTAGGCTTAGGAATCCATAGATTTAAGGCGACATAGGAAGATCTTACTTGAAATCGAATTGGAACAGCCTGAAAAAGGCGAGAATGGGCCATAGGTGTAAGTGAACTGACCCTGGTCCCTCGAGGACCTTAGAGATGACAATACCAACATAGGAGAGGCCATTAGAGGTCTGATGATTGTGAGGAACCACCATGAACGACAGCAGATGAACGACAGTGAGGGTGAGTTAGGGTTAGGACTTGAGAGCATTTGAGAGAAGAGGGGATCAGATGTCGGTGTGAGAGAGCAGAGGAAATGAGGGGTTTGGGGGAGGTCATTAGGTTTAATTTAGGTAAGGGGGAATCTGCACCGTTGATCAAAATGATCAACGACCAGGATTTAGCAAGAAATGGGTCAGGTAGATGTTGGGTTTGGGCTAGGTATATTTTGGGCTGGTTTAATTGAATTGGGGGGAGGGTTAAAATTGGGCTAGGTAATTAGGCTAAATTCGAAATAAGAGGGCCATTTGTTAAATACCTTAATCAATTAATTAGAAATAATTTGTAAAATAATTATTAATTATAAAAAATGAATTCCATGCATAGAAATATTTTAAAAATAGTTATTTAGTATTAAAAAATGCAAATGAATAATTTCTGGTAAAATAATACAAACAAATGTATGCATGGGCTATAATTGCAAAGTTATTGCAATTATAGCAAAAAGGTACCAATTTGGCTATTTATGAAATAATTGTGACTCAATAGGGCCTATAATAGTAATATTAAATCAAGACATATTCTAAATTCATTTGTGATGCAATTTTGCAATTATTTATATGAAGAAAAATATTAAAATAAATTGTTTTAAGGGTGTAAAAAATTATGGGAAAATACCCATTGATGCTAATGCATAGTTTTAAAGGTATATATGCATTTCAAAAATATTATAGGGAAAAATTGGATATCAACATCTGATCCTCTTTACCTGGGAAGGAAGAAAGAATTTCCGGGTAAAGAAATGATGGCCAATTTTGACCAGATGGGATGTTTTGAAAGACAGAGGCCGGACTCTGGTCTTTGAGCTGCCTACATATCCCTGGTTTTACAAGAATCAGTCCATGTGTAGTTCTGGATTCATTGGCGGAATATACAGATAAAGTCACTACAAGAACGGACACGAGATTTCGGAATGGATGCAAATGTGGTTATGGTGAATGGTCCAGGTTTGAGATAGCTGAAGGAACTAGAGCGAGGTCGCTCCTGCTGGGGTAGTGGTTGCTTACTGGTCACCTGCAGATAAAGAGATGCTACAGACGTGCATTTGTGCAAAAATTTAAACATGATACAGATTCCCTTTGGACCATGAGAGTTGTCTTCGGACGATTTAAGGCTGACGTCCTCAGGCCATGATGTCCTGGGCCATGAATTGTTTGGTGAGGGATTCGCAGACCATGAAATGGTGTTCTCGGGCCATGCAAATGGTGCCTCCGAACCATGACGCATTTGAATAATAATATGCAAATTTGAGAAATCCTCAGGCCATCCAGCTATGAGGATGATGCCTTTTAGACTATGACGCTGTACGAAGAAAAATCAGAGGACTTGATTTCTCGCTGTCGAGTCATTTCGAAAGAATGCCTCGAGACCCCGAGGACGGGAGACCATGACCGAGTTCCCGACCTCGGGGTTCGTCGAGGCCCGACTCAGAGAAAACGGAGATCGAAGCCAGGATAGAAGGGGAAGCTCCCAAGTCACACGGCTAGTTCTGACAGGGCTGGCCTATCTAGAACTTATGCTGAGGCGTCACGTCAAGCCATCCCATCTCCATACTTTGTAATTAATCTCTACGTACTTTTAACCGAGTTCCCCTCCTATATAAAGGGGACTCACACTACCTTGTAACGGACGGATGTTGCTCCATTTCTCCACAAGTGTAATAATATCTCTCTCTCTCTCTCTCTCTCTCTCTCTCTCTCTCTCTCTCTCTCTCTCTCTTTTCTATCTAACTTGTTCATTCTCACTGGCCCGAGGATACCTTGATATCCATCGTTTCCTTACTTGTTCTTCATCGTATAACTTAGTATTGGCCATAAAGAGCCTTGTTTAATTATATCTTCAACCGTTATCCCATCCCCGACTATCCTCGATAGCTCAAATTTGACCCTGACATTGACCCCGAGGTCCCCCATCGACCAGACCTACACCCGGGCAGCAGGCCTTCCGGTTCGATTACTACCTTGTTTTAGCTTGCATCTCACCAATATACTCCACATTATTAGCATCAACTGCTCTAACAACTAGCTCGGGAATAGATCACGTATTCATAGAATCCCATTTACAAATTTAATTGTTGTTACCATTTTCACGGTAAACAGTTTGGCGCCCACCGTGGGGCTAAAAATAATAGTAATTATTTTCTGGTTAGTATCATTGCACAAACGCACATTATCTTTCATACTTTTTCTTGTCCAAGATCCTTTGATTTCAAGTCAAAATGTCTGGCTCAGTAAACGGAGTCGAGAACGACAACCTCGAAAATCACGGGGAAAATGGCATAGTTATCCCGGCCGCTGGAGCACCTTTACAGAATCCCGATAACTCGCACGGACCGATTCTAGTAGATGCGGACTCAGAGGACGCACAACAAGTCGACGAAACTTCTCACACCAATAGGAGCATACGACACAACAACCAACAAGAAGCTCAAAAAATCCCGGCCCGGGAAGAACAGGAAGTTAGTATTCATGTTATTTTTGAAATGTTGCAAGCACAACAACTGGCCATTGCTCAGTTGCAAAGCCATCCGAGAACCCCCAGCACAGCGGCACCAAAGACAGCTCCCCCTGCCCAACAAGTACCCGAAAGATCAAGCAACAACGGGTAAGTGGCTGACCCCGCCATAGTGAAGATGCTCGAGGACCTCACTAAAAGGATCAAATCAGGTGAGAAAATGATTGCAGCCAACGATAAAAAGGTCGATACCTACAACTCTAGGGTGGATCAGATCTCGGGAGCACTCCCGGTCCTAAAAGGTTTGGATTCGAAGAAGTTCATACAGAGGCCATTCCCCGAGGAAGCGGCCCCAAAGACCATTCCTAAAAAATTTAGAATGCCGGAATTCCCTAAGTACAACGGTACTACCGACCCCAATGAACATGTTACTGCCTATACCTGCGCAGTAAAAGGTAACGATATAAAGAATGACGAGATCAGTCCGTATTGCTGAAGAAATTCGGAGAAACGCTTTCGAAGGGGGGCATGATGTGGTATCACAACTTGGCTCCCAACTCCATAGATTCATTCTCCATGTTAGCGGACTCCTTCTTAAGAGCGCACGCTGGCGCCATCAAGGTAGCAATAAGGCAGTCCGACGTGTTCAAGATTAAGCAAAAGGAAAACGAAATGCTGCGAGAATTCGTGTCTCGCTTCCAGATGGAATGGATGGAGCTGCCACCAGTCTCCGACGACTGGGCAGCACAGGTCTTCACCCAAGGCCTGAACGAACGAAGTTCGGTGGCCTCGAAGCAGCTGAAGCAGAACCTGATCGAATATCCAGCCGTGACCTGGTCGGACATTCACAACCGTACCAGTCAAAGATTAGAGCCGAGGATAACCAGCCGTACCTCGAAGATAGAAGGAACGCCCCAAGGCACAACCTACCTCGCAACGGTCAGAGGATAGATCGAGGACAGGACCCTCAAGGGTTTGTCAACAGAACCAGGTTTGATCAAAGCATAGCGCCAATAAACGCGCCCCACTTATCGGAAATACAACTTTAGCATCGATATGCCAGACATTGTGTTCGCCATTAGCAAGATCGGAGACGCTAGATGGCCTAGACCGTTACATTCAGATCCTTCCCACAGAAACTACAATTTGATTTGCGAGTTTCACAACTCGCGCGGGCACCAAACCGAAGATTGCAGGCAACTCCGAGAGGAAGTGGCCCGATTGCTCGACAACGGGCACCTTCGGGAACTTCTCAGCAGCCGGTCTAAAAATCAATCGCAAGAAGGAGAAATGGTAAAGGGAAACAAAACAAACGAGCCTCAACACGTCGTCCACATATCTTCTGACGATCGCCCCGAATGCATTCAAATAAAGGACCAATTAGCAACCGCCAAATAAGCGCCAGAACTCGAGAAACCCCATCGCCATCAAGGTATAAGCGCCCATCCCCCTTCCCATATTCTACTTCATGGTTACCCTTGTTCAGGACAATAACCAAGATAATCAGGACGATAGCCCGACTTGAAGATTCCGAGGCTTCAGAATGTCCGTTGCACTCTTTTCCTTTGATCAGATTTTTTATCCCGAAACGGGTTTTCTACCGGTAGGATTTTTAACGAGACAACGACGATGCACTTCCCAAGAAGGATCTAGCAAGCCTACGGGACTTTCATTACAACCGTCCGGGAGCCTCTATGGGCCCGGTATGCCCAAGTAGGCTCCCAACAAAGAAACTAACGCCCAATAGATGGAGGTACCATCCATGCACTGCGAATGGGAGGAACGCCACAAGATTCAACCTACCTCGCAATGGTAAGGAAATAGTTCGAGGGAAACATCCTCGAGGAACCTTCAGTGGAACCGGATCTGACGAGGCACAATCGGTACAGGAACCCCGCCCAGCGAAGTATGATTTCGACATTGCCATGCCAAACATCATGATCACCATAAGCAAAACCAGGGACGCCGAATGACTCAGACCTATTCAATCAAGAACCCTTCAAAAGAACCACAACCCGACGCGGGAACCATAGGGCGCGCACGGCCACGGGATAAAAAATAACCACCAGCTCAGAAGGGCGACAACCGTGCTGCTTAGTAAAAATCACCGCCGAGTACCATCGAGCAGTCAGGCTCGAGTCCAGCCCTAAGGGAGGAAGGAAACCGGGAAGGATGAAGCAAACGAGCCACGACATATTACCACGACAGTGAAGGAGCGGCGACACCCTCCCAAGGACTCATACAGTGGGAAGTGAAAATGTTCTGTCAGGGAAAAATGGGTCCAGGGAAATATTCCGGATAACACCCTTATATCCAGGGAAAAGGGCACCGAGACTCTGCCTCGGCATCACACTGACGCATTGGTAACCCTCTCCCTCATTTGATCTATTTTGAATAAAACATATGTTCATGAATTCAGGTGGTTCGGTCACGTGCAACAACGATGTCGGACCAAGGTCAGTGGGGCGGTCCAGACTAACGGACCAAAGCACTGCCGTATCCTGAATCCCTGGTGAATCCCGAACGATAATCGTCACAAATGTTGATACGACCCGTCTGAGCTCGGGCTGGGACATCAAGCTCTGTACCATCAAAGGAAGCGCAAGCACGAGCGTCTTATTCAGACGACCACTGGCTGATAACAACTAGGTCGGGAATCCAAATTAGAGTAAGAATTTGAGAAGTAAATGTGGAAGCAATAACAACAAGGAATTGAACAACTAGAATTAAAGAGACGAAAATAAAGGATATGGGACGAATTCAAGGAAAGAATTCCAAGAACTTCCAAGAACGTAAGTTCTATAGCCTTGACAAGATCAAAGTAACAACGTCTTGATTTATGGAAGAAATCAAACGCCTTTACTTAAAAAGCAAATCAAAACAATAGATTCGGATCTTGACCACTTTACGAGTAACTTGAGACAACAATTAATAACTAGTATTAATCGCCTTTTAAGAATACCACAAAGGAATCAAAGATATCATAAAAGAGAAGTAATCTTACTACCTTGAACTAAGAACTAGTAAAGGTTGAAAGATAAATCTCAAAGCACCAAGTAACAAAGGTTCAAAAGAACTCTCAAAGTATGATATACTTAATCAATAAATGTTGTATCTTATGAATGAGAAGAACTCCCTATTTATAGGAGTACTAAGTCATAAAAGTCCTTAAAATTAGGTAGGGTGGTTGCTAAGGCATACAAAGTCATTACAATTAGGTAGGGTGGTTGCTAAAGAGTAAGAAAAGTCATTAAAATTAGGTGAGGGCGGCCAAGACCCTTTGGGGCAGATTTGGGCCTTAAAACAACTAGTTTGGGCCATTGGTTTGGACTCCAATTGGGCTCCTTTTGAAACACCCCCTTTTGGACCTCTTTTAAACTTATTTTGAGCCCTTTTTGATGGACTTCAAGGGCTAATTTGGTGACCCAATCTTCCTCCTCTTGGACTTCAATTTGGACCACCATATAATTGTAAAATTTGGACAATTTATTTCCTTTGGTCTTGAGCTCTTCCTCTACAATTGAAAGCTTCTTTATTTGCCATTGAAGTCTAGCAACCTTAGTTTGCAACTCTTTAGCTTGAGATCTTGTATATGGCCTTGGAGCTTCCAAAACTCTATCCTTGTCCTTGATGCTATCACCTAGCCAATTCACATCCTTTATCCTTGAGCTCTTCCTCCCAATTAATAACTTCTTCATTTGCACTTGAAGTCTAATGATCTTGTTTTGTAATTCTTTAGCTTGAACTCTTATTAAAGGCCATCTTTGAGATTCAAAAGCTTCATCCATGTCCTTGAATAAAGTTGAGCTTCCTAGGATGCTATCACTGGCACACCACCTGGGGACAACATCCGCCCCGTTTCGCCAAAAGAATGAAACCCCTCACAAAGGGCAGGACTAAAATAAGTCGATAGAAAGCAATACGCGACAAGAGGAAATTCTTCACCATCTGGCGCATCGCCAGCATCAATGCCCCCACCCTCAGAAGGATCAAAGGGTAAGCAAACCACATCTTCGGCCAATCCTGATAAGACACAGTGGGGGCTATATCGGGACTCACCCCTTGAAAGGGTAGGAACATAACAAATCTCAAAACGTCGCCTACACATCCCGCGGTGAGGAAGAATTGCTTTACTCCCTTGTTATTTTTTCACTAACCTGTATGCAGACAACTGGCCAGGATATTCAAAAGTTCTAACTCTACACGGAGATCCATAGGCCTTGAAAAAGGGTCCACCGTGCTCTTTCCCCTCAATCGGGCTTTTGCCCCGAAGAGGGCCTTGTCAGCAAGATTATTAGCGGAGCAACGTACCCCCCGGAGGAGGATCCGATAAGGTCGCAGGCCTTCTTATACAATCCAACGACAAACGATGATCTTCTTCTAAGGGCACCGTCCCCTCGGGAGGACCGGGAAATGACAGACTATGACCCAATCGAGAATTATGTAACAGATCGAATGGTCCAAGAAACCGCGCCCGTGGGGGCCAAGCTCACGGCAATGAAACAATGTATGATTACACCAAGCAATAAAAGGACATCTTTTCAGCATCTTATTCTCCAAATAAGGGAATCTCGAGTATACTCCCGGCAGGGACCACTCCACCAAATGCATCCTGAAATACTCGGAGACTTAATGTCAATAATTTTGCACTCGCACGACCCTAGGGTCGGAACTCCAGGCTCATAAAGCCCCTCCCTACAAGGCAACTCTAAACGCACGAAAAACGGTCTTCACGCTTGAACAAATTCGATGACTCGGAGACTATCATTCATTGCCAATCGCCATGCGATGGAAAACCCGAAATTGTAAGACCCCTAGCGGCAGACTCGGCGTAACCAGATCTATTCTACATTGCAAAAACTATAAGACCTCAACAGGCATGACAAACTGTAAGACCTCAACAGGCATGGCAAACTGTAAGACCTCAACAGGCATGAAAATCCTGAAGTTTAGGCTATACATCGCATTTCTAAGAATCCCGAAAGGGCATACCCTCGGTGTAGACGCCTAAACAATCACTCGGGATAAAAACTGGCTACGGCCAAACATATATGACTACAGTCAAAACGGCCGATACAACCAAACTAACGCGACTCGGGGACGCCCGACTGTCGCTAAACAAAAATCGCAGGCCACTACTCCGAATATACTTCAGAAAGAACCGGTTAAAACAGGCTTCCCTCAACAGGCAAAAACGAGCTTCGACCATGTCAGCTCCAAATCACAAGGCTTTGACCTACTCAGCCTACGAGCTATGAACCTTCCGAGGTGCTCAAACATCGTCGCTAACGACTTGAAATCGAGGTTCTTCCAAAACCGATAACGGGTCAGGCAAAAATCTTTCAAAAGACCTTAACGAGCGTAAAACAAAGCCTACAAAAAGCCCATGGGCAAAAATAGCATAAGAGCCATTGTCGCCAGCTAAGCAAGCCTCTAGGCCACATATTAAAAGGTCTCTAAGACCAAACAACGTAAGAGCCATTGTCGCCAGCTAAAAAATTGACAACTTGAGGATTAAAATGAGCTCGAATCGTAACCCGATTCGGAGACCGGATCCAAAATAGTTAACTATGCAAGCCTCTAGGCCACATGTTGAAAGGTCTCAACGACCAAAATAGCGTAAGAGGCACTATCGCTGGTCTGAAAATTCTTAAGGGTCAATTAAAGCTCGAATCGCAATGCGACTCAGAGACTGGACCCAAAATAGTTAAACTGAAAACATGCTTAAGGACACGACATAAATGCCACTAGCGCCAGCCGAGTGAGCCTTCGAGCCACCCACATGTAAGGTCACTTTGACCCAAAGCACAAAAGGCCATCACCGTCTGCCCATGCAGGCAGGATAAAACTTGAGGGTCAATTGAAGCTCGAATAGCAATGCGACTCGGAGACTGAACCCAAAACAGTCAAAATGGCAAATGCCCAAGGGCAAGAAATGGGAACAGTTACTACCTGCCCACATGGGCATAGATAATTTAAGGGCAAGAAAGTTTGAGTCAGGGCCTGACTCAGAGACTAAGCCTAAATAGCTGGGTAAAACACGGAAGCCCCAACGCCTGCTCACATCAAGGATCGCACTTAAGAACCTCCGGGCCTACTTGATAAGTTTCGGACCTACGGGGATACCGCTAAGCACCGAAACCAGCCCGCCTAGTCAAAAGAAATAACAAAAAGAGATGCAGAAGAAAAAAAGCTTCAAATTTCCTCTTATCTTACATACGCAAAAAGGCGCACTCTCCATCTACAAACATGCTCTACATATAACAAATACAAAGCGGGAAAATGACGAAACCTACACTTCGCTCCAAAGGGATACAGCTTGCCAGGTTCGCTCTTTGCGTCGTCAGCAAGAAATGACCGCGCGTCACGCTCGTCTGCCCTTGCTCGAGCTAATTCTTCCGAGAGAACGAAGCCCCTCGCACCGATCTCCTCGAGTACCTCTCTTCAGGATCTGCAACGAACGTATTCTTCGACCCTCTTCTCCTAGTCAAGGGCTCGCTTTAGGTCATCTTGAGCATCCGCAGCGTCTTTCATACGAATTTCCATCTCCTGATCAGCCTTTGTTCGGCTTAGTGCCGCTTCGGCCCGGGCATCAATTATCTCAGCCCTGATCTTTGAGAGATCAGATTCAAGTTTCCCGATCATGTCCCTTTGAAATTTGGCATTGTCATGAGACAAGCGGAGTTGGGCTTTGAAGGTAGGGACCTTGGCCGAGGCACTTGTCTCCTCTAAAGCTTGAGCTTGCACCTGAGCCCTTAGCTCACCACAAGCAGCTCTGACGCGGTCGATGTAGCCCTTGAGGTACTCCAAAGCCTCCGTCTTTTTCTACAGCTAATACAACAAAAAGGGGGTTAACCTTAAGGGCCAAAGAGAGCAAAGCGCGAGCTGCAAAAAGTTACCTGCTCCATATAATAGCTCTCGTAATTCGAGCTCAGGTACGCCTCATATCGCCAATGCTGTAACTTAACCTCTTTCTTCTCGCTAAGGAGCCTAAGGGAGTCGCCCTCGTCCAGAAATTTCTGAAGCTTGGCCCCTTGACGGAGCAGCTCAGACATAAGCCTATCGCAGGCCTACACAAGGAAAGCTCAATAGGGGGAGGAGGATGCGAAATACAGGAAAACTGCGCCTAAACTCACCACGAAGTGAAGCCGATGGACTTCCTCGAAGTTAGAATACACTCCTATTGATCTTGCCTCTTCGGCCCCAGAATAACCGACCTCGGGCAAAGCATATTAACTCGGAGGAACCGCCGCCCGGGAATCAGATACTTCGGGAGCAGCAGACTCGGACAATGCCCTCTCCTTAGAAACACGGGCCCATTCAGCACCACTAAAAGTTCCATCACACTGTAGGTACCAATCCTATTTATCGTCGTCGTCCCTCGGCTCGTAGGCCAATGCCTTTTTCACCCCTTTGGGAAAGCACTGCGTCATCCTGAAGAACCGCCCAATACCTGCAAACGGCAAAGCCGATACAAAAGAAAGGAGGGAAATGTTACCTAGAATATACGAAGGCAAAGGCAAAGGCATCATGCATGCATACCTCGGTATTTCGCTCCCCATATGGCACAGAATACAGCTCGCCACCGACGTTCGTCACAGGACGAATGGGTCACCAGCCTCCGGACCCAGCCGGGCAGGTCAAGGACTTCGCCCGGCATCCATGCAATTGCTGCAACAAGGGAGACAACATTATTACTCGACTGATTTTTGCTATAAGCAAAATCTAAATAAGCACCAGACGCTCCACTCACGTGCATAATTCCACCATTCGAGAAATGGCAAAAGCTCCACGGGGATAATGTCGACCGTCTGGACCTAGATAAACCAACAGGCCCACTCTCGATCCTCATCCTCTTCGTCGCCAACTACAAAAGGCGTGGATGAACGGAACCTCAGGGTTAGCAGGCCCTGGTGATGAAAGGGCCAATATAGCCTAACAAGATGGATAAGTGCGAATTCAAGCCCACCTTTCTCCGCAAAGAACCTTATCATCAGCACCACCCGCCAAATTGACGGATGTATCTGCACCAAAGTAACCCGATACTTCAAGCAAAAATCAAGCACAACCCTATCAAAGGATCAAACACGAAAGGATATAGGTATACGCTCAAGAATCCATCAGTAGAGTCCGTAATTGTCACGACCTAAACTGAAGGGCCATGACTAGCACCCGACCACATTTGCCGAGCACCAACGTACATTTCATCTAACCTTCATTATTATCTTTTAAGGCTGACGAGATCAATATAAATGGTAGACCTAGATCATGGACAACCATCAATAAAATATGACGGCATGAACATACATAGCAGGGGATGACCAGACAATCAAGAAACTACGTATAAGGTATGAGCTACCACGCTACTATGAAAGACTATACAACAAAAACTAGCCGACAAGGCATACCAAACTATACATGAGCCGACACCTGTCTATGAGCCTCTAAAAGAACATAAGTGTTGCAACATAGCCGGAACAGGGCCCCGACATACCCATAATGTCTATAACAAAAATTGCATACCAAGACCAAGGCAAGTCCGGAGAAGGGATCTCGCCAATCACCGCTGAACTGGACAGTCTACTGTGGTGGGGGAGCTACACCTGCCTGTCTATCAGGACCTGCAGCACGACATGCAGCGTCCACAAATAAAAGGACGTCAGTACGAATAAAGTACTGAGTATGTAAGGCAAGGAACCATAAATACGATCAGTAATGTAAGCAAGGATAGAGAATATACAACTTGTAACATCTTAGTACCTCTGAGGGATACTTACATGAAATGCATGATACATATGTATAAATACATAAACCTTTAAAGCATTCGCCTCTGTGGGCATCATTATCATCATATCGTACCCGACCATAATAGGCTCGGTAGAATCGTACCCGGCCACGTGGAGCTCGGTAAAACCCAACTGATCAGGGTTGCACAATAGGTGCCGTACCCGGCCAACTATAGCGTGGCTCGGTAGATTAAAATAGATACATATATATAATGCATGCTCGACTCATGGAATCACATTCTAAACCTTTCGGAGTGACGAAAGGTCGGTATCCTCTATACACGTTATTAGGACTAACTCTTCACTATGAACCTTATAAGATTTAGGAAGTACGAACAACATTGATAACATAAGAATAAGAGAAGTAACATTAACATCAATCGTTCCATAAGAGGGAAAACAATGTAAGTACTGCTAGCTTCTAAGAGTAGAGTATCTTGGAAGCTCGTTCATTACATTATGTACAATCGGAGTCGTGCAAAAGAAGGAAAGGGATAGCCTCACATACCTTGTATATACTGGCCCAATCTCAAGCTATGCAATTGTCAAAACTCCTTAGTCTACAATAAGAGAAACGATACTATCATTATCATTTAAGCGTCATAACTATTATGTATCGACCACAACCTATTTTACGATGAAACGGACAGCACCTCCCCTATATATATGACCTCACACCATTCAAAACAGTCACCAAACAGCCCAAACAACATCAATAATAAACGTATTGAGCCTCCCAAAATAGTCCACACACAGCCTAATCACTCCATACATACGACGACCACCGTAGTCGTGTCAAACAACCTGGAAATGTTACGAATAACTATCAGCCCATAACCCTACATATATATGGTGTTTCTTCACACCCTTCCTCATCCAAAACTCCACAAGATAGTAGTAAAATACGCAGCCCAACAACAACGCAAAACAGTCCACAAAACAATAACATTACTACCAAACCTTTCGATATATATCTCACAAGTTCTAGCTTCAATGGCTTAGCCGCAACTTGGATAATCTTAAATAAATATAGAGTAAGAGGTTCCTTACCTTTATACAGAAAGAACAACTCCAATTTGACCTTAAATTTCCATGAAATATCCGTCCAATGCTGCCACAACAACAAAAGAGCGAAACTAGCGATCAATTAGTGTTTTTCGGCACTAGCATCACTTTAGAAGGCTTGAAATCACCTAGGATTGATATTAAGAACATGAGGGAGTATTTACAGAACATAAACCCTTTAAAACAACCTCCCACATGAGCTGAAACGACACAAAAATGAGCAACAACAAGAAGAACAAGAGACTTACTAG
This sequence comes from Nicotiana tabacum, assembly GCF_000715075.1. Taxonomy (NCBI): domain Eukaryota; kingdom Viridiplantae; phylum Streptophyta; class Magnoliopsida; order Solanales; family Solanaceae; genus Nicotiana; species Nicotiana tabacum. Next base: position 37,797,473 of record NC_134095.1, read on the forward strand.
CGCCACGGAATTCCCGACACTTGATTTGTGTTGTTTGCCCTTTTTGGGTCTTGAATCTTGAGAGAACCTTGAGAGGATGTTCCTAGGGTTCTAAGGTCTGAAAATAGTGAAAAGAAATGACATAAAACGGGTTGGAGGCATCCTATATAGGTCCAAATATCTTAAACCGACTTAGTGGGCCCCATAGAGAGGTGCTTGGCGCAGTCTCGCAAAAACGCGAATATCTCTCTACTCCGAGATCGTATTGATGAACGGTTTAATGCATTGGAAACTAGACTCATAGATCTTTAATTTTGTTGGTAGATAACCCCGTAATTCCTTGTAAATTATGAGAAAAGATTAGAAACATTTGACCTAATGTTTAAGTAAAATTATGAACCTAAGTTGCGACAACTTTTGTCGACTTTTGTTTCATAACTCGTTTGACTTCAAGACTTATGATACGGATATTATATGATTAAAATACCTTCATAAATGACCTCTTGAGTGTATTAAGCACCGCTAGATTACCTGAAAATTCGAGTTACAACATCCTTGATTCGTTTAACTTCTAATACTGGTTAATCACCCTTATACACTCTTGTATCACTTAAGACCAATAGGATTGACTTCTTATCATCTCAAAGATAATTCCTTCTTGGATTTATGTTAACTAATATATGGCATGAACTAACACATGTGGATATGGGTTGTAACAGTAATACTCTCATCCGGGGAAGTACCTGCAGCTATCCCCTCACTCCATCCACAGTATTTTCTCACCATCTCCAGATGTTCCCCTTTTATCAAAGACACCATCTTCAGAGCGAACTCCCGCGATCCATGAGCGCCGGAAGCAACACTTCCCACTCCCTGCCGGGCCGGCCCCGAAGTGGTTGCCATGACTATGGTAAAACTAACAGATCATAACAAGGGTGTGCACCAACACTTTTTGCGCCTAAAGAAATGAAGAACCCTATGCCAAAGCGGAAGAGCAGCTATCTAAAAATAGTGAGGTCTTGCGAAGAAGCCAAAGCCACCTCATATATATGCGAGAAGCAGTGACGATTCGTCTACCCAGAGTGAGCCCCAAGAAACCTACAGCCTCGATGCAGATCGACAGGGTGATACCTGATCCCGAAAGCATCCTTCGACGAGAATCCAAGACTCGAAGAATTGTCCGTATTATCTTCAATCTCAAGGCAGCGCTCTACCCCGAGGGATCCCCGCTGAAGAAGTTGATAAGAAGGAATAGGCAAGCAAGCCAATGAAGGTAATGGGATAGGAATAACAACGCCAAAACACCCTCATTTATAGGGGGTTATGACATGGTCGTCGCGGCTTTGGAAGATTGACCGACGGGCGCAGTTAATGCATCCATGGAAAACCGAACCGACAACGGTACCTTCACCTTGGAAAGCAAGAATCGGGAGTGCATTAAATAAGGTCGAAATACACAAGCCCGTGGGTGCCCGGTTACAACAAAACTCAAGCCAGGAGTCACATCATCGGTATGGCATCACTGAAAGAAGCTCGAGGAGTCAAGTGTCATAATCATTTCCCATCACTTCGTTATGATAAACGCGGAGACTATCTGTACGCGGCAAAATCAGAGGACTTGATTTCTTGCTATTGAGTCATTTCAGAAGAACGCCTCAAGACCCCAAGGACGGGAAGCCACGACCGAGTTCCCAACCTCGGGGTTCGTCGAGGCCCGACTCAGAGAAAACGGAGATCGAAGCCAAGATAGAAGGGGAAGCTCCCAAGGCACACGGCTAAGTCTGACAAGGCCGGCCTATTCAGAGCCTATGCTGAGGCGTTACGTCAAGCCATCCCATCTCCATACTTTGTAATTAATCTTTACGTACTTGTAACCGAGTTCCCCTCCTATATAAAGGGGACTCACACTACCTTGTAACGGATGGATGTTGCTCCATTTCTCCACAAGTGCAATAATCTCTCTCTCTCTCTCTCTCTCTCTCTCTCTCTCTCTCTTTTCTTTCTAACTTGTTCGTACTCACTAGCCCGAGGATGCCTTGATATCCATCGTTTCCTTACTTGTTCTTCATGGTGTAACTCAGTATTGTCCATAAAGAGCCTTGTTTAATTATATCTTCAACTATTATCCCATCCCCGACTATCCCCGATAGCTTGAATTTGACCCTGACGTTGACCCCGAGGTCCCCCATCGACCAGACCTACACTCGGGCAGCAGGCCCTCTGGTTCGATTACTACCTTGTTTTAGCTTGCATCTCATCATTAAAATCCACATTATTAGCATCAACTGTTCAAACAACTAGCTCAGAAATAGATCACGTATTTTAGAATCCCATTTACAAATTTAATTGTTGTTACCATTTTCACAGTAAACAGACGCCTTTGGATAGGTTGGCGATATTTCAGCCCATGAGATGCAACAATATGATGTTAATAAGATAAGGCTTAGTCTTGTGAAATGAAGGGCAGAGCTTTTAGCCCGATCGAAAAGCAAATAGATAGTACCGGAATAAAGCGATATTTTTGCAAAGAGGGACAATGCTTAGTCATGTGGAGGCAGGGTTAGCCTCATGTAGATATGAAGGCAGGGATTAGCCTCGTGCAGATATGGGGGCAGGGATTAGCCTCATGCAAATAAGGAGGCCGGGATTAGACTCAAGCAGATATGGAGGCAGGGATTAGCCTCATGTAGATGTGGAGGCAGGTATTAGCCTCATGCAAATATGGAGGCAGGGATTAGCCTCATGCAAATATGGAAGCATGGATTAGCCTCATGCAGATGTGGAGGCAGGGATTAGCCTCGTGCAGATATGGAGGCAAGGATTAGCCTGATGCAGATGTGGAGGCAGGGATTAGCCTGATGCATATATGAAGGCAAGGATTAGCCTCATGTAGATATGGAGGCAAGGATTAGCCTCATGCAAATATGGAGGCAAGGATTAGCCTCATGTAGGTGTGGAGGCAAAGATTAGACTCATGCAAGTGCGGAGGCAAGGATTAGCCTCATGTAGGTGCGGAGGCAAGGATTAGCCTCATGGAAATATGAAGGCAGGGATTAGCCTCATGCAGGTATGGAGGCAAGGATTAGCCTCATGCAGGTATGGACACAAGGATTAGCCTCATGCAGGTATGGGGACAGAGCTTGGTCCCATGCAAAGAGTGAGTAGCAAATAAGAATAGTATATTTCTTAGCTGGAGGTATATTCGGTGTCTGATGGCCTGTTTGATAGTCAATTTGCTCTGTGTATACATGTTTGCGAATGCTATCGCTACGTCATACGTGCCTGCGTTCAAAGAAAAATTGTATGTTTTGTGAGGGGGGACGTTGGTTCGCGCCTTTGTCTGCTAGCCTTGCTTTGTTCTATTCTAGAGGCCTTGTTCGAGTTTGCCCGGGTAACACCTAACTGTTATGAAAAATAGAGTCTTCAAAAATATGCAATTATTGACAAAAAATAGAGTTGTTTTAGGAACATATTGAAGTGTAAAGTAATTTTTTTAGATGAACTAATGACTGTAACACATTTCAGAGACATTGCAGCTTTCCCATGTTAGAATTTTTAGGGTCCTCCTCAAAATTCTGCCCCAGTTTAGTGGATGACTCTTCGGCCGTTTGCGAGTAACGAGACTTGTCGACCCTTCCTCGGAATTTTGAGAAGCCTTCTCAAAATTCTGTCCCAGTTTTTAAACCAATTTCTGACTTTCTGGCGTGCGACGATGTCAGCTGGACTTGCTCCGGAATTTTGAGGGTCCTCCTCAAAATTCTGCCCCAGTTTCTGATCTTGGGGGAAATGGAAATTTTATAATGATATGACCGAATCCACAGGGCTGCCTACGTATTCTCTCTCAAACGGGAATCAGGTCAAGTATAGTTCAATTACATTAGATGAGGAAATGCAAATAGTCTAAGCATAGTATCTCTTGACTGGGTTTGAATTGATTGGTTTTGGCCAGATTTCTCCTTCTATTTCTGCAAGTATGAGTGCTCCACCTGTTAGCACCCTGTTAACCAAGTAAGGACCTTGCCGGTTGGGAGAGAATTTCCCTTTGGCTTCATCTTGATGTGGGAAGATCTTCTTTAGTACCAGTTTTCCTGGTGCAAATTGCCTTGGTTTAACCCTTTTGTTGAAAGCTCTAGATATTCTGTTCTGGTAAAGCTAACCGTGATATACTGCGTTCATCCTTTTTCCATCTATAAGGGCCAATTGTTCATAGCGGCTCCTTATCCATTCTGCATCACTGAGTTAAACTTCATGTATAATTCTTAAAGAAGGAATCTCTACCTCAGCTAGGATGACAGCTTCGGTACCATAAACTAGCATGTAGGGAGTTGCTCCGGTTTATGTACGAACTGTAATGTGGTATCCCAACAAGGCAAAGGGTAGTTTCTCATGCCATTGCTTGTGGTTTTCTACCATCTTCCTTAGTATCTTCTTGATGTTTTTGTTGGCGGCTTCTACAACTCCATTCATTTGAGGTTTATAGGCTGTGGAATTCTTGTGCTTGATTTTGAAAGTCTCACACATGGCATTCATCAGATCACTGTTGAGATTGGCAGCATTATTAATAACAATGGACTCGAGAACTCCAAATTAGCAAACAATACGATCCTTGATGAAGTCTGCGACGACTTTCTTGGTTACAGCTTTGTAAGATGCAGCCTCTACCCATTTTGTGAAGTAATCAATGGCCACTAGAATAAACCTGTACCCGTTTGAAGTAGTGGGCTCGATACGACCGATGACATCCATTCCCTAGGCGGCGAATGGCCAAGGTGAGCTGGTTGCATTGAGCTCATTTGGCGGCACTTTATCATATCGGCGTGCACTTGACATTGGTCATTTGTGGACATACTGGACGCAATCTGTCTCCATGGTCATCCAAAAGTAACTGGCCCTAAGTATTTTCTTGGCCAAGACGAAACCATTCATATGCGGGCCGCAGGTCCCAGCATGTATCTCCTCGAGTAGCTTAGAAGCCTCTGTTGCATCGACAAATCTTAGCAATCCCAAATCAGGGGTTCTTCTGTACAAGTTTCCTTTGCCGTGGAAGAAGTGATTGGACAATCTTTGGAGCGTGCGTTTTTGAGTGTGGTTTGCATGCTCCGGATACTCTCCTTTCGCCAAATACTTTTTGATGTCGTGGAACCAAATCTTTCCATACGTCTCTTCCTCTACATGGGCACAATATGCCGGCTGATTAAGAATTCTCACTGGAATAGGATCAATGAAATTCTTATCTGGGTGTTGTATCATGGATGACAAAGTGGCCAATGCATCGACAAACTCATTCTGAATTCTAGGCACATGTCGAAACTCTATTTTTGTGAACCTCTTTCTCAATTCCTGCATATGGTCCAGATATGGCAATATCTTGGAATTCTTGGTGGCCCATTCTCCTTGTACCTGGTGCAAAAGCAAATCAGAATCACCGATTACCAGCAGCACCTGAATATTCATGTCGATTGCCATGTTGAGTCCCAGTATGGAGGCTTCATATTCTGCCATGTTGTTGGTGTAGGGAAATATGAGTTTAGCAAATACCAGATAATACTGACCCATTTCTAATACCAAAACTGCTCCAATGCCCACTCCTTTCAAATTTGCAGCTCCATCAAAGAACATCCTCCAACCGTCGTATGCTTCGGTAATGTCCTCTTCTATGAATGACACCTGTTCATCAGGAAAATATGTTTTCAAGGGTTTGTATTCTACTCCCACCATATTTTTAGCAAGATGATCTGCCAATGCTTGCCCTTTGACTGCCTTTCTGAGTTACGTAGACGATATCGAACTCACTCAACAATATCTGCCACTTGGCTAGCTTCCCAGTTGGCATGAGTTTCTAAAATATGTACTTCAAAGGGTCTATCCTAGATATGAGGTATGTGGTATAGGCACAAAAGTAATGCCTCAACTTCTAGGCCGTCCAGGTTTTGCATAGCAAGTGCATTCCAGCAGAAAGTACCATGCTTTGTAAGGTGTGAACTTCTTACTCAAGTAGTATATGACTTGGTCCTTTCTCCCTGTCTCATCATGTTGTCCCAGAACGCATCCGAAGGCTCCATCCAACACGGATAGATAGAGTAGTAAAGGTCATCCTCGTTCTGGCGGGACCAGAACTGGTGGCGTGGATAGGTACTCTTTGATTTTGTCAAAAGCTTTCTGAAAATCCTCGGTCCAGCTTGTCTCGACATCTTTCCTCAGCATCTTGAAGATAGGTTCACATATAACTGTGGACTGTGCTATGAAGTGACTGATATAGTTGAAACGTCCTAGGAAGCTCATCACGTCCTTTTTGCTCCTAGGTGGCGGTAATTCCTAAATAGCCTTGACTTTAGATGGATCTAGCTCGATCCCTTGATGACTGACAATAAATCATAGTAACTTTCCTACGGAAACCCTGAATGCACACTTTGCAGGGTTTAGTTTCAAGTTGTACCTCCTTAGCCTATCAAAGAACTTTCTCAAGTTCGCTATGTGGTCCGCGACCTTCTTAGATTTGATAATGACGTCGTCCACATACACCTCTATTTCTTTGTGTATCATATCATGGAAGATGGTTCTCATGGCTCTCATGTAAGTAGCCCCAGCATTCTTTAGACTAAATGGCATCATTTTGTAACAGTATACCCCCCATGGTGTAATAAAAGCAGTTTTCTCTACGTCTTCTTCATCCATCCAGATCTGGTGAAAACCTGCGAAGCAATCCACAAAGGATTGGAGTTTATGCTTGGCGCAGTTGTTGATCAGGATGTGTATATTTGGCAATGGAAAGTCGTCCTTGGGACTTGCTCTATTTAACTCTCAATAGTCAGCACATACTATGACTTTCCCATCTTTCTTCGGAACTGGTACAATGTTGGCTAACCAGTTTGGGTACTCAACAACCCTGAGAACTTTGGCTTTGATCTGCTTAGTAACTTCCTCCTTGATTTTCAAGCTCATATCTGGTTTGAATTTTCTGAGTTTCTGCTTTACCGGCGGACACATGGGATTAGTAAGCAACTTGTGAGCCACTATGGACATGCTCAAACAGGTCATGTCATTATATGACCATGCGAAAATGTCCTCATATTCCTTTAGAAAGCAGATGTATTCCTCTTTTTCTGTTGGTGACAAGTGAATGCTGATGCGAGTCTCTTTAACGGTCTCGACGTTCCCTAAATTTACTGCTTCGATTTCGTCCGGGTTGAACTTAGTCTTATTTTTAAAGTTTTCAACTTCCCTGACAACTTCCTCAGGTATCTCATCTTCTTCATCCGAATCACTATCCTTATGTTGCGTTGCCTCATTACATGTCACAGTCACCGGTTCATTAGGAAAAGTAACATTAACGCTGTAGAAAGAAAAATATGAAAGATAATAATGAATAATAAAAAGCAATGCATTTGATTAAGACTTAAAACATCTAAACGAGTACGGCTCGATGAATCGAACATTTGTTTTTAAACAAGTGAATCTTAAAGACAAAATTACTGAAAATCTTAAATGCCTAGAATGGCTATAGGAATAAAATCTCCCAAGCTACCCAAGGACTCAACGAGCCCGGGATTGTGTGGCGGTCCAGTTTCTGAGCATAGCTCCCTTCTCCACTATCTGAATAGTGAGGCCTTCTTCCTCCTCTTCCTAAATTATTGCACTACAGTTCATGTCTTCATCTTCCAAAAATAGATTTCTCAGCCCAGATAACGCTTCTTCTTCTGCAGTTCCCCATATTGTATCCTCCTGGTGAAAAGTTTGACCAAGATGTGGAACTGGTTGTTCGAGAGGGTAATAAGGTCCACGACATGGAGGTGACCAATCATTATATTCTTGCCACGTATACCGATATCTGAGCCCGAAGGTAGTACCATGACGCTTCAGCTGTATCTGCTTAGTAATACCCTGAAGATTCTTCCCAAGCCCTTTGCCGGGTTCATACCCAAACCATGCCAGTATGCTTTCTATTATGCTACTCCACTATTTATCTTTCTCAACGGCATTGACACGTTCGATGTGATGGTAGGTTTCCTATCCTAACCTTCTTCTGCTTCCAATAATCGGGATGGGTTGACTGGTGTAAATGGGGTTACTCCCATCTCCGTGAATGATCACCTCTTGATAGTTCAATTCGAATTTCACGGCTTGATGTAGTGTGGAAGCCATAGCTCCAGCTACATGTATCCATGGTCGGGCTAACAGAAGATTGTATGAGGCCGGTATGTCGAGCACTTGAAATTCAACGTCGAACCAAGTCGGTCCCATCTATGGACAAAGATTAATTTCCCTAATTGTGGCCCTTTGAGACCCATCGAAGGCTTTCACGTTCATGCTCCATGCCCGTATTTCATGGAAACCTTTGCCTAGTCTTTTCAGAGTATCTAACGGACAAATATTGAGGCTTGAACCCCCATCAATCATGACCCTGGTAATGAATTTATCTTCAAATTGCACTGTGATGTGTAATGCTCGGTTGTGATTCAACCCTTCAAGCGGCAACTCATCCTCGTGGAAGATTATTTTGTGACTTTCCAGCACCTGCCCTATCATATTGGCCATCTCTCCGCAGGTAATATTGTTGGGCACATAAGCTTTACTGAACACCTTCATTAAAGCATTCTTGTGTGCCTCTAAATTTTCCAACAACGACAGTATGGATATCGAAGCTGGGGTTTTGTTCAAATGATCAACGACAGAATACTCCCTTGCCTATACTTTCCTCCAAAGGTCATTCGGTCCTGTCTCAATGACAGGTTGCTTGGCGGCAGCATCCTTACTTGGTCCTCCCAAGTGTTCAAGTGTGTAGATCCTTCCGGTCCTAGTCAATCCTTGTGCAGCATCAGATTTCTCCATCTTTGCCTTTCTTTTTCGCCTTGCTTCGGCAACGTAATCCCAAATAGCTTTTGAATTGAAAGAAGGTGTGGTTGATACTATCACCGTGAAAGGTGTGGCCAATTCCACTTCAAATGGAATAGGGGTGGCCGCAGGCGGAGCTACCTCTACCTCAAATGAAATTGATGTAGTTATTTTAAATTCGATCGGTGATTGAGTCAGTACTACAATAGGAGTAAGCGTGACTGCAAGTTTAAAGTCATCGCCTTCTCAAATAAACCCGATTGACCCCTCAGGATCCCATTTTTCATCCATCTCTATCACATGTATCCCGCCACCCCTACGGTCCAGGAGAGGATTATTGCGGACATTGGGTGTAGATTCTTTCGCCTGTATAACCTTGTTGTCAATCAGTGTCTGGATTTTATCTTTCAATGTTCGGCACTCTTCGATGGTGTGCCCTTTCATATCGGAATGGTATGCACAAGTTTTGTTTAGGTTGACCCATTGAGATGGATTCTCTAATGCCACAGCGGGGATAGGGGTGACGTAACCAGCAGCTTTCAACCTTTCATATAGCTGGTCAATGGGTTCATCAATAGCGGTATACTGTCTGGGTGGCTTGCGGTCAAAGTTTGGTCGTGGTCTTGGATAATTTTGGCGAGTTTGAGGCGACTGAAAATGAGATGGTTGGGAATTATAGGTATGATAGGCAGTGGCTTGTTGGGAATATCTAGGAGATGAAGGTTGATATGTGGGTGGCGGTGCTTGGTATGTGGGTGGAGGTGTTTGATATGTGGGTGGAGGTGTTTGATATGTAAGTGGAGATTTCGGGCCTTGAGCCACCATTACTGCCCCAACTTCTCTTTTCTTCGATATGCCGCATGATTGTAGTGCCTTGTTTGTGGCTTGTAATGCCTCAAAGTTTGTCACCATCCCGCTTTTGTTACCTTCTTCTATCCTTTCCCCAAGTTTGATGATGTTAGAGAATTTATGGTTTTCAATAACCATCAACCTTTCATAGTATTGCGGATCCTGTGATCTGACGAAAAATTTGTTCATCTGTTCTTCGAGCAGGATGGCCTGACTTTGGCTGCTTCTGACCTCCAACGAGTAGCGTACTCGCGGAAAGTTTTGATGGGCTTCTTCTTAAGGTTCTGAATGTAGAAAACATCTGGTGTATTTTCTGTGTTGAACCTAAATCGGTCCATGAAATCATACGCCATATTCATCTAGTTGGACCATTTCTTAGGATCCTGGCTGATGTACTAAGACAAAGCATCTCCTGTAAGACTTCTCATAAAGAGCTTCATCCGGATCCTTTCATCTTTTCCGACCCCAACAAGCTTGTCACAATAGTCCTCAAATGAACCCTGGGATCACCTGTACCATCAAACATCTCAAATTTGGGAGGTTTGTAATCCTCTGGTAGTTCTACATCGGTCTGTGTACATAAGTCTTCATAGTTCAAACCTTCTATTCCTTTACCGCCTTCGACACCCTGAACCCGACTTGTCAACTTCTTGAGTTCTTCAGCCATGTTCTTGATGAGCAGGTCCTTCTTAGCGGATTCTTGTGTATAGGAAGTTGGTTGGATATAGTGAGTAATGGTTTCTACGTATATAGGATTGTTTTGGTGAGTGCCAGGTGCCTGGTTGTAGTGGTGGTCATTTGTTAAGTTTTGAGGATCGGGAATGAGTTGTGGTGTGTTCTGGGGAGCGTGATAAGTGGCGGTTGGTGGGTACTGGACTGATGGATGGTGGTGTTGTGGCGGAGTTGGTACCGGTAAGGGATTGAGATTTTGAGGTGTGGTTGCATATTGATGCGGTGCAGGAGGGTTTTGTGGGTGTTGGTTTGGTGTGTTTTGGGGAGGTGCTGGGTTCTTTGTATTGATGTCGGGGACATTCAGAGTGAGGGATAAGTTTGCCAAGTTGCGGACCTGCTCAAGCTCTCCCTGTATCTCCAATATCTTTTTTTCCAACCTCAAGACTAGATCATTTGGTGCCGAAGTACTCCGACCGTCTGAAGTTTCTGCGTTCTCAGCATTCTCCTTTCGAATACCACTTAAGTCATCCATTTTTGCATTTCCCTTGCATTTTGTATTACTTGGAGGAGGAGGAGGTGGAGGGCCTCTAGATCTGGTGTGATATGCTGATTATGCCAGTATGAGCGAACCCACCTTAGGGGTTGAGAATAAAGAATAAAGAAAAAAACAAAAAAGGTAAACAAGTCAGTAAGAATTCTGAAATATTTGCAATATTTAAACACATATTGCGGGAATGTGAATTCGTGTCCTAATTTTGGGACCTCGTTGTGCCCGAGGTAAGCCTAACGACAAATAAATTTGGAGAAATTTAGTGCCAATAATTGCCTCATTTCAATAATGTAAAAGTAAACAAACCAAAACGAAACTAAATAAATAATATTGCTAATGGTACTTGGCCTTATTACATTTGAAAGGAAAGCAAGTAAATATAATCTACTTGGTCCCAGAAGGACCCTCTCCAGACTGGACGCTCTTGTCGATCAACTCTCCCAGCTCGCACAGGTTCAGCAACAGGAATGCTCTTGCCAGATGCCCTCCTTCGTTTCCTTCAGCGTTCTGGTAGTCAGTGACCCTTTTTCTCATCTTCCCTTCCAACTCCATTAAACTGTACTGCAGATACTCCATCCTTTCACTCGATTTAGCAGCTCTCTCCTTCCACTCGTTAATCATCTCCATGTCAGCCTTATGTTGCACAATATGCTTAGCTTCAGACTCTCGAATACTTTTCCGCAGCTTGTTGTACTTCACCTCTGCCTCAGCAACCTCGTCTATGACCCAGTTTTCTGGCCCAGACATTGGCTCAAAGACCCCAGCTATGCTGTCCTCCAACCATGAAGAGTAAAGGTATGAGTGGCCCACATAATATTGGTCTGGCTCGATAGTATACTTTTCCACAATGATCTTCAAGGTCCATATATGTTGTGCTTCATTCTTATACGGGATGGCGTCACCTTGGAAATTGGCGCTGAAGTGACACATTTTAGTGGTCCATGGTATGATCTGCCTCCTACCTGCTTGTCTCATAACCCTGAGAGGAGCGTAAGGGTATATGCCCCTCAACCCAATCAATACCAAGTGTGGAAAATCTCTGGATCTTATGATGAACTCATGGTAGAGAACCACTCGAACATCTACTAGACTTGATCCTCGGTCAAATTTTCAAAAAGCTGTACCCATCCCACAGCGTCCTCTGGTTGAGCAAACATATCTGGAATATATTTCATTTTTTTGGGATAATGGAAGGCTATGTGATCATTCCAAGACCTTCGCAAAAATTCTTAAATGTATTGTCCCTTTTGGAGATGTTCCAACAACCAGACCTGTAACAGCAAGTTGCAACCCTCGAAGAACCTGAACCCCTTCTGACATCGCCCAAAGCACGGTGCATGTCTGCAATGATCATAGGGACAATAGTGTATGTCTGCCCCTCGATCCCGTCCATTAGAGTTTTAGTCAACATGGCTAGCCTAGTGTGAATTTTATCCCCTTGGATTGGGAATACCAACATGCCCAAGAAACACATAATAAACACAAAGACCCTATGATGAATCCAACCTAAAGAAGTGATTGAGAACTCATCATCAAACATATGGTAAGAGCTGATGTGACCATATCTTTCATAAAGGAAATCAAAGGGTATGTACAAGTCCTTCAGGCATTTCAAGTTGTCATTTTTCTTCAGCCCCACCATCTTCAAAAATCCCCTAGCAGTGCGATTTTCAGGTGCTAATAGATTAGGGCTATTCCAAGGCAACCCAGCAGATCCTCCTATTTCTTCTAGAAGGGGAGTCATTTCTATGTTCCCAAAACGGAACACAACCCTTTCCTTATCCCAAAACATAGTTGCAACCTCGATCAACATTTTGTTGGGCTGAAGATCCAACAAAGAAGGAAAGTTTCCTAAGACTTATTTCACATGGTTTTGGTCACATGAATAAAGATCCCTCCACCAATCTAGCAAGAGTGAAGGTATGCTACCAACCATACCGAATCTGGGGACCTCGTGCCTCATTTTCTGCAAAACAAAGAGAGTTAGGCCTTTTCCCCTCTAGGTTTGTCTATTTATACAGTAATGATTAGCATATTGGCATTTATTTCTCCAAATTAATGCACATAATCGTGGTTACGTCCGTTGGGATTATGGAAACCCGATGGACATTCAGACAAGGCTCGTCTTAAAGGGCTATTATGCGGATGCCATATTAACCCAGCTAGGTTTGACCATGATGCATGCACAATTAATCAGAGTAAGGCTGCTATAGAGGTCTAGATTGGGACCCTCAAGCGGACAACTTGAGAGGAAAGGCACAGGACCATTGAACGCACCGCTGATCGACTAGTTTTATCGCAAATACGCCTTTCCGAATTTAAATGGTGATATATAGGAAGAGTGCAAACACTCATTAAGCGTTGCTATAGGATTAATTACGCATGAGTGGAATATGATGTTGAGCATGATTTATGCAACAATGAATAGCATGTTGCCAAGTATTTGCACGTAAGAAAAAATAATAAATACAGTTTTAAATAATTGAAAGACGGTTACAAAAAAGAAAACAAAGAGACAAGTCAATTTCAGAAAATAAAGAAATCATAAATGCTTGAAAATAGACAGTTAAATTCAAATAAGGGGAAAGGGTACGTGGGATAGAGCATGCTTGGACTAATTCACAAAATAAGTTCGTGATGGTAAGAGCCTAAAAATATTCCCAGCAGAGTCGCCATGCTGTCGCGCCCCCTTTTTTCCCCTTTTTGATGGAGAAGTCTGGGTTTCAACATCCATGGGGGAACAACTCGTTTCCTTCTGGGAATTGGGTATTTGAAGAGTCGCCACCTAACGAATTAAGGTATGTTAGGGCACCTAGAGCGGTTAACTCATGCTAGTTTGTGTTACCAGAGATTAGGGTAAGGGATCGAAATAACCTTGAGGGGAAGATGTTAGGCACCCCTCGCGGTCCACAACGGTGGGTCCCAACCGAACTTAAACTATGTGAATTAGTCATTTTACATATAAAGAATTTCAACACATATTTTCAAATAAAGGCATGTTTTCACATTCTAAACACATGTATGGTTCAGGTAATGGAAGCAAGGGAGAGGTTTGAACAACTTGCATATATATATATATATATATATATATATATATATATATATATATATATATATATATATGCATGTAAAGAAAAGGAAGTTCATTAAAACACATAGGAATTGGGAAAGAGGGGTACTTGCTAGAACGCTTTAGGCTATGACCAAGGGGAGGGAATTCGATAATAAGGATATGATGATTGCGCACTAATATCACATGTAGCCCCTCATTGAGGAGTGATTAACGGTCATTGCATGGGTATGATTCTGTACGCTAACCAACGCAGGACCCCTCTTTCCCAATTCCTATGTGTTTTAATGAACTTCCTTTTCTTTACATATATATATATATATATATGTGCAAGTTGTTCAAACCTCTGCCTTTCTTCCATTACCTGAACCATACATGTGTTTAGAAGGTGTCGCAAATGAGACATCTGAGGCTTGTGCACAACTATTAATTTCGAGACTTAGACCCTTTAGCTCATTTTCCTTCATCCTCTTAGGCGATTTTTAGAGCTTTTGGAAGAAGGTTTTCACCTAGCACTTTGAGGTAAGTAATTTCTACACAACATGAATTAAATACATAGATTATGGGTAGATTAACATGTGAAAATTAAGAAAAATCAAGGGTTTTAGATGAAAAACCTAGAATTTGGTAAAAACAAGATTTAACCACAAAATTTGTTAGGTAATGGAGTAAAGATCATATATTCTTGATCCTTAGGTTACGGGTAACAATTTTCTTCAAAATTTCCGGAATTCGGGCAAGTGGGCCCGGGGATGAATTTTAGGAACCTTGCATTTACGGTTGGGAAATTTGTTTAATAATTATAATATTAACTTTTGAGCATGTATTGACTAGTTCTTACCCTATTTGAATAGTTTTGGATCGTTCGACTCCAAATTGGAGGTTTGAGCACATTCTTGAAATAGAATATAGGCTTCGGAGCGAGTTGAGTCTCCTTTCTAACCTTGTAAGAGGGAATTGTCCCCATAGGTGAGTTAATTGCTTATGTGCTCCTATTTGTGGGGGCTACGTACGCACGAGGTGATGAGAGTCCGTGCGTAGCTACTATTATGCTAATGTCGGGGTAGTCTAGGATCCAAAAGCATGCTGTACTTGGAATATTTGGAACCTCGTTGACAGTTTGAATTGCTTAAATCATATCGGATTAGTAAATGAACTTCTAAAAAGATTTAAATTTCATTTTCTTAAATTTTTAAAAGAGAATTGGCTTTCTTTGGATAATTGTTCCATGATGACTCCTTGGTTGACTGTCTGTGTGTTTAATTTCTGAACGCCTCGGTGGATTAAATAGATGCATCTATGGTTCGCGCCAGTCGACCCTCTTGTAGTGTACAGTTTAAATATTGTTGGATCGGGCCGTACGTCCTCGGCATGATTTGCGCATGTTGTATTGCTTGCCTGGAGATTTATTGATATTGATATTTGCTCTCCCCGACTTGAGATAATTGTTAATCAATATATTATAAATCCGGAGACTTTTAATATAAAAAAGGGAACTTTTACCTGTTTGTGACTTATTTGAAATTTCTATCGTTCTTAATAAATCCATGACTACTCGCATTAAATATATATATATATATATTACTATTGGACCATAGTAAATGTCGAAGTCGACCTCTCGTCTCTACTTCTTCGAGATTAGACGGGATACTCATTGGGTATCCGTTATTTTCGTACTCATACTCCACTTGTTGTGCATTTTTGTTGCACAGGTTTATGTGTGGCTAGTGGCACAGCGGCATGGTTGATACAGAGACTCAGGTGAGTTGCATTTATCAAGACGACCGTAGCCAGTAGAGTCTCCTTCAGAGTAGTGTATTGTATTTTCATTTATGTCCACTTGTATTCTGGACAGTTACTGTATTTTATTTCATTCCTAGTAAATGCTCATGCACTTGTGACACCGGGTTCTGGGATGATTATGGGGTATCTTGTATTATTTTCTTAACATTTATATTTGACTTGAAGCGATTATCTTTTACTGGTAAAATTGAAGGAAAATCATAGTTTTCAAAATTATTAAAACGAGAATTTGATTAAGTAGCTTGGTTGGCTTGCCTGACAGCGGTGTCCGGCACCATCACGACCCTTAGTGGATTTTGGGTCGTGACAAATCCCAATTTTAACCCCAATTTCAGATTAGACCAGGCCCAAAATATGCCCAACCCAAACCCATCATCTACCCGACCCATTTCTTGCTAAATCCTAGCCGTTGATCATTTTGATCAACGGTCCAGATCCCCCCTTACCTAAATTAAACCTAATGACCTCCCCCAAACCCCTTATTACCTCTGCTCTCTCACGCCGACATCTGATCCCCTTTTCTCTCAAATGCTCTCAAGTCTTAACCCTAACTAACCCTCACCGTCGTTCATCTGCTACCGTTCATGGTGGTTCCTCACCACCATCAGACTTCTAATGGCCTCTCCTATGTTGGTATTGCCATCTCTAAGGTCTTCGAGGGACCAGGGTCAATCCACTTACACCTATGGCCTTTTCTTGCCTGTTTCAGGCTGTTCTGGTTCAATTTCGAGTAAGATCTTCCTATGTCGCCTTAAATCTATGGATTCCTAAGCCTACTTCTTCATCTCTGTGTTGTTCTTATCGAAACCCTAATTTTGTCCTTTGAACTTCTCAGATCTGAGATGGATCGAACCTATTTCACATGAGTTTTACAAGAACCTTCTCATTTTCAAATGATTTTCCATTTTTCTAAACTAGGGTTTCCCGAAAATTTCTTTCTCCAAAACGTTTGATAATTTTAAGTGTTTAATCTTCTATCTCTTATGTGTTTTAACTGATTTCGTAAAGGTTGCTTTAACCCTAACTAGTTTATGCTAAAAACCCCAATTTTTTTGACATTTTGTTTGGTTTCTGATTTACTTGTGTACTGACTTTGTCCTATGCTTTGGTTCCTGAGATTTTTCTTTAGATATATTCGATGCTTGTGATTTTTTATCCTAATGTACCTCTACTAAGGTTCTTGGTTAGATTTTTCTACTGATTCTATATGTCTATATTCATTCTGGCTATTCATGGTAAACCTATATTTCTCACCTTAAATCAGTGTTGATTTGAATTCTTGATTTATCATTTTGTTTCGTTAAGACCTATGTGTTGAGTCCTGACTATTCCTTTCTTGCCTTATTTTGCCTGCGATACTTGCTGACTCTTTACATGGTTTTCTGCTTAATTAAACCCTTGACTATTTTTATTCTGAAGTTCTTTATTTTGGTCTGATTTGAACGCCTTTCCTTAATAAGGCCTTTGATTCTTACTTCTTTACTCAGTCTGATTGAACTTCTTCCCTTAATTAGCTCATGTTATTACCGTTGGCTAATTTGCCTTAATTAAAGGAGAAGACTATGCTGAATCTTTGTGTGATTGATTTTGAAATTCCCCAATTGCTGATTATTAATTACTTTACCTTATTTGCTCTAGTCTTGAACTACTATATAAACTCTCTTTATTTTAACTTCTCAGACACGAACAATAGTTCATAAACTACCACTTTTACACTCTAAAAAGGCTCTTTCTGCTCTCTCTGCTACTAGTGATCTTTGTTATTATAGCCAGCTACAAGCCAAAGCTGGAAATTGCACAATACCTGTCTCACATCTTGTGTTTTCTTTCTTTAACTAGGTATGCTTCTGATTAATTTTAAGAATCTAAACCTATGTGTTTATTTACTACCTTATTTCATCTGACCTGAGTCCATTCTTGCTTCTGTTTAATGCTTACCTAGCATGCCAAATACTGCCTTATTCAAATATGTGATTAACATGTTTTTCAATTTACTTGCTTGTTTTCTATCTTGTTTGATATGTCTTACATATGTAACTAGCCTGTTTGACTGACTACTGTTTATCTAGCATGCCTAAACTTTGCTTTTGTGTAATTAGCATGCCTACACTTGTTAATACTTGCCTAACATGCCATTTAAGTCCTTGCATGTTCTGCCTTAATCTTACTGAGTTATCTAGTCTCCCTAGGGTAACTATAGTTGTGTTGTTTATATGTTTTCAACATGTTTCTGCTGTGACCTTTGCTTCATGTTTCAATGACCTGCATTACATCTAACCTATTTAGTTTTATAGAACCCCTTAAGAACTCTATGCACCCTGTTGTTTATGTGCTCCATTAAGGTGTATTCTCTATGTTCCCACCCCTCTTTCCTTGTGTGGAAGTCGTTTGCTAAAATATTTTCTAAAGCTGTTTATTCTATGACTTGTGTTCTGATTGCAAATTGTTTTTCATACTTTCCTCAAACTGTTTTCTGACTAAATCAGTACTAGTTTTCTGAAATTCTTTCGCTCCTAAGACCTTTCTTTATGATGTTTATCAAACTCTTTCAAACGATTATGCACTCTCACTTACTCTTAGATTACTAAGTCCTGCCCCTCTAGTATGTGTACTGCTTAAAGACCCTTGATATCTCTCTGAACTCTAGCATATCAGGGCTGGCACTCCCATACTGCACATAAATCAGTCCTTATTTGAGAAAGGTCTAGGTGTGAGCACTGCCCGGAATCCTTGAGGTCCTTAGGGAACTCTGACACACCTAGACATGAAATTCGCTATGAAACTTTGGGCATTTGAGACTACTGAAGGCTAGGAAATCACTTTGGGCCTACTTCAAACCCCCTATAGCTTAATTTCTGTTCTATTTATGTAATTATTCAATCATTGGTCTGTAATAATTAATCGTAAACAGATATTGGGGTGACTAGTGAAAAGGGAGGGTAGTTGTATATTGTGGGTAAAGTTGGGTAGATAACATGCATAGGGTTCATTTGGTTCAAATGTGTCTTATTAGATAACATGCCTATAGGGCCCAAAATGTGTTTTGATAGATAATGTGCCTATAGGGTTCAAATGTGTTTTATTAGATAACATGCCTATAGGATTTTGCTTTGGTTCAAATAAATTCAGCTTGCTCTAGCTCACCTAATTAGAAGTCATGCCTATAGTTCTGAAATCAGCCTTAATTGTAGAAATCATGTCTATAGGATCTAAAAATCAGTTAGACTTAAAATCAGTTTAACTTTAACTCACGCCTGTAAGTTCTGAATCAGATTAACCAACCTATTCGTTTCTTTAATCGTCTTCAACGCCGTGTTAATTAATGTTACTAGAAAGCATGCCAATAGGATCCAAAATTTCCTGCTTTGAAATTGTTTACTGGTTTACTACATTCCTGATCAATGATTTGATACCATGCTCATAGGACATCACTATTACACGCATAAGCAAGCTTATAGGGCGATTAAAAATCCTGCAAACTGTAAAGCCATGCTTTGTTATTTGTGACTGCTCATATTCCACAAGTCTAAAATCAGTAGGCAAATTGAATAGGTCTTTGACACTTTAATCCTAACTCAATACTGCATATTCTCTACTCACCAAGATATCCTGTTCTAGAGCTTCTCTTAAATACCTAAAACTGTGTTTAAGACGTGCACTTGCTTGCTCTATTTGTGGAGGTAAAAACTTGAGCCTCTAATTGTTCCATCATTGGTCCAGTCCTAATTGTTTTTGGTTGTCGCCTAGACTTTTCTCCTTTAAGTACCTTAGGATAGTCTAGAACTACCCAAATTAGAGGTCCTAAATACCTAAGGGCCACAAGGAAGGGACGGGTAGTGCACGCATAGGATATCTTTTAAAGTTGCTAGAACGCTTTAGGTTATGACCAAGGGGAGGGAATTGGATAATAACGATATGATGATTGCGCGCTAATATCACGTATAGCCCCTCATTGAGGAGTGATTACCGGTCATTGCATGGGTATGATCCTGTAGGCTAATCAACGCAGGACCCCTCTTTCCCAATTCCTATGTGTTTTAATGAACTTCCTTTTCTTTACATATTTATATATATATATATATATATATATATATATATATATATATATATATATAAATATATATATATATATATATATATATTGCTTCCATTACCTGAAACATACATGTGTTTAGAATGTGAAAACATGCCTTTTTAGAGCCTTTAGCTCATTTTCCTTCATCCTCTTAGGCGATTTTTAGAGCTTTTGGAAGAAGGTTTTCACCTAGCACTTTGAGGTAAGTAATTTCTACACAACATGAGTTAAATACATAGATTATGGGTAGATTAACATGTGAAAATTAGGGAAAATCAAGGGTTTTAGATGAAAAACCTAGAATTTGGTAAAAACAAGATTTAACCACGAAATTTGTTAGGGAATGGAGTAAAGATCATATATTCTTGATCCTTAGGTTATGGGTAACAATTTTCTTCAAAATTTCCGGAATCCGGGCAAGTGGGCCCGGGGATGAATTTTAGGAACCTTGCATTTAGGGTTGGGAAATTTGTTTAATAATTAGAATATGAACTTTTGAGCATGTATTGACTAGTTCTTACCCTATTTGAATAGTTTTGGATCGTTCGGCTCCAAATTGGAGGTTTGAGCACGTTCTTGAAATAGAATATAGGCTTCGGAGCGAGTTGAGTCTCCTTTCTAACCTTGTAAGAGGGAATTATCTCCATAGGTGAGTTAATTGCTTATGTGCTCCTATTTGTGGGGGATACGTACGCACGAGGTGACGAGAGTCCGTGCATAACTACTATTATGCTAATGTTCGGGTAGTCTAGGATCCAAAAGCATGCTGTACTTGGAATATTTGTAACCTCGTTGACAGTTTGAATTGCTTAAATCATATCGGATTAGTAAATGAACTTCTAAAAAGATTTAAACTTCATTTTCTTAAATTTTTAAAAGAGAATTGGCTTTCTTTGGATAATTGTTCCATGATGACTCCTTGGTTGACTGTCTGTGTGTTTAATTTCTGAACGCCTCGGTGGATTAAATAGATGCATCTATGGTTCGCGCCAGTCGACCCTCTTGTAGTGTACAGTTTAAATATTGTTGGATCGGGCCGTACGTCCTCGGCATGATTTGCGCATGTTGTATTGCTTGCCTGGAGATTTATTGATATTGATATTTGCTCTCCCCGACTTGAGATAATTGTTAATCAATATATTTTAAATTCAGAGACTTTTAATATAAAAAAGGGAACTTTTACCTGTTCGTGACTTATTGAACTACAATCATGTTTATAAAAATCACCGATTTACTATATTATTGAGATAATATTATTGGACCAATAGTAAATGTCAAAGTCGACCTCTCGTCTCTACTTCTTCGAGATTAGACGGGATACTCATTGGGTACACGTTATTTTCGTACTCATACTCCACTTGTTGTGCATTTTTGTTGCACAGGTTTATGTGTGGCTAGTGGCACAGCGGCATGGTTGATACAGAGACTCAGGTGAGTTGCATTTATCAAGACGACCGTAGCCAGTAGAGTCTCCTTCAGAGTAGTGTATTGTATTTTCATTTCTGTCCACTTGTATTCTGGATAGTTACTGTATTTTATTTCATTCCTAGTAAATGCTCATGCACTTGTGACACTGGGTTCTGGGATGATTATAGGGTATCTTGTATTATTTTCTTAACATTGATTTTCATCTAAAACCCTTGATTTTCCCTATTTTTCACATGTTAATCTACCCATAATCTATGTATTTAACTCATGTTGTGTAGAAATTACTTACCTCAAAGTGCTAGGTGAAAACCTTCTTCCAAAAGCTCTAAAAATCGCCTAAGAGGATGAAGGAAAATGAGCTAAAGGGTCTAAGTCTCGAAATTAATAGTTGTGCACAAGCCTCAGATGTCTCATTTGCGACACCTAGTTTGCAAATGCGACAAACCCATCGCAATTGCGAACATGGGCCTCCCCTACCAAGGTCACAAATGCGACCAAGAGCTCGCAAATGCGAACCCTGCTAAGGTCGCAAATGCGATCAA
The DNA here is from genome assembly GCF_000715075.1 of Nicotiana tabacum. Lineage (NCBI taxonomy): Eukaryota > Viridiplantae > Streptophyta > Magnoliopsida > Solanales > Solanaceae > Nicotiana > Nicotiana tabacum. The sequence goes on from NC_134095.1 coordinate 37,819,273, forward strand.
ATTGTCGCAAATGCGAACTCTGCCTCATGAAAGGCTCCTTCGCAAATGCGAAGACCTGCTCGCAAATGCGAACTATTTCTCGCATTTGCGAGACCTGCAACTGCTGCCAAAAACACCAGAAAATTTGGTGTGTTCCAACTCCTTCCGCACATCTGAAACTCACCCGAGGCCCCCGGGGCCCCGTCCGATCAGACCATACCGTCCCATAACATAACTCGGATCGCTCGAATCCTCAAACCACATCAAAAGAACGTTAAAACCATGAATCGCACTCCAAATCAAGCTTAATGAACTTTAAGATTTCAAACTTCTACTTTTAGTGCTTAAACCTATCAAATTACGTCTGATTGACCACAAATTTTGCACACAAGTCATATTTGACATTACAAACCTACTCTAACTCACGGAAACGAAATCCGACCCCGATATCAAAAAGTCAACTCTCGGTCCAACTTCCCAAAACCTTCAAATTTCTATCTTTCGCCAAATGACTTCAAAATGACCTACGAGCCTCTGAATTCACTTCCAATCATGCTCCCAATACCAGAATCACCATTCGGAGCTATTCCCAGACTCGGAATACCAAACGGACATCGATAACACTGAAATGCACTTCAACCCAAACTTATGAAATATCTTCCAAAATGCTAAATTCCATAATAGGCGCCGAAACGTTCCCGGGTCTTCCAAAACCCAGTCCGGACATACCCCCAAGTCCAAAATCATCATACGAACCTGCTGGAACCTTCAAATCCCGATTCTAAGGTCGTTTACTCAAAAATCCAACCTTAGTCAATTCTTTCAACTTAAAGCTTCCGAAATGAGAATTCTCTTTCCAAATCAACTTCGAATTTTTTGGAATTCAATTTCGACCGTACGTACAAGTCATAATACCTGATGTGAAGCTGCTCATGGCCTCAAACTGCTGAACGATGTGCTAGAGCTCAAAACGACCGGTTGGGTCGTTACATTCTCTCCCACTTAAACATACGTTCGTCCTCGAACGTGCTAAGAACTGTGTTGGGGTTGTCCGAAATCACTGTTTAATACCCCGAGCACCTACCCTTGCTACCACAACTCAGCTGGGCACCCTCGTTCGATCAATCTGAAGATATCCTTTTTCGCTTAATCAAATAAGCCTTAGAGCCCAATTCCTATATCCGGAATTCCCTGCCAGGCTTGTTCCAACAGACGCTCACCGTATCAATAACTACCCGCTGCACCAAAACATGACTGCATGCCTTAGCTGAATTCACACCTTGCACCACTTTACTCACAGGACCACAATAACATTCTCTGATCAAATTAGTCGAAATTCCACGAATCTGATGCTCCCATTGCACCTCATGACCTACATAGGTCTTGCTCTAACTTTTACAATATCGCCAAGATGGAAGAGATGTGTAGAAATTCATAGCCAACTGTCGAATTAACAATTCATTGGAACTATACTCCTGACAAGAGCCATCACCTCATTCTGAACCACATAATGGTCTTTGCTCTTTAATATACGCCATATAATCCGACTGCACTGTTCCTAGATCCAATAACCTCGTCTCACCTAGTACGAACTGCTCAGGCAATAAGCCACCCCGAACATGATTAAAAGCCTCATATGATGCCACAATGCGCCAATAGGCTATCAATTCGAACGTGATACAAAGGGAAACAAACTCTGGAAGGAACTACTCAACTCACACAATAATATGGTCTTTCCTTAGAAAATAGGAAACAGGCATACAAAAATAGCATATAGAAAACTATACTCAACATCACACTATTGCAGCGTGCAACCCGATCCAAATAACATACCCATGGCGGCGTGCCACTGATCCACACATAAAATTCACATAAGGAGTTACAAACCGAGCTAGATTGCTCATTACAACAAAATACCGAATATCGGTCACAAGCACGCTAAGTTCATACTACCATCCCTGGGGAGACATATAGCATTATAAGCTACAAACTCAAGCACAACTGAGGTGCGATATACGATCTGAATCTCAAGAGCCATTCTGCTCATATAACATCATCTCTACGCGGAACCTCAACACATAAAAAATTCACCAAGCCGTCTCACAACTCACACGATGTAATATATCATTACATGAAATAGATGTCGATGAGATAATACCATGACTACTCTTCCATAAGGAGCGCATTGCTGAAATGAACATATCTAGCCTGATATAGAGCCCATATTCACATTTAAATCTATCCACAGGTCTCAAGCTGATTCTAATCGTACTGACTAGGCTAATAACCTTTCAAAGGTCCATAATCACACCCCTTTTCTCATAATACACAAGAACAACCATCATAATCGGAGTAGTCTTCTACAATCCACAACCCAATAACCGAGTGCCCTCCAGGCATCAATTCTCAATTTAACGACATCACTACAATCTTCATGCTTGGTTTAACTCTTCAATCAATCAAGTGGCTACATGCCACACTTATACAACCTTCCCGTGGGGCACGCTCCCACAACCTTCCGCAACAGATAATAGGTTTGTACGTCCAAACCATCAGTCACGCTAACACTGAAAAGCGATCAAGAATCCTAACCAGGATGCAAAGCCTTTTTCACAGAACAATGATCTAAGGTGACCCTGAAGACAATACCAACTTATTTTAAACATCGAAACTCCTTTCCTACTCATCCGAGCTCGTGACATCCTTGTCAACGCCGAACTGCAACCTTGATCCTCACTTCAAATTCCATACCACTCACTGCACCCAACATGCCAATATACGATAGAACACAATTTTTCATCATAACTCCGAAACCACTAACAGTTTAACACTTCATCATATAAAAACTTTTCACTTAACTCACTTCAGTAGAACCATAGCAACACACAGGTGAATTCTCATAACCGTAGAATATGCAAATCTCTAAGTAGCGGTCTAACCCACCATAGCCCTTTCGGGATCCGCCTACACATAACAGGACATAACAGTAGAATACTTCTGAATAACATCAGTCACGGTGGCCGACAAGCTTACCACGTACCGTCACAAATCACTTGCATAACTTGATCACACTGAAGAAACTGATCACTACCACCAATCTGCCAATTCAACTATGGCTAACCAATCTATCTTCTTCCAATTTATCTTGATTGCCTTAGAAATAATAATAAATCCATCCAACACATAACACGCTCCATCCGCACTCATCCCGAGTGACTTTGAATCATGAGACCATGCTATCTCAGAACCTACAAACCATTTCATATCTCCCAAATGCTATACTGCAAGTCAAAACATCATAGAACATTCTGGGCCTCTTATCATAAGCTGCTACAAAGCTTGATTCTTAACCGTACCTATAGGCTTGAAATTATTAGGCACCACACTTTACCCCTTTGAATCCACTAGGATCGTTGTTGAGAGCCACCCGCTCTGACTTGGCCCCAAATGTAATCAACTCCATGAATCTTCTAGCACATGAATACCTTCACGACGAAGCACCCGGTAGAATCACATCCCTTGGAACCTGCATCTATACAAGGCATAAATCCTGAATCTTTCCCCAAGTATGAACATGAGCCAATAAGGCCAACCATAGCACACCTTTAACAATTCCTTTGCTCAAATTACCACTTATGTTCTTTTCCCGCAGCTGAAATAACCCATCAATATGCTAACATCTAGAAACCTCACAAGTAGTTAACCATGCAACCTAAAGATAGGCGGTGAGACTCTCCCACTTAGCTTGAAGCCACTATCACACAACTCTGCCATTCACCAGGATTCTTTATTTCTTATTGACATAATCTTGTGCAATCAACCGCCAAAATTCTCGGAATCTTTCTGTAAAACCCCTTTTGTACTCTGAATCATCAACCACATCCGCACGACCGATCTCTTTGCTGTATAACCCATAGAATTCTTTGCAGAAGATTCGCCAACCATGCGACCGCCAGTCTGCTACTGGAGATAACCCACCTGGGGAATTTACGTGCCAACATCTTCCAATGCTGCTGTAGGGGGTACAATCACTACGATATTAATAACCCATCCCGATTCCGAGCTCACTCTCTAGCTGTACAGGTCCATTCACCCGTCGTGGACATCAATTAAAGGTGCGGTAACATCCTTCCAATTCAAAGTTATGTCGTATCCTTCTTCATTTCAAGCAGCTCCTTTCCATTGTACCAAATCTTCTGCCGCATAATAGCCCATACTTCAGCTTAAATCCATAGACCCCAATCACCCATCACTAAAATTCCCAAACCATTCCAAACTCTCCTTAAAGTGCGTAGTCATCCTACCACCAAGCCCATATGCAACTCCGCCACTCTCCCACTTTGGCAGAACTCACCCCTTTAATCGACTACTCGACCTTTGCCTCTTATACCTGCCTTCTAGAAATTTTAGCCACCGCCTGACACTCCCCACATGTCTTTCCTCATCCTTTGCTGCTCAGTTGTTACCTTAAATAAAATATCTTCATAGCACTTGAACCTACAATAGCTACTAACTTTAAACCTTTCCGAAGATCATCTTTCTCGAGCCATCAAAATTACAAATACCGATTCAATCCTGAACCACCGCACCCCGCGATCTTTGACAGTCATTTCTCCAATATTATTCCATAATACCCTGCCCCAAAGGCAGATTGAAGAAAACCATAACACCGACGAACTTAAAATATTCAATCACGAACGACGACACCACGTCGCAGATGAAAATCCCATCACACTTGAAATCACCAAGTCTTGTCACTCCAACACTCCAAATCTGGACATCCCTAGGCCAATTGCTTTTCCTCCGCCGGACATGAAATATCAGATGTCTGAATCATGCACCGAGTAGGCTTCCTTTCAAATCATTCACTGTCCCAACACATAGGCAAGTATCCTACTATCAAGTCAATATTGTGCGATAACCAATCGTGAGCATCATAGCTACCTGTGCATAGCCTCCAAGCGCTTAGAAGCACAACTACCGAGCCGAAATGATAGAAAAATCCTTCCGCAAGGTGACGACAATAGCCCAACCAACTATATCGGGAGAAACATCCCGCAACACATCTGTAGTACCATTACAATTCTTTAATTCTCGATTTATAACAAGCGCTTCACATCGCATAAGATTGAGTAGGAAAGAAACAAAGGCATAAGCCTCAAAGGAATCAAACCGCACGATGAGGAATCAAGAAGGGAAGTACTCCTAACAGCCCTGTAGCCTCTCGAAGATAAGTACAGACGTCTCTGTACCGATCCGCAAAACTCTACTAGACTTGCTCATGACACGTGAGACCTAAGTGAACCTAGTGCTCTGATACCATGTTGTGATGACCCAAAATCCACTAAGGGTCGTGATGGCGCTAAACACCGCTGTCAGGCAAGCCAACTAAGCTACTTAATTAAATTCTCATTTTAATAATTTTGAAAACTATGATTTTCCTTCCATTTTACTAGTAAAAGATAATCACTTTAAGTCAAATATAAATGTTAAGAAAATAATACAAGATACCCCATAATCATCCTAGAACCCGGTGTCACAAGTGCATGAGCATTTACTAGGAATGAAATAAAATACAGTAACTGTCCGGAATACAAGTAGACAGAAATGAAAATACAGTACACTACTCTGAAAGAGACTCTGTTGGCTACGGTCGACTTGATAAATTCAACTCACCCGAGTCCCGTATCAACCATGCCGCTATGCCACTATCCACACATAAACTTGTGTAATAAAAATGCACAGCAAGTGTAGTATGAGTACGAAAACAATGTGTACCCAATGAGTATCCCGTCTAATCTCGAAGAAGTAGAGACGAGAGGTCGACTTCGACATTTACTAGTGGTCCAATAGTAATATATTATTAATGCGAGTAATCATGGATTTACTAAGAACAACAGTAATTTCAAATAAGTCACGAAACAGGTAAGAGTTCCTTTTTATTAAAAGTCTCCGGATTCATAATCCATTAATTAACAATAGTCTCCGGATTTATAATCTATTAATTAACAATTATCTCAAGTCGGGGAGGGCAAATATCAATATCATTAAATCTCCAGGCAAGCAATACAAGCATGCACAAATCATGTCGAGGACGTACAGCCTGATCCAAAAATATTTAAACTGTGCACTGCCAGAAGGTCGAATGGCGTGAACTATAGATGCATCTATTTAATCTACCGAGGCGTTTGGCCCGTTCTAAATTAAACACACACAGTGACAGTCAACCTAGGAGTCAACATGGAACAATTATCCAAAGAAATCCAATTCTCTATTAATAATTTAATAAAATGAAGTTTAAATTTTTTTAGAAGTTCATTTACTAATCCGATATGATTTAATCAATTCAAACTGTCAACGAGGTTACAAATATTCCAAGTATAGCATGCTTTTGAGTCCTAGACTACCCAGACATTAGCATAATAGTAGCTACACACGGACTTTCGTCACCTCGTACATACGTAGCCCCCACAAATAGGAGCACATCACCAATTAACTCACCTATGGGGACAAGTCCCTCTTACAAGGTTAGAAAGAAGACTCAACTCGCTCCGAAGCCTATATTCCGATTCAAGAACGCGCTCAAACCTCCAATTTGGAACCGAACGGTCCAAAACTATTCAAATAGGGTAAGAACTAGTCAATACATGCTCAAAGGTTCATATTCTAATTATTAAACAAATTTCCCCACCCTAAATGCAAGGTTCCCAAAATTCATCCCCGGGCCCACGTGCCCGGATTCCGAAAATTTTTGAAGAAAATTGTTACCCATAACCTAAGGATCAAGAATATATGATCTTTACTCCATTCCCTAACAAATTTTGTGGTTAAATCTTGATTTTACCAAATTCTAGGTTTTTCATCTAAAACCCTTTATTTTCCCTAATTTTCACATGTTAATCTACCCATAATCTATGTATTTAACTCATGTTGTGTCGAAATTACTTACCTAAAAGTGCTAGGTAAAAACCTTCTTCCAAAAGCTCCAAAAATCACCTAAGAGTATGAAGGAAAATGAGCTAAAAGGTCTATGTCTCGAAATTAATAGTTGTGCACAGGCCTCAAATGTTGCATTTGCGACACCTGGTTCGCAAATGCGACGGTCGAAAATTCGACAAACCCATCGCAATTGCGAACATGGGCCTGCCCTGCCAAGGTTGCAAATGCGACCAAGAGCTCTCAAACGCAAACCCTGCTGAGGTTGCAAATGCGATCAAATTATCGCAAATGCGAACTCTGCCTCAGGCCAGGCTCCTTCGCAAATGCGAAAACTCACTCGCAAATGCGAACTATTTCTCACATTTGCGAGACCTGCAACTGCTGCCAAAAAACACCAGAAAATCTGGTGTGTTCAAACTCCTTCCGCACATCCAAAACTCACCCGAGGCCCCTGGGGCCCCGTTCGATCACACCATACCATCCCATTGTCGCACCTCCTTTTTACCGCGCCCGCGGGGCGCGTGGGGAGTTTTCTCTAATTAAATGACAGTCGAAACGGAATTTATTTAATTATTTCAGAGTCGCCACCTGGGAATTTTAAGGCGTCCCAAGTCACCAATTTTAATCCCTGAATCGAGGAGAATATGACTCTGTTTATTATTCTGCGAACCAGAAATCCTGAGTAAGGAATTCTGTTAATCCGGAAGAAGGTGTTAGGCATTTCCGAATTCCGTGGTTCTAGCACGGTCGCTTAACTGTTTTTATTATTGGCTAAATTATCTTGATTTTTACTAAATACGTTTTTATTGCATGATTTTACTACCGCTTTTTACTTATTGTTTACAATTATATGGACGAATTACGCGTACATATATTCGTATTATATATTTTTTATAAGTACCAGGGATTGTGCCACGCGTACGTGTACACAATAAAATTGTCCATGTTATATATAAAAATATATATATTCGAAAATTAAAAATAAAATCCGGAACATCATCATCCTTTTATTTGGACAATGAACTACACATCTCGGGTTATATGAAATAATTTTGACATCCGCGGAGAAATACTTTAAAATATTCGCTCGAAATTGCGCGTACGCATAATCCGAATTTGCTTTTAAATATAATCAGGGTACGCGAACGCATCCCTAATTGCGCAAAATACTGTAATGGTATTATGAAATTTCCACAAAATGTTTATTATATCACGAGAAATCTCCATTTAAGATACCTTTTAATTCTTGAAAAAGAATCCACAATTTATTAAATGTTGCCCGTCGATTAGAATTTCCGCGTATAATTTATGTTCATCCAAGACTATTCAAATTCAAAATAAAGAATAAGAACATGATTAATACTATTCTTCACAAATACAACATATATACATATACCAAAGAATGAGGGACATATGAAACTCACAAAATGATTTATGAAGGGAAGAAGTATTTTTGAACAATTTTTATTTATTTCTTATTTAGTGCAAATTCTATTTCTACTTACCATTGATATAAGTATTGTAATTTATGCTTGTATACCTCATTTTATTCTCATATACTTGCTTTTGATCTAATTGGCCTAATTGTTTGGTTAATTTATTTATGAGGGTGAATAGGCATCAAGTTGATAAGAAAAGAATTATTATACAAATTGATTGACAACATTGCCTTACATGCAACGTATTTGTATGTCTTGAAACATTCATAGCATTTTAACATCATAATGAGCTATAACAACTCAACTCACCATCCACTAATGGTTCTATAAATACCTATTATCATACCACATAAGAACGTACAACTTATATCATTCCATCCATAACTAAATCAAGTATAAGAATAAACTAGCAATATGGTTTTGATATTTTCACTCTATTCTAACAACGCCACAAGGCCTAGTTAATGGCCAATCTTTATGTCATGTTTCCTACCTTGACAGTTCGAATATGATTAAACTAATGAGATGAAGGGCTAACATTATTACAAAGCTTTATACGAACTTTCAAAGTAAGACAATTAGCTCATAGCTATCAAATTGAATTCACTACTAATTAACTAACATGAAACAAAAAATGAAATTTAAACCGATGAACTTGGACAAATGGAAAACAGAATTTCAATTCAAGCTTCATTGATGAGTCATGTTGAATCTCTTTCCAACTTAAAATTTAAAAGACATGTACCTGAAAATGAAGGTAGAAGGAGTAAATTTCAGCAGTAGCAGCAATAACAAAATCAGTAGAATGTACCGATAACACAGCAAGTCTGAACAAGAATAGGATCCAAGGAGCCCAGATGCACAGTAACAGGATTTTTGGGAAAAACCTTCAGATTTAATCCAAGTAATATCAAACAAATAGACCCGGACAGATCCAAAGAAAAGTATGTTTCTGATTTTCTTTTCTGTTTCTATATCTGTTTCTGTTTTTCTTTTTCCTCTTCCTCTTCAGATTCCAAGAAGAATCTGATTTTTTTTGCTGGGTTTTTCTCTTTTATCTCACTCTAGGTGTATTTTTCTTAAATTCTCTTTCAAAATCTGTTATGAAGTCTCTCTAAACTCTCTTCTCTGTCTAACTGAAAACTCTCAATCAGATTTTTCTCCTCTTCTCCTAAATCAGATTTTTCTTCTTCCAAAATCTCTTAAAATCTGCCCTCTAAAGTCTGTCCAGCTCCCTGTATTTATACAGGGCTGGTCCTATACAATTTAGTGCTGGATGGACCCTTTTCTCCTTTAAAAATCAGAAAGTTTTTCCATTAAAACTACTTTTGAATAATTTAAAACTAAGTGCTATTTATCCTGTTTTTTTTCAGCAGCCCCATTATCCCTTGTTCCCCATTATTACTTAAATTATAGCCACTATATTATTGAAAGCACACTATCACATTACCCTACTGTTTCATTCTAAAATAAAACTGAAATCCTCAAGGAAATCAGAATCTGATAAAAAAACATATTTTTAAAAATTGTTCAGAATCGATTATCCTTCTGAATTAAATAGCTATAATCAATCCTATCAAGTTCTGGACTGAATCTTGACTGAGAATGCACTTTTCTAACACAATGGTATCTAACGAACATTTGTGAAATTGAAATTAAACCTAATATCATAACAACATTATACTGAATTCAGCCTAATAATTCAACTGAACTCAGCTTTTGAACTAAGATCAAACAAACAGGAGCATTGTCAATATATTGACAATGTTCTGAACTTAATGTTCAGAAAACAACACACATATAACGTCCATTTGATGGATTTATTAAACAAGAACCAACTGATTAACAATAACTAATTAACTGATTATAGCAAAATAATCCATCCAAAACAGGTTATTTCAGTCAACATTTTCAGAAGCAGGATTTATGATATAACTAATCGACGAACTTAGTCGAGTCGATTACACACATTGTACATAATCACAATCAACAGAAACAATTCACATTTAGAATCAAGTTGACGGGTAGGGGACAATATAACAAAAATTTGACTAGAAAATTATGAAAAATTAAACAAACTAATGAAACGAACATAGAATACACATAGAATGCACATAAGAAACAGAAATTACCTCTGAACCTTTAAATTCAACTGAACTCAACTCGACTTGGATTTGGATTTTGTTTGAAATCAAACAGACCTTAGTCGAAGTATTTTCCACTGAAAATACTTCGACTAAGGTCGATTAAACCTCAATCTTTATTCAATCTAGACAGAATCCAAAAGTCTGGTATTTTTAGGGTTCTTGAAAGTTCGATTTGGGATTTACTCATTTCTGGTTAGATTCGTGGGAAACCAAAGATGTTCTAGGAACGAGGGAGGTCTGGGGGGTAACTGGTGTGAGTTTGAAGTAGGTTGGGATAATGTCAGGTTGTACTCGAATCTTCAAATGAAGATTCGAGTAGTTCCAGTATGATTCGAACCATGCAACTAACAGATCCGTGATGAGGGTATCTAGGGGAAGTTGTGGTGTTATTTTGGAAGCCATCGGAGAAGATCAGGTTTTCAGGCCAACCTTCGATTTAAGATTCGAAGAGTTGGGGCCTGATTCGAAGGAAACTAAGGTCAGATTCGTGTAGAGGATGTTCAGGGGGTTCTAGGGTGTTATTTTGGTGACCGGCGGCGTTGATGCCGCCGGGTTTCAGGCGGTGGGATCCTAGGGCGGCTAGGGTTAGGAGTGGGGGTTTGGGGGACGATGATGAACAGTGTAGGAGGGGGGTGCTTAGTTTAGGGCCGGGGTAGGGCTTGGGACTTATATAGGGGTGGGGTGGATTGATATTGTCCGTTGGATTAGATAGAATGAAGGGCCAGGATCAACTCACTTAACCAAACGACGTCGTTTGGTTTAACGTTGGGTTCGCACTGAATCAGGTCAATGGGTCGGGTTACGGGTTGCAGGTAAGGGTAGGGGATATCAGCCGTTGGATTGATTTAATCCAACGGTCCTTGATGGAGTGTGACCAAACGTCGTCGTTTGGATTTACTCATGAGTTGGACCGGACAGGTTGGTTTGGATTGGGCTGTGAGGGGGAAATTAATTCGATTTGGGCCTGGATTTTAATCCAGGTCCGATTTTGTGTATATGTATTATTGTTTTTTTTTTCATTTTTTCTAATTTAAATTTTTAATTATAAAATAAATCTAACTTCGCAAAAAATATATTAATTATTCTATAACAATTATTTAACACATAGACAAAACATCAATCACATAGTGGAATATTTAAAATAGAACTATTACATATTTTTGTGATTTTATTTAAATTATCTTTTAAATGCATAATTAAATCCTATATGCATGCAACATGTATTTTATTTTATTTTTCATTTTATTTATGACAAAGTAAACATTTATGGTCATAACACAAATATTTAACACCACGCAAATTCAAAAATTACACAGTAAAAGAAATTTATTTTATTTTTTGATTTTATTTTGGAGTAGTTTTCGTAAGGCAAAAATCACGTGCCCACAGCTGCCCCTCTTTGTGCGGAAACTCGAAGAGTTTTCGTGCAAAGATAAAGTGAGCGGATACGAGCGATTTTTGCCCGTTCGAATACTTCGTGGGAAGCATTTTTAGAAAGATTTGACCGAACCTCTGCTTCAAAGGTTTCCTACATATCCTTGGCTATAAAGGAATCAGGTCAATGTAGTTCGGGAATTTTGGGTAGCTGGGACTACCATGGGACTGTGATGTTACTGCTGCTTTGTGTTGTTTTTACTGCTTGCTGACCTCCTTATTACACCTTACTTTAAAGGAAATACAAAAATTAAACTAGATTATGGTACAGGAATTATAAAAATCTTATCTAGATCATGCCCTTGCGTTTCTTGTTGTCTTGATATTTTGGTGACTCTTGGGCATTTGGCTTATTCCGTATTCCTTTTCATTGTGTCCCGTATTTTCTTTTGGGACTCTTGTTGTTTCTTGCTGGGGATTCTGTTGGACTCCTCTGCTTTATTGATTCTAAGTGTGCTCCTTTTTCATATGAGCGGGCTTTTGATTTCAACACTTCAATTTCATTCCCTCGTTCTTCAGGTGGGTGCCTTGACTGCTTCTTTTCTTTCTTCATCCTCATTCTCCAGGTGGACGCCTGACTTCCTTTTTTCTTCATCCTCATTCTCCAGGTGGACGCCTGACTTCTTTAATTCTTCATCCTCATTCTCCAGGTGGACGCCTGACTTCTTTTTCTCATCCTCATTCTCCAGGTGGACGCCTGACTTCTTCTTTTCTCATCCTCATTATCCAGGTGGACGCCTGACTTCTTCAATTCTCATCCTCATTCTCCAGGTGGACGCCTGACTTCTTCAATTCTTCATCCTCATTCTCCAGGTGGACGCCTGACTTCTTTAATTCTCATCCTCATTCTCCAGGTGGACGCCTGACTTCTTTAATTCTTCATCCTCATTCTCCAGGTGGACGCCTGACTTCTTCTTTTCTTTGTCCTCATTCTCCAGGTGGACGCCTGACTTCTTCAATTCTCATCCTCATTCTCCAGGTGGATGCCTGACTTCTTTTAATTCTCATCCTCATTCTCCAGGTGGACGCCTGACTTCTTTAATTCTCATCCTCATTATCCAGGTGGACGCCTGACTTCTTCAATTCTTTGTCCTCATTCTCCAGGTGGACGCCTGAGTTCTTCAATTCTCATCCTCATTCTCCAGGTGGACGCCTGACATCTTTTAATTCTCATCCTCATTCTCCAGGTGGACGCCTGACTTCTTTAATTCTTCATCCTCATTCTCCAGGTGGACGCCTGACTTCTTCTTTTCTTCATCCTCATTCTCCAGGTGGACGCCTGACTTCTTTAATTCTCATCCTCATTCTCCAGGTGGACGCCTGACTTCTTCTTTTTCTCATCCTCATTCTCCAGGTGGACGCCTGACTTCTTCTTTTTCTCATCCTCATTCTCCAGGTGGACGCCTGACTTCTTCTTTTCTCATCCTCATTATCCAGGTGGACGCCTGACTTCTTCAATTCTCATCCTCATTCTCCAGGTGGACGCCTGACTTCTTCTTTTTCTCATCCTCATTCTCCAGGTGGACGCCTGACTTCTTCTTTTCTCATCCTCATTATCCAGGTGGACGCCTGACTTCTTCAATTCTCATCCTCATTCTCTAGGTGGACGCCTGACTTCTTCTTTTTCTCATCCTCATTCTCCAGGTGGACGCCTGACTTCTTCTTTTCTCATCCTCATTATCCAGGTGGACGCCTGACTTCTTCTTTTCTTTGTCCTCATTCTCCAGGTGGACGCCTGACTTCTTCTTTTTCTCATCCTCATTCTCCAGGTGGACGCCTGATTTCTTTAATTCTTCATCCTCATTCTCCAGGTGGACGCCTGACTTCTTCTTTTCTTCATCCAGGTATTTCCTGACACAAATATTGTATTTGCCCCTGTTTTAAATCAAAGAAAACTTCGTTAGTTTAAAGCAGGGTGGTTGACTGGGGTATTCTTGCCGATGGTGATGCTTCTCTTCGTTTCTCTTTGTTGCCTTGGAATGGTTGAAAAGACTGTTTTGTCCTTGTAATTGATCCTTGACTATAGGATTCCCCTCTGTATGTTTTCCTTCAAACCCTTTTAACTGTAATCATATGTCCCTTCTGACTTTGCTGATCCATTTTTTAATTTCACCTTTCTTACACCCATATCTTTTATCTCCCACCTTTCGTGGCTGTATTTTGTGACCTTGAATCTCGGTAGTATACCTTGACATTCCTTCTTATTTGTTTGGAATAAAACTTATCTCAAAGCTTTTAGAAAAGTAAGATTATTAGTGACGAAACACGTTGATTTCGACAATTATAGAATGAAAAGAAAAATCCAATTTTGGATGACTGTTGGAGAAAGAATAAAAACTTATCTGATTGGAGTTACTGGCACCAATGATCAGGGTATGCATTTCGGATTAATCAACCCAGTCTTTTAATCAATCTCTTTTCAATTGTCTCATTTTTGTTTTTGCCAAAATTTCCATAACCCAACTTCATTTTTCATTTCACAGACCTGTTGGACTTGTAACGTCTTAAAGAGTTTTCACCGATAAACTTTCCTCATTTGTTCACTTCTCACTTCCTTTTCGCCTTATGGTGCCCACGAAGGTTTTCACCAATAAGACTCTCTCATTTTACTTTTCTCTCAACTTCCGTCGCCTTATGGTGCCCGTGTGGGTTTTCACCTATAAGACTCTCTCATTTTTACTTTCTTTTCTTGTTTGTACCCGAGTGTTATGAGCCATCTTCATTTGCTTGACTCAGCATTTTTCTAAGATTGATCGAAAGGTCTTTTTGGTATGGGGTTAGAAATGGAAAAGGTATTAAAAGTTAAATAGCTTTGGTATGGGTTAAAAATTACAACTCTTGGAATCTTTCTCTTATTTGCAATACAGTTTCTCTGCCCCAGTTTGTGATTGGGGTTGCTTGACATAACTTTTTGTGCAAATTATGTATATTGTGCACCCTATGACCGAGCCGTGAGGCGCCTACGTATCCTTCTTTGAGGAATCAGGTCAAACGTAGTTCACTACAATAATAGTGGTTTGATTTTTTTTTTCATATTTGATTTTCATTGATTCCAAGAGAGGGTAAGAAAGAAACAAGTATGGCTCAAAGGGGGAAAACAAAGGGTATAGTGTTTGGATAGCAGAATAAATTGCCTTTGTCATTCCAATCTTCGAAATAATGCTAAATACAAACATTCAAGAATTTTATGCATAATATCTCTTTACCGCGTCAGAATTGATCGCCATGTCTATGCATTTGCCCTCAATGTCTGTTAAGCATAGTGCACCATTCGATAATACTCTGGTCACAATGAATGGTCCTTGCCAATTCGGGGCAAATTTGCCTTTTGCTTCAATCTGATGTGGAAAAATACGTTTCAGCACATGCTGACCTACTTCAAACTTCCGGGGACGCACCTTTTTGTTGTATGCTCTTTCTATTCTTCTTTGATATAATTGACCATGGCATACTGCGGTCAATCGTTTTTCATCAATCAAGTTTAACTGTTCTAGACGGGTTTTGACCCATTCCTCATCATCAATCTTTGCTTCGGCGATGATCCGAAGGGAAAGAATCTCAACTTCTGCAGGAATTACTGCTTCAGTGCCATATACCAACAAATAAGGAGTTGCTCCTACTGAAGTGCGAACAGTAGTGCGGTATCCCAATAATGCAAATGGTAATTTTTCATGCCATTGTTTTGAACCTTCTACCATTTTCCGAAGTATCTTCTTTATGTTTTTGTTGGCTGCTTCTACTGCTCCATTCGCCTTGGGCCGATATGGGGTAGAGTTACGATGTGTAATCTTAAACTGTTGACATACTTCCTTCATTAAGTTGCTGTTAAGATTAGCACCGTTATCTGTGATGATCACCTTCGGGATTCCGAATCGACATATGATATTTTAGTGGACAAAATCGACCACAGCTTTCTTGGTCACTGATTTGAATGTCTTGGCCTCAACCCATTTGGTAAAATAATCAATAGCCACCAGAATGAACCTGTGTCCATTGGATGCTGCCGGCTCAATTGGTCCAATCACATCCATGCCCCAGGCAACGAAGGGCCATGGTGCCGACATTGTGTGCAACTCGGATGGTGGAGAATGAATCAAATCTCCGTGTATTTGGCATTGATGACACTTGCGCACAAAACTGATACAATCTCGCTCCATGGTAAGCCAATAGTAACCAGCTCGGAGGATTTTCTTTGCCAATACATATCCACTCATGTGGGGTCCGCAAACTCCAGAATGTACTTCAGACATGACAGCTGCAGCTTGTCTGGCATCTATGCATCTTAATAATCCAAGATCTGGTGTTCTTTTATACAAAACTCCTCCGCTTAAGAAGAATCCATTTGCCAATCGCCTAATGGTCCTCTTTTGATCTCCTGTGGCTTGTGCAGGATATATCCCCATCCTGATATACTCCTTGATGTCGTGGAACCATGGTTCTCCATCAAATTCTTCTTCAACCATATTGCAATAAGCGTGCTGATTGTGGACTTGAATATGTATTGGATCTACATAAGCTTTGTCCGGATGGTGCAACATTGATGCCAGGGTAGCCAATGCATCAGCAACCTCATTATGGATTCTTGGAATATGTTGGAATTCCACTGATTGAAACCGCTGACAAAGATCATGTAGACATTGTCGGTATGGTATGAGCTTCAAGTCGCGGGTTTCCCATTCTCCTTGAATTTGATGTACCAAAAGATCCGAATCTCCCATGACTAAGATTTCTCGGATACTCATATCGGCGGCTAGCCTTAACCCCAAAATGCAAGCTTCATATTCAGCCATATTATAGGTGAAATAAAATCGTAATTGAGCCGTAACAGGATAGTGATGCCCTGTTTCAGAAATGATTACAGCTCTTATTCCGACTCCTTTCATGTTGGCGGCTCCATCAAAGAAAAGTTTCCAGCCAGGCTTTTCAATTTGCTTCACCTCGTCGATATGCATTGTTTCTTCATCAGGAAAATAAGTTTTCAACGGCTCATATTCCTCATCGACCGGGTTTTCGGCTAAATGATCGGCCAGTGCTTGAGCCTTCATTGCAGTTCGAGTCACATAGATGATGTCGAATTCTGTGAGTAATATCTGCCACTTTTCCAGTCTTCCCGTTGGCATGGGCTTTTGAAAAATGTATTTCAATGGATCCAACCGAGAAATGAGGTAAGTAGTGTAGGATGACAAATAGTGTTTCAATTTTTGAGCTACCCATGTTAGGGCGCAACATGTCTTTTCCAGATGAGTATACTTAACCTCATAAGCTGTGAACTTCTTGCTAAGGTAGTAGATGGCCTGTTCTTTTCTGCCAGTGAGGTCATGTTTCCCCAACACACAACCAAATGAATTTTCCAAAACCGTCAAGTAAAGAATTAAAGGCCTTCCTGGCTCTGGCGGGACCAACACGGGTGGGTTCGACAAGTACCCTTTTATCTTATTGAACGCTTCTTGACACTCATCGGTCCATTTAACCGCAACATCCTTTTTTAACAATTTGAAAATGGGCTCACAGGTTGTTGTGAGCTGAGCAATAAACCTGCTGATGTAATTTAACCTTCCCAACAAACTCATTACTTCAGTTTTGTTTCTTGGAGGTGGCAGTTCTTGGATGGTTTTGATCTTTGATGGGTCTAGCTCGATGCCTCGTCGACTGACTATGAATCCCAACAATTTTCCAGACGGAACTCCAAATGCGCACTTGGCAGGGTTAAGCTTGAGGTTGTACCTGCGAAGTCTTAAGAAGAACTTCCTCAAATCCCCAACGTGGTCGGCCTGATGCTTTGATTTTATGATCACATCGTCCACGTATACCTCAATCTCCTTGTGTATCATATCATGAAACACTGTGGTCATTGCTCTCATATAGGTCGCTCCGGCGTTCTTTAAACCAAATGGCATTACCCGGTAGCAATAAGTTCCCCATGGTGTGATGAATGCCGTCTTTTCTGCATCTTCTTCATCCATTAGAATTTGATGATACCCGGCATAACAATCCACGAAAGACCCTATATCATGCTTGGCACAATTGTCGATCAAAATATGGATATTGGGTAATGGGAAATTATCCTTTGGACTTGCTTTGTTGAGATTGCGATAGTCGACGCATACTCTAATTTTTCCGTCTTTCTTTGGTACAGGAACGATATTAGCCAACCAAACAGGATATCGAGTGACTCGAATGACCTTTGCTTCCAATTGTTTGGTGATTTCTTCCTTAATTCTCACACTCATGTCAGGCTTGAATTTTCTCAGCCTCTGCTTGACAGGAGGCACCGTTGGATCGGTGGGCAATTTGTGAACCACTAAATCAGTGCTCAGGCCCGGCATGTCGTCATACGACCATGCAAAAACGTCTTTGAATTCTATGAGTGCTTTAATTAACTCCTCTCAGATCTTTGGTTCCAGATGGACACTTATTTTAGTTTCTCGGATATTACTCGTGTCCCCTATATTGATGTCCTCGGTATCACTCAAGTTAGGTTTGATTTTTTCCTCAAAGTGAATTAACTCTTTACTAATCTCTTCAAAAACCTCATCTTCATCATATTCTGATTCATAATCACAATATATTTCTTGAATTAATATTTCGGAACCAGATTGATTTTTAATACTGGGCTGAGGATTCCTCATGCATGCCATATCACTAGAGCCAGCGTAAAAGTAACTGTACAGGAAAGAAGAAAAAGAAAAGAAAGCTATTAGGAATGATAATAAAAAGGAAACTGCTTTTTATTGGATGATGAAAGATAACAAGGTTTGCACACTTCAAACAAACTGTAAGATAAGCTTTGGGATTACAACCCTGAAGTAACCCAAACAAACTGAAAGAAAATCAAAATAAAACTACCAAGACTCCTTTCGAATTGGGAGAGGAGTGGCTTTCCAATTATTGAGCTTTGTTTCTGGCCCAACGAATTGAACTTCTGCGTTGCTACACCCTTCTCCGCTTTCCAACATGTTCACATCACTAAATAATTTCTCGAACCTTTCAATTAATTTCTTCTCAGGATTGACCCGGGATTTAGGAATTGTTGTTATCGGGTGATTTTTAGCACCGGTCTTGACAAAAGACTTTGACAGATGTGAGACTGGTTTTTGAAGAACCCATGCTTGGTGTTTCAGCTTCCTAGCCCTTATTACGTCATTGGCAGTGGGTATGAACCCCAAACCGAATGTTCCCCAATTCTCGGGGAGAGATACTGGTTGTATAATTCCTTGCAAAGATAAACCCAGACCTTTGCCGGGTATAAAGCCATTTTTTAACATTTCATAAGCTATCATGACTGATGCAGAGGATATCTTTGGATTTGGAAGATACTTCCCCTCTGGAATTTTCTCTATCGATACTGTGTCGGTCACTTGGTATACCCATGGTCCCTGGTCATTTTCTGTTCCCTCGACCGGTACAATGGTACTGCTGTGAGCATTTAAACTTTCTTCTCCATACACGACTACTTCTTGATGATCCCATTCAAACTTGACAGCCTGATGTAGTGTTGACGGGACTGCTTTAGCAGCATGGATCCATGGTCGACCCAACAACAAGTTGTAAGAAACAGTTATGTCCAACACTTGGAATTCCATTGTGAATTCAACTGGCCCTATAGTTAACTCCAACACTATGTCGCCAAATGAATCTCTGCTTCCACCGTCAAACCCCCGTACGCAGATACTATTTTTTTGGATCCTCTCCTCTTTAATTTTTAATTTGTTTAAAGTGGAGAGAGGGCATATGTTTGCACTTGACCCATTGTCAACCAATACCCGGGTTACTACGGAGTTTTCACATTTCACGGTGAGGTAAAGAGCTCTGTTGTGCTCGGTACCTTCCACAGGTAATTCATCATCAGCAAATGTAATTCTGTTTGTCTCAAAGATTCTGTTGGCTATTTTTCCCAAATGATTTACAGAGATCTTTTCAGGAACATGAGCTTCATTCAGGATTTTCATCAACGCCAGACGGTGTTCCTCTGAATGGATCAGTAATGACAACAATGAAATTTGAGCGGGGGTCTTCTTTAATTGATCCACAATAGAATAATCATGGAGTTTCATTTTTCTTAAAAACTCCTCCGCCTCTTCTTCCGTCACAGCTCTCTTTGTTGGCATTGGATTGTTTTTAGTTTTTCTCAGCTCTTCGGGAGTAAAACATCTTCCCGAACGAGTCAAGCCTTGCACCTCACACACTTCTTCCTTGATTTCTTTTCCCTTGTACATTACAGTCACTCGTTCGTAGTTCCATGGGATGGCTTTGTTGTTGATGACCGGCAGCTGGATTACAGGTGCAATAATAACCCGATCTGTACGGGCTCCTTCCACGAATACAATGGGTTTGTTAGCAACCCCTGGTACTATCACTTTCGGCCTTTCTTGTTTTGCGGCAACTTTGCTTGATGATCCCTCATCGACTATCATAGACGGTTCATCACCATTTTTGTTCTTCTTAGACGCCGATTTCTCCTCTATTAACTGCTTATCTGGCTTGGTTTCATGAGACTTGATCATCATGACAGTTTGTGACGGCTTCTTTGTCTCCCCATCAGTTTGTATGATTTCTATCATATTAGCCTCTTGATGGGCTGGCATTGGATTTCTATTGATATTTGGGGCTTCGGGGGTTTGAACCTCGATTTTATTAGTATCAATCAGCTCTTGTATTGCATTTTTCAAATGCCAGCACTTCTCCGTATCATGGCCTGGTGCACCGGAGCAATATTCACAGCTAATGGTGTAATCCAAATTCTTTGGAGGAGGATTGGGTAGCTTGGATTGTATTGGTCTCAGCATGTCTAGTTGTCTCAGCCTGTGGAACAGACTAGTGTAAGACTCTCCCAATGGAGTGTAAGTTTTCTTTTTCTGTTCCCTTTCTCCCCTGAATGCTGGCCTAGGCCTGAAACCTGGTCCGGGATAGGCTCGTGGGTAAGTATTTGGTGTGACAGGAGCACCCCAATTGGTGTGAACAGGTGGCTGATTGTATGCTTGAGCATGGTTAATGGAAAAATGAGGCTCTGAAGGGTGATAGTAGTGTTGGGATGAATCATGGTGGTAAGCTGATTGGCGAGGTCGTTGCTGATTATAGTAAAGCGGTGAACCTCTGGGTCCCGGCCAAATTCCTGAATCAACTACTGCTGCTTCCTCCCTCTTCTTTCTTCCGATTCCTCCTACCCCACCTTGAATAGCTTGAGTAGTTGCCTTAATTGCTGAATAGCTCATGATTTTATTTGTCTTGAGGCCTTCTTCCACCATACCTCCCATCTTTACTACTTCGTTGAATGATTTCCCAACCGCTGAAACCAAAATGGGCATAGTAAGACGGTTCCAAGGCTTGGAGGAAGTAGTCTACCATTTCGCTCTCCTTCATAGGAGGATCCACTCTTGCTGCCTGTTCTCTCCACCGAAAACCATACTCTCTGAAACTTTCATTATGTTTCTTCTCAAATTTTGTCAAAGATAATCTATCTGGGATGATTTCCAGATTGTATTGGAAATGGTATGCGAATGCCTGTGCCAGGTCATCCCAGGTGTACCATCTCCCATGGTCCTGGCGTGTATACCACTCCAAAGCTGATCCGCTTAGACTTTGACTGAAGTAAGCCATTAATAATTCATCTTTTCCCCCAGCTCCTCGCATCTTGCTACAGAAACCCCTTAAGTGGGCTACTGGGTCACCGTGCCTGTTGTATAAGTCAAATTTGGGCATCTTGAAGCCAACTGGTAATTATACGTTTGGGAACAAGCACAAATCTTTGTAGGCTACACTGACTTGCCCACCTAATCCTCGCATGTCTCTGAACGATTGTTCTAGACTCTTGACCTTCCTGAACATCTCTTCTTGCTCAACATTTTTGGCTGGCTTGTCAATTTCGGTTGGGAGATCAAAACGAGGAGTGGTTGAATGAATTTCGGAGGCTTTGAGGGTGGGCTCCGGGGGGTAATATTGGTTGTCCTGGGCCTAGAATGTAGGCTCACTAGGAGATTTGTGGAATGTAGCAGGGGGAGGTGCTACGAAAACAGGAGTCATAGGTGGAGGAAAATATGGAACGGGTTTCGGAGGTGGAGACTGTGGTGTCTGAGAGGTGGTGCCTCGGTAGTGCTGGTAAATGGGGAAGTTTGGGGATAATTCAGTGGTGATATTATCCTGAGTTTGAGTCATTGATGGAGCAGGGTTATTTGGGTAAGATGGGGGTAACTGTCCTGTAGACCAAGCTTGGTACATCTCAGCCATTTGCTGCTTGAGCTTAAATATCTCTTCTTTCATTTTCCCGACATCCATCTCCTCTATCTCCATACCTGTGTCAACATCTGGGATAGACATACTTTCGGGTATTGGTCCTTTTGATCTTGTGTGATAGTGATAATATGCCAGTATACTCTTTAGAGAAACTAACTGCTTGAATTCTGAAAATGAACAAACTTGTTAGTTTTGAGAGTTTAACACATATATAATCACACGTTGAGATGCAATGCTCCTAGACAAATAATCCCTTTCTATTATGCATTTGCTCGGCTGCTTGTGTCGTCCCAGCTTTCTTGAAATTGAAAATTGTCATTCACTTTTATTTACTATATATATCTTTTATCGTGGTGGTCGAATCTTAGAGATTGCCTACGTATCATGTCTTACATGAATCGGACCTTGCGTAGTTCGGACCAAAGGCAATCACTTTTATTTATTACACAAAGATGGAATTACATTTGAAAACTTTAAGAAAATGGCTTGAAAACACATACTTAAATCAAAATAAAAGATACAATTCTTAACATCTCACAACGTGCCCCACTTTCCACTTTTGTTGTCAAATATTGGATTATCTGCTCAATGTGGGGCTTGACCTGGATGGCCTCCCAGCGTACGATACATCCTTTCCAACTCCATTGCAAGATGACGAGCAAAAGTGGGCGCATGCTCAGTAAATCTTTCATAATCCATTCCTTGGCAGTTTACATAACTTTGAGATGTGAAGACTGCCAGGTCGTGGATTTGTGCCCTGAAACCTTGGAGACGTTGGTCTTGGTCTTGCAATTGCTGCTAACGAGTGGTGGCTATATCTCTGACACAGTTTTCACGATCTAGAGCTGATTATAACAGAGCTCGGAGTCTGGCCTGCTCTAATCTTGCTTGCGATCTTTCCCTGTCGAGGTCTGCTTGTTGATGTTCTCTGTTGCATCTTCTTGCCTTTTCTAGTTGTGCACGAAGCTGGTCTTCTGATCGCATCCAATAGTCTTTTTCCTTCTTGAATTGTGCCTTGTCTTTTTCGGATTACCTATCTTGGCGTTCCTTGTTAGATCTGGCTTCTTCGTTTAATTGTTGGATCCTTTCTTTTGCTTTGCTCAATGCCCTTTCGTTTTCCGCAAGAATGGAATCATAATCTTGCATTCTTTCAAAGAGATTGGCGATGGTTTTTTGATCCTTCCAGCTCCTCTTTGGCGTTTCAGAAACTCTTTTCATTTTTTGGAATCGAGCATGAAGATTTTCATTCTCACAAGCTAGACTCTTTTTCTCGCCTTCGGCTTCTTGTTCTTGCAAATCTTTCTCCAAATTGAGGCTTCTTAGATTTTCTTTTAGGGCATGGATAGTTGCTTTGTACCCTTTTTCCTTTTCTCCCCAGATCAACCGTTCTTGGATTTTATCATTGAAGTTTTGAACATGGGGTCTTTTTGTTGGCCTTCTTAGCTCAGGCTCTGGTACATCATCCACGCGAGACCGTTTTTCAAACCACCTTGCATATCTAGGATTTATCTCACCCTTTGTAGCGTCTGGGACTTGAGTATCACTTTTCAAGTATCGGCACCCATTCCACATCTGCTGAAGTAGAGCCTCGGGAATAGTGGCTTCTGGGTGTAATTCGATTACTTGCACACTCAAATCTTCATCATCAGGAACTATTTGATATCTCCCTAATTGCCTTAGGACTCTCAGTGGTGCATACGGCTGAATGCTTCTCAATCCCAATAGTAGTAGATAACTATTTGAGGCTGACATGTGTATTACTTCCCTCATCGGGAGCCATCCCAGAGTCCATTCAATTTGATTTGCCGTTAAAGCCTTTAGATGAGATACCCATGCTTCTATCCCTTCTGGAGCTTGATAATTTTTTGTTCTTTCCTCATAGCTCTTGATGCAGTTAGCATTGTTTGACCCATACTGTATGATCTTGGGCTGTTGTTGGAGATGCTCCATCACCCACATTTGCAACAAAATTTTGCATCCTTTGAAGACCTTTGCTCCTGATTTACATAAAGTCAAAGCCCGATAAATGTCTGATAGAATGATGGGGACAAAGGTGTGATTTTCTTTGGTGGTGAGGATTTGCACAATTTTTGCGGTGCGAATATCAATTGTTCGCTCTTTATTTGGGAAGACCATGACTCCTAGAAAAGCCACCATGAAAGCAAATCGACGGTGAATCTGCCAAGTGTCTTTGTTTTGCTTATTAGTAAGGCCTTTCTCATGAATTTCGAACCCATCTGACTTTCCGAACCTTGAATACAAAAAGTTGAAGGAACAACATCCATTGATGACGTTGTTTTTCCTGATTTGACTGCTGATGTTCAGAAGACCGAAGAATCGATGTACCGAAGGAGCCTTTGTGAATATCAAGCTTTGATTTCTTAAACTTCTGTCAAAACCAGCATATCCAGCTATCTCCTCTAATGTAGGAGTAAGCTCGAAGTCAGAGAAACGAAAAACATTGTGAACAGGATCCCAGAAAGTTACTAACGCCATAATCAGATCATCACGGGGTTTAACTTTCATAATGTCCGTGAGATTTCCCAAATGCTTGACGACCCATTTTTGACCGTCTTCGCCTAAATCATACCACCACATTTGAAGTTGAAAAAGAAATTCTTCTGTACTTGTGGACGAGGGGCTTTGTGTGGTGCTCATTTTGTATCTGAAATTTAATTTTGATAAAGTCAAAATTCATTTTGAAAATTTATACTAAAAAAAATTATTTTCGAAAAAAAAAAAATTATTTATTAAATACCTTTATTTCAAAATTTAAAACTATTTTTTTTTCGAAATTTTTAAAACAACCCATTTTATTCCTTTCTTCTCACCATGATTTTATTTAAGCTGGTCAACAAGCATGTTCGAGGTAAATGAATGCACAAGTAGCAAATAGGATGCATCATGATGGTCTTTTTATTTCGGGTTCACCTGTCCTAGACAGACCCAACCCCTGTGTTGAGTCTCCAAGGCCAAATGCATATGATGCAAATATTCGTTCCTACTAGGGATCCGGTACATGGCTGAGTTATTCTAAGTGTAAAACCTTAGGTTGATTGTTCTAAACCTGGCTTACCCAAACGGACAGTTTGAGCCGAAGCGGGGGCAACGTACCGGGAGCACGAAAGTCTGCCCGGCCTAGTTACTTGTCCCAACTCCGTCTTATTTGGTATGACTTTAACAGAAAGGTGGGTCACGCGCACGTGTACACCATAAATTCAGAAGACTCAGAAAGAAGGGGGTTTCGTAGCAGTTGTATATATTCACAATTCAAATAATATTAAAGCGGTAAAAAAAACATTTAGCATATTAGCATATAAACAGTTGAAAATCATATAGTAAATAAAGCCAATTAACACAGCTATTTTAAGCTCGAATTCTTTAAACCCTGAACCAATGGTTCTGGGTTACAATAACACTGGTTTTTCTGTTTGTCCCCAGCAGATTCGCCAGAGCTGTCGCACCTCCTTTTTACCGCGCCCGCGGGGCGCGTGGGGAGTTTTCTCCAATTAAATGACAGTCGAAACGGGATTTATTTAATTATTTCAGAGTCGCCACCTGGGAATTTTAAGGCGTCCCAAGTCACCAATTTTAATCCCTGAATCGAGGAGAATATGACTCTGTTTATTATTCTGTGAACCAGAAATCCTGAGTAAGGAATTCTGTTAATCCGGAAGAAGGTGTTAGGCATTTCCGAATTCCGTAGTTCTAGCACGGTCGCTTAACTGTTTTTATTATTGGCTTAATTATCTTGATTTTTACTAAATACGTTTTTATTGCATGATTTTACTACCGCTTTTTACTTATTGTTTACAATTATATGGACGAATTACGCGTACGTATATTCGTATTATATATTTTTTATAAGTACCAGGGATTGTGCCACGCGTACGTGTACACAATAAAATTGTCCATGTTATATATAAAAAAAATATATATTCGAAAATTAAAAATAAAATCCGGAACATCATCATCCTTTTATTTGGACAATGAACTACACATCTCGGGTTATATGAAATTATTTTGACATCCGCGGAGAAATACTTTAAAATATTCGCTCGAAATTGCGCGTACGCATAATCCGAATTTGCTTTTAAATATAATCAGGGTACGCGAACGCATCCCTAATTGCGCAAAATACTGTAATGGTATTATGGAATTTTCACAAAATGTTTATTATATCACGAGAAATCTCCATTTAAGATACCTTTTAATTCTTGAAAAAGAATCCACAATTTATTAAATGTTGCCCGTCGATTAGAATTTCCGCGTATAATTTATGTTCATCCAAGACTATTCAAATTCAAAATAAAGAATAAGAACATGATTAATACTATTCTTCACAAATACAACATATATACATATACCAAAGAATGAGGGACATATGAAACTCACAAAATGATTTATGAAGGGAAGAAGTATTTTTGAACAATTTTTATTTATTTCTTATTTAGTGCAAATTCTATTTCTACTTACCATTGATATAAGTATTGTAATTTATGCTTGTACACCTCATTTTATTCTCATATACTTGCTTTTGATCTAATTGGCCTAATTGTTTGGTTAATTTATTTATGAGGGTGAATAGGCATCAAGTTGATAAGAAAAGAATTATTATACAAATTGATTGACAACATTGCCTTACATGCAACGTATTTGTATGTCTTGAAACATTCATAGCATTTTAACATCATAATGAGCTATAACAACTCAACTCACCATCCACTAATGGTTCTATAAATACCTATTATCATACCACATAAGAACGTACAACTTATATCATTCCATCCATAACTAAATCAAGTATAAGAATAAACTAGCAATATGGTTTTGATATTTTCACTCTATTCTAACAACGCCACAAGGCCTAGTTAATGGCCAATCTTTATGTCATGTTTCCTACCTTGACAGTTCGAATATGATTAAACTAATGAGATGAAGGGCTAACATTATTACAAAGCTTTATACGAACTTTCAAAGTAAGACAATTAGCTCATAGCTATCAAATTTGAATTCACTACTAATTAACTAACATGAAACAAAAAATGAAATTTAAACCGATGAACTTGGACAAATGGAAAACAGAATTTCAATTCAAGCTTCATTGATGAGTCATGTTGAATCTCTTTCCAACTTAAAATTTAAAAGACATGTACCTGAAAATGAAGGTAGAAGGAGTAAATTTCAGCAGTAGCAGCAATAACAAAATCAGTAGAATGTACCGATAACACAGCAAGTCTGAACAAGAATAGGATCCGAGGAGCCCAGATGCACAGTGACAGGATTTTTGGGAAAAACTTTCAGATTTAATCCAAGTAATATCAAACAAATAGACCCGGACAGATCCAAAGAAAAGTATGTTTCTGATTTTCTTTTCTGTTTCTATATCTGTTTCTGTTTTTCTTTTTCCTCTTCCTCTTCAGATTCCAAGAAGAATCTGATTTTTTTTGCTGGGTTTTTCTCTTTTATCTCACTCTAGGTGTATTTTTCTTAAATTCTCTTTCAAAATCTGTTATGAAGTCTCTCTAAACTCTCTTCTCTGTCTAACTGAAAACTCTCAATCAGATTTTTCTCCTCTTCTCCTAAATCAGATTTTTCTTCTTCCAAAATCTCTTAAAATCTGCCCTCTAAAGTCTGTCCAGCTCCCTGTATTTATACAGGGCTGGTCTTATACAATTTAGTGCTGGATGGACCCTTTTCTCCTTTAAAAATCAGAAAGTTTTTCCATTAAAACTACTTTTGAATAATTTAAAACTAAGTGCTATTTATCCTGTTTTTTTTTCAGCAGCCCCATTATCCCTTGTTCCCCATTATTACTTAAATTATAGCCACTATATTATTGAAAGCACACTATCACATTACCCTACTGTTTCATTCTAAAATAAAACTGAAATCCTCAAGGAAATCAGAATCTGATAAAAAATAGATTTTTAAAAATTGTTCAGAATCGATTATCCTTCTGAATTAAACAGCTATAATCAATCCTATCAAGTTTTGGACTGAATCTTGACTGAGAATGCACTTTTCTAACACAATGGTATCTAACCAACATTTGTGAAATTGAAATTAAACCTAATATCATAACAACATTATACTGAATTCAGCCTAATAATTCAACTGAACTCAACTTTTGAACTAAGATCAAACAAACAGGAGCATTGTCAATATATTGACAATGTTCTGAACTTAATGTTCAGAAAACAACACACATATAACTTCCATTTGATGGATTTATTAAACAAGAACCAACTGATTAACAATAACTAATTAACTGATTATAGCAAAATAATCCATCCAAAACAGGTTATTTCAGTCAACATTTTCAGAAGCAG
This sequence comes from Nicotiana tabacum, assembly GCF_000715075.1. NCBI lineage: Eukaryota > Viridiplantae > Streptophyta > Magnoliopsida > Solanales > Solanaceae > Nicotiana > Nicotiana tabacum. Next base: position 37,847,773 of record NC_134095.1, read on the forward strand.
GATTTATGATATAACTAATCGACGAACTTAGTCGAGTCGATTACACACATTGTACATAATCACAATCAACAGAAACAATTCACATTTAGAATCAAGTTGACGGGTAGGGGACAGTATAACAAAAATTTGACTAGAAAATTATGAAAAATTAAACAAACTAATGAAACGAACATAGAATACACATAGAATGCACATAAGAAACAGAAATTACCTCTGAACCTTTAAATTCAACTGAACTCAACTCGACTTGGATTTGGATTTTGTTTGAAATCAAACAGACCTTAGTCGAAGTATTTTCAACTGAAAATACTTCGACTAAGGTCGATTAAACCTCAATCTTTATTCAATCTGGACAGAATCCAAAAGTCTGGTATTTTTAGGGTTCTTGAAAGTTCGATTTGGGATTTACTCATTTCTGGTTAGATTCGTGGGAAACCAAAGATGTTCTAGGCACGAGGGAGGTCAGGGGGTAACTGGTGTGAGTTTGAAGTAGGTTGGGATAATGTCAGGTTGTACTCGAATCTTCAAATGAAGATTCGAGTAGTTCCAGTATGATTCGAACCATGCAACTAACAGATCCGTGATGAGGGTATCTAGGGGAAGTTGTGGTGTTATTTTGGAAGCCATCGGAGAAGATCAGGTTTTCAGGCCAACCTTCGATTTAAGATTCGAAGAGTTGGGGCCTGATTCGAAGGAAACTAAGGTCAGATTCGTGTAGAGGATGTTCAGGGGGTTCTAGGGTGTTATTTTGGTGACCGGCGGCGTTGATGCCGCCGGGTTTCAGGCGGTGGGATCCTAGGGCAGCTAGGGTTAGGAGTGGGGGTTTGGGGGACGATGATGAACAGTGTAGGAGGGGGGGTGCTTAGTTTGGGGCCGGGGTAGGGCTTGGGACTTATATAGGGGTGGGGTGGATTGATATTGTCCGTTGGATTAGATAGAATGAAGGGCCAGGATCAACTCACTTAACCAAACGACGTCGTTTGGTTTAACGTTGGGGTCGGACTGAATCGGGTCAATGGGTCGGGTTACGGGTTGCGGGTAAGGGTAGGGGATATCAGCCGTTGGATTGATTTAATCCAACGGTCCTTGATGGAGTGTGACCAAACGTCGTCGTTTGGATTTACTCATGAGTTGGACCGGACAGGTTGGTTTGGATTGGGCTGTGAGGGGGAAATTAATTCGATTTGGGCCTGGATTTTAATCCAGGTCCGATTTTGTGTATATGTATTATTGTTTTTTTTTTCATTTTTTCTAATTTAATTTTTAATTATAAAATAAATCTAACTTCGCAAAAAATATATTAATTATTCTATAACAATTATTTAACACATAGACAAAACATCAATCACATAGTGGAATATTTAAAATAGAACTATTGCATATTTTTGTGATTTTATTTAAATTATCTTTTAAATGCATAATTAAATCCTATATGCATGCAACATGTATTTTATTTTATTTTTCATTTTATTTATGACAAAGTAAACATTTATGGTCATAACACAAATATTTAACACCACGCAAATTCAAAAATTACACAGTAAAAGAAATTTATTTTATTTTTTGATTTTATTTTGGAGTAGTTTTCGTAAGGCAAAAATCACGTGCTCACACCCATAACATAACTCGGACCCGCTCGAAGCCTCAAACCACGTCAAACAATGCTAAAACCATGAATTGCACTCAATCTCAAGCTTAATGAACTTTAAGATTTCAAACTTCTACTTTCAATGCTTAAACCTATCAAATCACGTCCGACTGACCTCATATTTTGCACACAAGTTATATTTGACATAACAAACCTACTCTATCTCACGGAATCAAAATTCGACCCCGATATCAAAAAGTTAACTCTCGGTCCAACTTCCCAAAATCTTCAAATTTCTATCTTTATCCAAATGACTCCAAAATGACCTACGGACCTCTGAATTCACTTCCGATCACGTTTCCAACACCAGAATCACCATACGAAGTTATTCCCAGACTCAAAATCCAAAATGGACATCGATAATGATGAAATGCACTTCAACTCAAACTTATGAAATTTCTTTCAAAATGCTAACTTCCACAATAGGTGCTGAAACGTTCCCGGGTCTTCCAAAACCTAGTCTGGACATACGCCAAAGTCCGAAATCATCATACGAACCTGCTGGAATCTTCGAATCCCTATTCCAAGGTTGTTTACTCAAAAATCAAACCTTAGTCAATTCTTTCAAATTAAAACTTCCAAAATGAAAATTCTCTTTCCAAATCAACTCCGAACATTCCGGAATTCAATTCCGACCGTGCGTACAAGTCATAATACCTGAAGTGAAGCTGCTCATGGCCTCAAACTATTGAATGACGCGCTATAGCTCAAAACGACCGGTCAGGTCGTTACAAAATTGGGCTAGGTAATTAGACTAAATTCGAAATAAGAGGGCTATTTGTTAAATACCATAATCAATTGATTAAAAATAATTACTAATTATAAAAAATGAATTTCATGCATAGAAATATTTTAAAAATAGTTATTTAGTGTAAAAAAATGCAAATAACTAATTTCTGGTAAAATACTACAAAAAATGTATGCATGGGCTATAATTGCAAAGTTATTGCAATTATAGCTAAAAGGTGCCAATTTGGCTATTTATGAAATAATTGGGACTCAATAGGGCCTACAATAGTAATATTAAATTAAGACATGTTCTAAATTCATTTGTGATGCAATTTTGCAATTATTTTTATGAAGAAAATATTAAAATAAACCGTTTTAAGGGTGTAAGAAATTATGAAAAAATACCCATTGATGCTAATGCATAGTTTTAAAGGTATATATGCATTTCAAAAATATTATAGGGAAAATAGGGTATCAACAACCGCCCCTCTTTACCTAGGAAGGATGAAAAAGTTTCTGGGTAAAGAAATGATGGCCAATTTTTACCAGATGGGATGTTATGAAAGACAGAGGTCAGACTCTGGTCTTTGAGCTGCCTACATATCCCTGTTTTTACAGGAATCAGGCCATGTGTAGTTCTAGATTCATTGGCAAAATATACCAATGAAGTCACTTCAAGAACGAACACGAGGTTTCGGAATGGATGCAAGTGTGGTTATGGTGAATGGTCCAAGTTTGAGATAGCTGAAGGAACTGGAGTGAGGTCGCTCCTGCTAGGGTAGCGTTTGCTTACTAGTCACCTGCACATAATGAGATGCTACAGACGTGCATTTGTATAAAAATTTAAATTTGATGCAGATTCCTTTTGGACCATGAGAGTTGTCTTCAGATGGTTTAAGGAAGACGTCTCAGACCATGATGTCCTGGGTCATGAATTGTTTGGTGAGGGATTCGCAAACCGTGAAATGGTGTTCTCGGGCCATGCAGATGGTGCCTCCGAACCATGACGCCTTTAAATAATGATATGCAAATTTGAGAAATCCTCAGGCCATGGCATGGTGTCTTCCAGCTATGAGGATGATGCCTTTTAGACTATGACGCCTTTGGATAGGTTGGAGATATTTCAGCCCATGAGATGCAACAATATGATGTTAACAAGACAAGGCTTAGTCTTGTGAAATGAAAGGTAGAGCTTAGCCCGATCGAAAAACAAATAGATAGTACCGGAATAAAGCGACATTTGTGCAAAGAGGGACAATGCTTAGTCCCATGCAAATGTGGAGGCAAGGTTAGCCTCATGCAGATATGGAGGCAGGTATTAGCCTCATGCAGATATAGAGGCAGGGATTAGCCTCATGCAAATATGGAGGCAGGGATTAGCCTCAAGCAGATATGGAGGCAGGGATTAGTCTCATGTAGATATGGAGGTACGGATTAGCCTTATGCAAATATGGAGGCAGGGATTAGCCTTATGCAGATATGGAGGCAGGGATTAGCCTAATGCAGATGTAGAGGCAGGGATTAGCCTCGTGCAGATATGAAGGTAGGGATTAGCCTCATGAAGATGTGGAGGCAGGGATTAGCCTGATGTAGATATGGAGGCAAGGATTAGCCTCATACAGATATGGAGGCAATGATTAGCCTCATGCAAATATGGAGACAAGGATTAGCCTCATGCAGGTGTGGAGGAAAGGGTTAGACTCATGCAGGTGCAGAGACAAGGATTAGCCTCATACAAATATGGTGGCAGGGATTAGCCTCATGTAGGTATGGAGGCAAGGATTAGCCTCATGCAGGTATGGGGACAGGGCTTGGTCCCACGCAAAGAGTGAGCAGCAAATAAGAATAGTATATTTCTTAGCTGGAGGTATATTCGGTGTTTGATGGCCTGTTTGATAGTCAATTTGCTCTTTGTATACATGTTTGTGAATGCTATCGCTACGTCAGATGTGCCCGCGTTCAAAGAAAAAATGTAAGTTTTGTGAGGGGGGAGGTTGGTTCGCGCTTTTGTCTACTGGCCTTGCTTTGTTCTGTTCTGGAGGCCTTGTTCGAGTTTGTCTGGGTAACACCTGATTGTTACGAGACATTGTAACTTTCCCATGTTAGAATTTTGAGGGTCCTCCTCAAAACTTTGCCCCAGTTTAGTGGATGAATCTTCGGCCGTTTGTGAGTAATGACTTGTCGACACTTCCACGGAATTTTGAGAACCCTTCTCAAAATTTTGCCCTAGCTTTTTAACCAATTTCTGACTTTTTGGCGTGCGACGGTATCGGCTGGACTTGCTTCGGAATTTTGAGGGTCCACCTCAAAATTCTGCCCCAGTTTGTGATCTTGGGGGAAATGGAAATTTTATTGTGATATGGACGAACCCACAGGGCTGCCTACGTATCCCCTCTCAAATGGGAATCAGGTCAAGTGTAGTTCAATTACATCAGATGAGGAAAAATAAATAGTCTAAGCATAGTATCTCTTGACTGCGTCTGAATTGATTGGTTTTGGCCAGATTTCTCCATCTATTTTTGCAAGTATGAGTGCACCTCCTTTTAGAACCCTATGAACCATGTAAGGACCTTGCCAGTTGGGAGAGAATTTCCCTTTGGCTTCATCTTGATGTGGGAATATCTTCTTCAGTACTAGCTGTCCTGGTGTAAATTGCCTTGGTTTAACCCTTTTGTTGAAATCTCTAGACATTCTGTTCTGGTAAAGCTGACCGTGACATACAACGTTCATCCCTTTTCCATCTATAAGGGCCAATTGTTCATAGCAACTCCTTATCCATTCTGTATCACTGAGTTCAACTTCCTGTATGATTCTTAAAGAAGGAATCTCTACCTCGACTGGGATGACAGCTTCGGTACCATAAACCAGCATGTATGGAGTTACTCCGATTGATGTGCGAACTGTAGTGCGGTATCCCAACAAAGCAAAGGGTAGTTTCTCATGCCATTTCTTGTGGTTTTCTGCCATCTTTCTTAGTATCTTTCTTGATGTTTTTGTTGGCGGCTTCTACGGCTCCATTCATTTGAGGTTTATAGGCTGTAGAATTCTTGTGATTGATTTTGAAAATCTCACACATGGCTTTCATTAGATCACTATTGAGATTGGCAGAATTATTAGTAACAATGGACTCGGGAACTCCAAATCGGCAAACAATACGATCCTTGACGAAGTCTGCGATGACTTTCTTGGTTATAGCTTTGTAAGATGCAGCCTCTACCCATTTTGTGAAGTAATCAATGGCCACTAGAATAAACATGTGCCCATTTGAAGCACTGTGCTCGATAGGACCGATGTTATCCATCCCCAGGCGACGAATGGCTAAGGTGAGCTGGTTGCATTGAGCTTATTTGGTGGCACTTTTATCATATCGACGTGCACTTGACATTGGTAGCATTTGAAGACATACTGGATGCAATCTGTCTCCATGGTCATCCAAAAGTAACCAGCCCTAAGTATTTTCTTGGCCAAGACGAAACCATTCATATGCGGGCCGCAAGTCCTAGCTTGTATCTCCTCGAGTAGCTTAGAAGCCTCTGTTGCGTCGACAAATCTTAGCAATCCCAAATCAGGGGTTCTTCTGTACAAGTTTCCTCCGTTGTGGAAGAAGTGATTGGACTATCTTTGGAGCGTGCGTTTTTTAGTGTGGTTTGCATGCTCCGGATATTCTCTTTTCGCCAAATACTTTTTGATGTCGTGGAACCAAAGCTTTCCATCCGTCTCTTCCTCGACATGGGCACAATATGCCGGCTGATTATGAATTCTCACTAGGATAGGATCAATGAAATTCTTATCTAGGTGTTGTATCATGGATGACAAAGTGGCCAATGCATCGACAAACTCATTTTGAATTCTGGGCACATGTCGGAACTCTATTTTCGTGAACCTCTTTCTCAATTCCTTGCACATGGTTCAGATATGGCAATATCTTGGAATTCTTGGTGGCCCATTCTACTTGTACCTGGTGCACAAGCAAATCTGAATCACCGACTACCAGCAGCTCTTGAATATTCATGTCGATTGCCATGTAGAGTTCCAGTATGCATGCTTCATATTCTGCCATGTTGTTGGTGCAAGAAAATCTGAGTTTAGCAGATACCGGATAATGTTGACCCGTTTCTGATACCAAAATTGCTCCAATGCCCACTCCTTTGAAATTTGCAGCTCCGTCAAAGAACATCCTCTAATTGTCGTATGCTTCGGTAATGTCCTCTCCTATGAATGACACCAGTTCATCAGGAAAATATGTTTTGAAGGGTTTGTATTCTCCTCCCACCGTATTTTCAGCAAGATGATCTTCCAATGCTTGCCCTTTGACCGTCTTTTTGAATTACGTAGACGATATCGAACTCACTCAACAGTTCTGCCACTTGGCTAGCTTCCCAGTTGGCATGGGTTTTTGAAATATGTAATTCAAAGGGTCCATCCTGGATATGAGGTATGTGGTATTGGCACAGAAGTAATGAATCAACTTCTGGGCCGTCCTGGTCAAAGCACAGCAAGTGCGTTCCAACAGAGAGTACCATGCTTCGTAAGGTGTGAACTTCTTACTAAAGTAGTATATGGCTTGCTCCTTTCTCCCTGTCTCGTCATATTGTCCCAGAACGCATCCAAAGGCTCCATCCAACACGGATAAATAGAGTAGTAAAAGTCGTACTTGTTCTGGCGGGACTAGAAGTGGTGGCGTGGACATGTACTCCTTGATTTTTTCAAAAGCTTTCTGACAATCCTCGGTCCAGCTTGTCTCGGCATCTTTCCTCAACATCTTGAAGATAGGTTCACATATAACTATGGACTGTGCTATGAAGCGACTGATATAGTTGAGACGTCCTAGGAAGCTCATCACGTACTTTTTGCTCCTAGGTGGCGGTAATTCCTGAATAGCCTTTACTTTAGATGGATCCAGCTCAATCCCTCGATGACTGACAATGAATCCCAGTAACTTTCCTACGGGAACCCCGAATACACACTTTGCGGGGTTCAGTTTGAAGTTGTACCTCCTTAGCCTATCAAAGAACTTTCTCAAGTCCGTTATGTGGTCTGCGGCCCTCTTGGATTTGATAATGACGTCGTCCACATACACCTCTATTTCTTTGTGTATCATATCGTGGAAGATGGTTGTCATGGCTCTCATGTAAGTAGCCCCAACATTATTTAGACCGAATGGCATCATTTTGTAACAGTATACCCCTCATGGTGTAATAAAAGCAGTTTTCTCTAAGTCTTCTTCATCCATCCAGATCTGGTGATAACCTGCGAAGCAATCCATAAAGGATTGGAGTTCATGACTGGCGTAGTTGTCTATCAGGATGTGTATATTTGGTAATGGAAAGTCGTCCTTGGGACTTGTTCTATTTAAGTCTTGATAGTCAACACATACTTTGACTTTCCCATCTTTCTTCGGAACTGGTACAATGTTGGCTAACCAGGTTGGGTACTCAACAACCCTGAGAACTTTGGCTTTGATCTGCTTAGTAACTTCCTCCTTGATTTTCAGGCTCATATCTGGTTTGAATTTTCTGAGTTTCTGCTTTACTGGTGGACACATGGGATTAGTAGGTAACTTGTGAGCCACTATGGACGTGCTCAAACCAGTCATATCATCATATGACCATGTGAAAATGTCCTCATATTCCTTTAGAAAATGGATGTATTACTCTTTTTCTATTGGTGACAAGCGAATGCTGATGCGAGTCTCCTTAACGGTCTCGACGTTCCTTAAATTTACTGCTTCGGTTTCGTCCAGGTTGAACTTAGGCTTATTTACAAAGTTTTCAACTTCCCTGACAACTTCCTCAGGTATCTCATCTTCTCCATCCGATTCACTATCCTCATGTTGTGTTGCCTCATTACATGTCACAGTCACCGGTTCATCAGGAAAAGTAACATTAACGCTGTAGAAAGAAAAATATAAAAGATAATAATGAATAATAAAAAGCAATGCATTTGATTAAGACTTAAAACATCCAAACGAGTACGGCTCGATGAATCGAACATTTATTTTGGAACAAGTGAATCTTAAAGACAAAATTACTTAAAATCTTAAATGCCTAGAGTGGCTATAGGAATAAAATCTACCAAGCTACCTAGGGACTCAGTGGGCCCGGGATTGTATGGCAGTCCAATTTCTAAGCACAGCTCCCTTCTCCACTGTCTGAATAGTGAGGCCTTCTTCCTCCTCCTCCTCAATTATTGTACTGCAGTCCATGTCTTCATCTTCCAAAAATATATTTCTTAGCCCAGCTAATGCTTCTTCTTTTGCAGTTCCCCATATTGTATCTGCCTCGTGAAAAGTTTGACCCAGATGTGGAACTAGTTGCTTGAGAGGGTAATAAGGTCCGCGCCATATCCGAGCCTGAAGGTAGTACCATGACGCTTCAACTGTATTGGTTTAGTAAGAAAATGAAGTTTAAATCTTTTTAGAAGTTCATTTACTAATCCGATATGATTTAAGCAATTCAAACTATCAACGAGGTTACAAATATTCCAAGTATAGCATGCTTTTGAGTCCTAGACTACCCAGACATTAGCATAATAGTAGCTACGCATGGACTTTCATCACCTCGTGCATACGTAGCCCCCACAAATAGGAGTACATAACCAATTAACTCACCTATGGGAACAATTCCCTCTTACAAGGTTAGAAAGGAGACTCAACTCGCTCTGAAGCCTATATTCCGATTCAAGAACGCGCTCAAACCTCCAAGTTGGAGCCGAACGGTCCAAAACTATTAAAATAGGGTAAGAACTAGTCAATACATGCTCAAAAGTTCATATTCTAATTATTAAACAAATTTCCTCACCCTAAATGCAAGGTTCCCAAAATTCATCCCCAGGCCCACGTGCCCGGATTCCGAAACTTTTTGAAGAAAATTTTACCCATAACCTAAGGATTAAGAATATATGATATTTACTCCATTCCCTAACAAATTTTGTGGTTAAATCTTGTTTTTACCAAATTCTAGGTTTTTCATCTAAAACCCTTGATTTTCCCTAATTTTCACATGTTAATCTACCCATAATCTATGTATTTAACTCATGTTGTGTAGAAATTACATACCTAAAAGAGCTAGGGGAAAACCTTCTTCCAAAAGCTCCAAAAATCACCTAAGAGGATGAAGCAAAATGAGCTAAAAGGTCTAAGTCTCGAAATTAATAGTTGTGCACAGGCCTCAAATGTCGCATTTGCGACACCTGGTTCGCAAATGCGATGGTCGCAAATTCGACAAACCCATCGCAATTGCGAACATGGGCCTGCCCTGCCAAGGTCGCAAATGCGACCAAGAGATCGCAAACGCAAACCCTGCTGAGGTCGCAAATGCGATCAAATTGTCGCAAATGCGAACTCTGCCTCAGGCCAGGCTCTTTCGCAAATGCGAAGACTCACTCGCAAATGCGAACTATTTCTCACATTTGCGAGACCTGCAACTGCTGCCAAAAAACACCAAAAAATCTGATGTGTTCAAACTCCTTCCGCACATCCAAAACTCACCCGAGGCCCCTAGGGCCCCGTTCGATCACACCATACCATCCCATAACATAACTCGGACCCGCTCGAAGCCTCAAACCACGTCAAACAATGCTAAAACCATGAATCGCACTCAACCTCAAGCTTAATGAACTTTAAGATTTCAAACTTCTACTTTCAATGCTTAAACCTATCAAATCAGGTCCGATTGACCTCAAATTTTGCACACAAGTCATATTTGACATTACAAACCTACTCTACCTCACGGAATCGAAATCCGACCCCTATATCAAAAAGTCAACTCTCGGTCCAACTTCCCAAAACCTTCAAATTTTTATCTTTATCCAAAAAACTCCAAAATGACCTACGGGCCTCTGAATTCACTTCCGATCACGTTTCCAACACCAGAATCACCATACGAAGCTATTCCCAGACTCGAAATCCCAAATGGACATCGATAATGCTGAAATGAACTTCAACTCAAACTTATGAAATTTCTTTCAAAATGCTAACTTCCACAATAGGTGCCGAAACGTTCCCGTGTCTTCCAAAACCTAGTCTGGACATACGCCAAAGTCCGAAATCATCATACGAACCTACTGGAACCTTCGAATCCCGATTCCGATGTTGTTTACTCAAAAATCAAACCTTAGTCAATTCTTTCAAATTAAAACTTCCGGAATGAGAATTCTCTTTCCAAATCAACTCCGAACTTTCTGAAATTCAATTCCGACCGTGCGTACAAGTCATAATACCTGAAGTGAAGTTGCTCATGGCCTCAAACTGTTGAATGATGCGCTATAGCTCAAAACGACCGGTTAGGTCGTTACAAAATTGGGCTAGGTAATTAGGCTAAATTCGAAATAAGAGGGCCATTTGTTAAATACCGTAATCAATTGATTAAAAATAATTACTAATTATAAAAAATGAATTTCATGCATAGAAATATTTTAAAAATAGTTATTTAGTGTTAAAAAATGCAAATAACTAATTTCTGGTAAAATACTACAAAAAATGTATGCATGGGCTATAATTGCAAAGTTATTGCAATTATAGCTAAAAGGTGCCAATTTGGCTATTTATGAAATAATTGGGACTCAATAGGGCCTACAATAGTAATATTAAATTAAGACATGTTCTAAATTCATTTGTGATGCAATTTGGCAATTATTTTTATGAAGAAAAATATTAAAATAAACTATTTTAAGGGTGTAAGAAATTATGAAAAAATACCCATTGATGCTAATGCATAGTTTTAAAGGTATATATGCATTTCAAAAATATTATAGGGAAAAATAGGGTATCAACAACTGCCCCTCTTTACCTGGGAAGGATGAAAAAGTTTCTGGGTAAAGAAATGATGGCCAATTTTGACGAAATGGGATGTTTTGAAAGACAGAGGCCGGACTCTGGTCTTTGAGATGCCTACATATCCCTGTTTTTACATGAATCAGGCCATGTGTAGTTCTGGATTCATTGGCAGAATATACCAATGAAGTCACTTCAAGAACGAACACGAGGTTTCTGAATGGATGCAAGTGTGGTTATGATGAATGGTCCAAGTTTGAGATAGCTGAAGGAACTGGAGCGAGGTCGCTCCTGCAAGGGTAGCGGTTGCTTACTAGTCACCTGCAGATAAAGAGATGCTACAGACATTCATTTGTGCAAAAAATTAAACATGATGCAGATTCCTTTTGGACCATGAGAGTTGTCTTCAGATGGTTTAAGGATGACGTCTCAGACCATGATGTCATGGGCCATGAATTGTTTGGTGAGGTATTCGCAAACCATGAAATGGTGTTCTCGGGCCATGCACATGGTGCCTCCAAACCATGACGCCTTTAAATAATGATATGCAAATTTGAAAAATCATCAGGCCATGGCATGGTGTCTTCGAGCTATGAGGATGATGCCTTTTAGACTATGACGCCTTTGGATAGTTTGGCGATATTTCAGCCCATGAGATGCAACAATATGATATTAACAAGACAAGGCTTAGTCTTGTGAAATGAAGGGCAGAGCTTAGCCCGATCGAAAAGCAAATAGATAGTACCGGAATAAAGCGATATTTGTGCAAAGAGGGACAATGCTTAGTCCCATGCAAATGTGGAGGTAGGGTTAGCCTCATGCAGATATGGAGGCAGGAATTAGCCTTATGCAAATATAGAGGCAGAGATTAGCCTCATGCAAATATGGAGGCAGGGATTAGCCTCAAGTAGATATGGAGTCAGGGATTAGTCTCATGTAGATGTGGAGGTAGGGATTAGCCTCATGCAAATATGGAGGCAGGGATTAGCCTCATGCAGATATGGAGGCAGGGATTAGCCTAATGCAGATGTGGAGGCAGGGATTAGCCTCGTGCAGATATGGAGGTAGGGATTAGTTTCATGAAGATGTGGAGGCAGGGATTAGCCTGATGCAAATATGGAGGCAAGGATTAGCCTCATGCAGATATGGAGGCAATGATTAGCCTCATGCAAATATGGAGACAAGGATTAACCTCATGTAGGTGTGGAGGAAAGGATTAAACTCATGCAGGTGCAGAGGCAAGGATTAGCCTCATACAAATATGGAGGCAGGGATTAGCCTCATGCAGGTATGGAGGCAATGATTAGCCTCATGCAGGTATGGAGGCAAGGATTAGCCTCTACATCACGAAATCTAAATCCGACCCCGATATCAAAAAGTCAACTCTCAATCCAACTTCCCAAAACCTTCAAATTTCTATCTTTATCGAAATGACTCCAAAATGACCTACGGACCTCTGAATTCACTTCCGATCATGTTTCCAACACCAGAATCACCATACGAAGCTATTCCTAGACTCAAAATCCCAAATGGACATCGATAATGTTGAAATACACTTCAACTCAAACTTATGAAATTTCTTTCAAAATGCTAACTTCCACAATAGGTGCCGAAACGTTCCCGGGTCTTCCAAACCCCTGTCTGGACATACGCCAAAGTCCGAAATCGTCATACGAACCTGCTGAAACCTTCGAATCCCGATTCCGAGGTTGTTTACTCAAAAATCAAACCTTAGTCAATTTTTTCAAATTAAAACTTCCGAAATGAGAATTCTCTTTCCAAATCAACTCCGAACTTTCCAGAATTCAATTCCGACCGTGCGTACAAGTCATAATACCTGAAGTGAAGCTGATCATGGCCTCAAACTATTGAATGACGCGCTAGAGCTCAAAATGACCGGCCAGGTCGTTACAAAATTGGGCTAGGTAATTAGGCTAAATTCGAAATAAGAGGGCCATTTGTTAAATACCGTAATCAATTGATTAAAAATAATTACTAATTATAAAAAATGAATTTCATGCATAGAAATATTTTAAAAATAGTTATTTAGTGTTAAAAAATGCAAATAACTAATTTCTGGTAAAATACTACAAAAAATGTATGCATGGGCTATAATTGCAAAGTTATTGCAATTATAGCTAAAAGGTGCCAATTTGGCTATTTATGAAATAATTGTTACTCAATAGGGCCTACAATAGTAATATTAAATTAAGACATGTTCTAAATTCATTTGTGATGCAATTTTGCAATTATTTTTATGAAGAAAAATATTAAAATAAACTGTTTTAAGGGTGTAAGAAATTATGAAAAAATACCCATTGATGCTAATGCATAGTTTTAAAGGTATATATGCATTTCAAAAATATTATAGGGAAAAATCGGGTATCAACAACTGCCCCTCTTTACCTGGAAAGGATGAAAAAGTTTCTGGGTAAAGAAATGATGGCCAATTTTGACCAGATGGGATGTTTTGAAAGACAGAGGCCGGACTTTGGTCTTTGAGCTGCCTACATATCCCTGTTTTTACAGGAATCAGGCCATGTGTAGTTCTGGATTCATTGGCAAAATATACCAATGAAGTCACTTCAAGAACGAACATGAGGTTTCGGAATGGATGCAAGTGTGGTTATGGTGAATGGTCCAAGTTTGAGATAGCTGATGGAACTGGAGTGAGGCCGCTCCTGCTAGGGTAGCGGTTGCTTACTAGTCACCTGCAGATAAAGAGATGCTACAGACGTGCATTTGTGCAAAAATTTAAACATGATGCAGATTCCTTTTGGACCATGAGAGTTGTCTTCAGATGGTTTGAGGATGACGTCTCAGACCATGATGTCCTGGGCCATGAATTGTTTGGTGAGGGATTCGCAAACCATGAAATGGTGTTCTCGGGCCATGCAGATGGTGCCTCCAAACCATGACGCCTTTAAATAATGATATGCAAATTTGAGAAATCATCAGGCCATGGCATGGTGTCTTCCAGCTATGAGGATGATGCCTTTTAGACTATGACGCCTTTGGATAGGTTCGCGATATTTCAGCCCACGAGATGCAACAATATGATGTTAACAAGACAAGGTACTTGTGAAATGAAGGGAAGAGCTTAGCCCGATCGAAAAGAAAATAGATAGTACCGGAATAAAGCTATATTTGTGCGAAGAGGGACAATGCTTAGTCCCATGCAAATGTAGAGGTAGGGTTAGCCTCATGCAGATATGGAGGCAGGAATTAGCCTTATGCAAATATAGAGGCAGGGATTAGCCTCATGCAAATATTGAGGGAGGGATTAGCCTCAAGTAGATATGGCGGCAGGGATTAGTCTCATGTAGATATGGAGGTAGGGATTAGTCTCATGCAAATATGGAGGTAGGGATTAGCCTCATGCAGATATGGAGGCAGGGATAAGCCTAATGCAGATATGGAGGCAGAGATTAGCCTCGTGCAGATATGGAGGTAGGGATTAGCCTCATGAAGATGTGGAGGCAGGGATTAGCCTGATGCAGATATGGAGGAAAGGATTAACCTCATGCAGGTGTGGAGGAAAGGATTAGACTCATGCAGGTGCAGAGGCAAGGATTAGCCTCATACAAATATGGAGGCAGGGATTAGCCTCATGTAGGTATGGAGGCAAGGATTAGCCTCATGCTGGTATAGAGGCAAGGATTAGCCTCATGCAGGTATGGGGACAGGGCTTGGTCCCACGCAAAGAGCGAGCAGCAAATAAGAATAGTATATTTCTTAGCTGGAGGTATATTCGGTGTTTGATGGCCTATTTGATAGTCAATTTGCTCTTTGTATACATGTTTGTGAATGCTGTCGCTACGTCAGATGTGCCCGCGTTCAAAGAAAAATTGTAAGTTTTGTGAGGGGGGAGGTTGGTTCGCGCCTTTGTCTACTGGCCTTGCTTTGTTCTGTTTTGGAGGCCTTGTTCGAGTTTGCCTGGGTAATACCTGACTGTTACGAAAAATAGAGTTTTCAAAAATATGCAATTA
This sequence comes from Nicotiana tabacum, assembly GCF_000715075.1. Classification (NCBI taxonomy): domain Eukaryota; kingdom Viridiplantae; phylum Streptophyta; class Magnoliopsida; order Solanales; family Solanaceae; genus Nicotiana; species Nicotiana tabacum. The sequence goes on from NC_134095.1 coordinate 37,862,912, forward strand.
TTGACAAAAAATAGAGTTGTTTTAGGAACATATTGAAGTGTCAAATATTTTTTTTAGATGAACTAATGACTGTAACACATTTCAGAGACATTGCAACTTTCCCATGTTAGAATTTTGAGGGTCCTCCTCAAAACTTTGCCCCAGTTTAGTGGATGACTCTTCGGCCGTTTGCGAGTAACGTGACTTGTCGACCCTTCCATGGAATTTTGAGAACCCTTCTTAAAATTTTGCCCTAGCTTTTTAACCAATTTCTGACTTTCTGGCGTGTGACGGCGTCGGCTGGACTTGCATCGGAATTTTGAGGGTCCACCTAAAAATTCTGCCCTAGTTTCTGATCTTGGGAGAAATGGAAATTTTATTGTGATATGGCCGAACCCACAGGGCTGCCTATGTATCCCCTCTCAAATGGGAATCAAGTCAAGTGTAGTTCAATTACATCAGATGAGGAAAAATAAATAGTCTAAGCATAGTATCTCTTGGCTGTGTCTGAATTGATTGGTTTTAGCCAGATTTTTCTATCTATTTCTGCAAGTATGAGTGCTCCTCCTTTTAGCACCCTGTGAACCATGTAAGGACCTTGCCAGTTGGGAGATAATTTCCCTTTGGCTTCATCTTGATGTGGGAATATCTTCTTCAGTACCAGCTGTTCTGGTGCAAATTGCCTTGGTTTAACCCTTTTGTTGAAAGCTCTAGACATTCTGTTCTAGTAAAGCTAACCGTGACATACAGCGTTCATCCTTTTTCCATCTATAAGGTCCAGTTGTTCATAGCAACTCCTTATCCATTCTGTATCACTGAGTTCAACTTCCTATATGATTCTTAAAGAAGGAATCTCTACCTCGACTGGGATGACAGCTTCGGTACCATAAACCAGCTTGTAGGGAGTTGCTACGGTTGATGTGCGAACTGTAGTGCGATGTCCCAACAAAGCAAAGGGTAGTTTCTCATGTCATTTCTTGTGGTTTTCTGCCATCTTCCTTAGTATCTTTCTTGATGTTTTTGTTGGCGGCTTCTACGGCTCCATTCATTTGAGGTCTATAGGCTGTAGAATTCTTGTGCTTGATTTTGAAAGTCTCACACATTGCTTTCATTAGATCACTATTGAGATTGGCAGCATTATTAGTAACAATGGACTCGGGAACTCCAAATCGGCAAACAATACGATCCTTGACGAAGTCTGCGATGACTTTCTTGGTTATAGCTTTGTAAGATGCAGCCTCTACCCATTTTATGAAGTAATCAATGGCCACTAGAATAAACATGTGCCCATTTGAAGCAGTGTGCTCGATAGGACCGATGCTATCCATTCTCAGGCGACGAATGGCTAAGGTGAGCTGGTCGTATTGAGCTCATTTGGCGGCACTTTTATCATATCGGCATGCACTTGACATTGGTAGCATTTGCGGACATACTGGACGCAATCTGTCTCCATGGTCATCTAAAAGTAACCAGCCCTAAGTATTTTCTTGGCCAAGACGAAACCATTCATATGCGGGCCGCAAGTCCTAGCTTGTATCTCCTCGAGTAGCTTAGAAGCCTCTGTTGCATCGACAAATCTTAGCAATCCCAAATCAGGGGTTCTTCTGTACAAGTTTCCTCCGCCGTGGAAGAAGTGATTGGACAATCTTTGGAGCGTGAATTTTTGAGTGTGGTTTGCATGCTCCGGATATTCTCTTTTCGCCAAATACTTTTTGATGTCATAGAACCAAAGCTTTCCATCCATCTCTTCCTCGACATGGGCACAATATACCGGCTAATTAAGAATTCTCACTGGGATAGGATCAATGAAATTCTTATCTAGGAGTTGTATTATGGATGACAAAGTGGCCAATGCATCGACAAACTCATTTTGAATTCTGGGCACATGTCAGAACTCTATTTTCGTGAACCTCTTTCTCAATTCCTGCACATGGTGCAGATATGGAAATATCTTGGAATTCTTGGTGGCCCATTCTACTTGTACCTGGTGCACAAGCAAATCTGAATCATCGATTACCAGCAGCTCTTGAATATTCATGTCGATTGCCATGTAGAGTCCCAGTATGCATGCTTCATATTCTGCCATGTTGTTGGTGCAAGGAAATCTGAGTTTAGCAGATACCGGATAATGTTGACCTGTTTCTGATACCAAAATTGCTCCAATGCCCACTCCTTTGAAATTTGCAGCTCCGTCAAAGAACATCCTCTAATCATCGTATGCTTCGGTAATGTCCTCTCCTATGAATGACACCTAATCTTCAGGAAAATATGTTTTGAAGGGTTTGTATTATCCTCCCACCGTATTTTCAGCAAGATGATCTGCCAATGCTTGCCCTTTGACCACCTTTTTGAGTTACGTAGACGATATCAAACTCACTCAACAGTATCTGCCACTTGGCTAGCTTCCCAGTTGGCATGGGTTTCTGAAATATGTAATTCAAAGGGTCCATCCTGGATATGAGGTATGTGGTATAGGCACAGAAGTAATGCATCAACTTCTGGGCCATCCAGGTCAAAGCACAGCAAGTGCGTTCCAACAGAGAGTACCATGCTTCGTAAGGTGTGAACTTCTTACTAAAGTAGTATATTGCTTGCTCCTTTTTCCTTGTCTCGTCATGTTATCCCAGAACGCATCCGAAGGCTCCATCCAACACGGATAGATAGAGTAGTAAAGGTCGTCCTCGTTCTGGCGGGACCAGAACTGGTGGCATGGACAGGTACTCCTTGATTTTTTAAAAAGCTTTCTGACAATCCTCGGTCCAGCTTGTCTCGGCATCTTTCCTCAACATCTTGAAGATAGGTTCACATATAACTATGGATTGTGCTATGAAGCGACTGATATAGTTGAGACGTCCTAGGAAGCTCATCACGTACCTTTTTCTCCTAGGTGGCGGTAATTCCTGAATAGCCTTTACTTTAGATGGATCCAGCTCAATCCCTCGATGACTGACAATGAATCCCAGTAACTTTCCTACGGGAACCCCGAATACACACTTTGCGGGGTTCAGTTTGAAGTTGTACCTCCTTAGCCTATCAAAGAACTTTCTCAAGTCCGCTATGTGGTCTGCGGCCCTCTTGGATTTGATAATGACGTCGTCCACATACACCTCTATTTCTTTATGTATCATATCGTGGAAGATGGTTGTCATGGCTCTCATGTAAGTACCCACAGCATTCTTTAGACCGAATGGCATCATTTTGTAATAGTATACCCCTCATGGTGTAATAAAAGCAGTTTTCTCTGAGTCTTCTTCATCCATCCAGATCTGGTGATAACCTGCAAAGCAATCCACAAAGGATTGGAGTTCATGCCTGGCGTAGTTGTCGATTAGGATGTGTATATTTGGTAATGGAAAGTCGTCCTTGAGACTTGTTCTATTTAAGTCTTGATAGTCAACACATACTTTGACTTTTCCATCTTTCTTCGGAACTGGTACAATGTTGGCTAACTAGGTTGGGTACTCAACAACCCTGAGAACTTTGGATCTGATCTGCTTAGTAACTTCCTCCTTGATTTTTAGGCTCATATCTGGTTCGAATTTTCTGAGTTTCTACTTTATTGGTGGACACATGGGATTAGTAGGTAACTTGTGAGCCACTATGGACGTGCTCAAACCAGTCATATCATCATATGACCATGCGAAAATGTCCTCATATTCCTTTAGAAAACGGATGTGTTACTCTTTTTCTATTGGTGACAAGTGAATGCTGATGCGAGTCTCCTTAATGGTCTCGACGTTCCTTAAATTTACTGCTTCGGTTTCGTCCAAGTTGAACTTAGGCTTATTTTCAAAGTTTTCAACTTCCTTGACAACTTCCTCATGTATCGCATCTTCTTCATCCGATTCACTATCCTCATGTTGTGTTGCCTCATTACTTGTCACAGTCACCGGTTCATCAGGAAAAGTAACATTAACGCTATTGAAAGAAAAATATAAAAGATAATAATGAATAATAAAAAGCAATGCATTTGATTAAGACTTAAAACATCCAAACGAGTACGGCTCGATGAATGAGCATTTATTTTGAAACAAGTGAATCTTAAAGACAAAATTACTTAAAATCTTAAATGCCTAGAATGGTTATAAGAATAAAATCTACCAAGCTACCCAGGGACTCGGAGGGCCCGGGATTGTGTGGCGGTCCAATTTCTGAGCAAAACTCCCTTCTCCACTGTCTGAATAGTGAGGCCTTCTTCATCCTCCTCCTCAATTAATGTACTGCAGTCCATGTCTTTATCTTCCAAAAATAGATTTCTCAGCCCAGCTAACGCTTCTTCTTCTGCAGTTCCCCATATTGTATCCGCCTCGTGAAAAGTTTGACCCAAATGTGGAACTGGTTGCTTGAGAGTGTAATAAGGTCCACGCCATATCCAAGCCCGAAGGTAGTACCATGACGCTTCAACTGTATTGGTTTAGTAATACCCTGGAGATTCTTCCCAAGCCTTTTGTCGGGTTCATACCCAAACCATGCCAATATGCTTTCTATTTTGCTACTCCACCATTTGTCTTTCTCAATGGCATTGACACGTTCGATGTGATGGTAGGTTTCCCCTCCTAACCTTCTTCTGTTTCCAATAATCGGGATGGTTTGACTGGTGTAAATGGGGTTACTCCCATCTCCGTGAATGATCACCTCCTGATGGTTCCATTCAAAATTCACAGCTTGATGTAGTGTGGAAGCCACAGCTCCAGCTGCATGTATCCATGGTTGGCCTAACAGAAGATTGTATAAGGCTGGTATGTCGAGCACTTGAAATTCAACGTTGAACCAAGTCGGTCCCATCTATAGACAAAGATTAAGTTCCCCAATCGTGGCCCTTTGAGACAAACCTTTTCCCAGTCTTTTTAGAGGTTGGACAACTATTGAAGCTTGAACCCCCATCAATCAAGACCCTGACAATGAATTTATCTTTGAATTGTACTGTGATGTGTAATGCTTGATTGTGCTTCAACCCTTCAGGCGGCAGCTCATCCTCGTGGAAGATTATTTTGTGACTTTCCAGCACCTGCCCTATCATATTGGCCATCTCTCCGCAGGTGATATTGTTGGGCACATAAGCCTCACTCAAGACCTTCATTAAAGCATTCTTGTGTGCCTCTGAATTTTGCAATAGCAACAATATGGATATCTGAGCTGGGATTTTGTTCAAATGATCAACAACGGAATACTCCCTTGCCTATACTTTTCTCCAAAGGTCATCCGGTCCTGTCTCAATGACAGGTTGCTTGGTAGCGGCATCCTTACTTGGTCCTCCGAAGTGTTCAGGTGTGTAGATCCTTCCGGTCCTAGTCATTCCTTGTGCAACATTGAATTCCTCCATCTTTGCCTTTCCTTTTCGCCTAGCTTCGGCAATGTAATCCTAGGGTATTGCTTTTGAATTGAAAGGAGGTGTGGTTAATACTATCACCGTGAAAGGTGTGGACACTTCCACTTCAAATGGAACAGGGGTGGCTGCAGGCGGAGCTACCTCTACCTCAAATGGAACTGATGCAGTTATCTCAATTTCGATCGGTGACTGAGTCTGTACTACAATAAGAGTAAGCGTGACTGTAAGTTTAAAGTCATCGCCTTCTCGAATAAGCCCGATTGACTCCTCAGGATCCCATTTTTCATCCATCTCTATCACATGTATCCCGCCACCCCTATGGTCCGATTGTCTCTATCCCATTTTTGCCTGTATAACCTTGTTGTCAATCTGTGTCTGGATTTTATCTTTCAATGTTCGGTACTCATCGATGGTATGCACTTTCATACCGGAATGGTATGCACAAGTTTTGTTTAAGTTGACATATTGAGATGGATTCTCTAATGCCACAGCGGGGATAGGGGTGACGTAACCAACAGCTTTCAACCTTTCATATAGCTAGCTGATGGGTTCAGCAATAGTGGTATACTGTCTGGGTGGCTTGCGGTCAAAGTTTGGTCGTGGTCTTGGATAATTTTGGCGAGTTGGAGGTGACTGGAAATGAGATGGTTGAGAATTATAGGGATGATAGGTAGTGGTTGGTTGGGAATATTTGGGAGATGAAGGTTGATATGTGGGTGGCGGAGCTTGGTATATGGGTGGAGGTGCTTGATATGTAAGTGGAGATTTCGGGCCTTGAGCCACCATTACTGCCCCAACTTCTCTTTTCTTCGATATGCCGCTTGATTGTAGTTCCTTGTTTGTGGCTTGTAATGCCTCAAAGTTTGTCACCATCCTGCTTTTCATACCTTCTTCTATCCTTTCCCCAAGTTTTATGATGTCAGAGAATTTATGGTTTTCAATAACCATCAACCTTTCATAGTATTGCGGATCCTGTGATCTGACGAAAAATCTGTTCATATGTTCTTCGTCCAGAGATGGCCTGTCTTTAGCTACTTCTGACCTCTAACTAGTAGCGTACTCGCAAAAAATTTCGGTGGGCTTCTTCTTAAGGTTCTAATGTAGAAAACATCTAGTGCATTTTCTGTGTTGAACCTGAATCGGTCCAAGAAATCAAATGCCATATTCACCCAGTTGGACCATTTCTTAAGATCCTGGCTGATGTACCAGGACAAAGCATCTCCCACAAGACTTCTTATAAAGAGCTTCATTCAGATCCTTTCATCCTTTTCTGACCCCAACAAGCTTGTCATAATAGTCCTCAAATGAACCATGGGATCACCTGTACTGTCAAACATCTCAAACTTGGGAGGTTTGTAACCCTCTGGCTCTACATCGGGCTGTGTGCATAAGTCTTCATAGTTCAAACCTTCTATTCCTTTGTTGCCTTCGACACCCTGAACCTGACTTGTCAACTTCTTGAGTTCTTCTGCCATGTTCTTGATGAGTAGGTCCTTCTCAATGGATTCTTGTGTATAGGAAGTTGGTTGGATAGAGTGAGGTATGGTTTCTATGTATATAGGGTTGTTTTGGTGAGTGTCAGGTGCCTAGGTGTAGTGGTGGTCATTGGTTGAGTTTTGAGGATCGGAAATGAGTAGTGGTGTGTTCTGGGGAGTGTGATAAGTGGTGGTTGGTTGGTACTGGATTGGTGGATGGTGGTGGTGTGGCGGAGTTGGTACCGGTAAGGGATTGAGATTTTGAGGTGGGATTGCATATTGATGCGGTGCGAGAGGGTTTTGTGGGTGTTGCTTTGGTGTGTTTTGGGGAGGTGCTGGGTACTTTGTGTTAATGTCGGGGACATTCAGAGTGAGGGATAAGTTTTCCAAGTTGCGGACCTGCTCAAGCTCTCCATGTATCTCCACTATCTTTTTCCAACCTCAAGACTAGATCATTTGGTGCCGAAGTACTCTGACTGTCTGAAGTTTCTGCGTTCTCAGCATTCTCCTTTCGAATACCACTTAAGTTGTCCATTTTTGCATTTCCCTTGCATTTTGTATTACTTGGAGGAGGAGGAGGTGGAGAGCCTCTAGATCTGGTGTGATATGCTGATTATGCCAGTATGAGCGAACCCACCTTAGGGGATGAGAATAAAGAATAAAGAAAAAAACAAAAAAAGTTAAACAAATCAGTAAGGATTCTGAAATATTTGCAATATTTAAACACATATTGTGGGAATGTGAATTCGTGTCCTAATTTTGGGACATCGTTGTGCCCCAGGTAAGCCTAACGACAAATAAATTTGGAGAAATTTAGTGCCAATAATTCCCTCATTTCAATAATGTAAATGTAAACAAACCAAAACGAAACTAAATAAGATAATGTTGCTAATGAAACTTGGCCTTATTACATTTGAAAGGAAAGCAAGTAAATCTAATCTACTTAGTCCCAGAAGGACCCTCTCCAGGCTGGACGCTCTTGTCGATCAACTCTCCCAGCTCGCGCAGGTTCAGCAATAGGAATGCTCTTGCCAGATGCCCTCCTTCATTTCCTTCAGCGTTTTGGTAGTCAGTAACCCTTTTTCTCATCTTCCCTTCCAATTCCATTAAACTACTCCAGATACTCCAGCCTTTCATGGGATTTAGCATCTCTCTCCTTCCACTCGTTAATCATTTCCATGTCAGCCTTATGTTGCGCCATATTCTCAGATTCAGACTCTCGAATACTTTTCCGCAGCTTGTTGTACTTCACCTCTACCTCAGCAACCTCGTCTATGACCCGGTTTCCTGGCCCAGACCTTGGCTCAAAGACCCCAGCTATGTTGTCCTCCAACCATGAAGGGTAAAGGTATGAGTGGCCCGCATAATATCGGTCTAGCTCGATAGTATCCTTTTCCACAATGATCTTCAAGGTCCACATATATTGTGCTTCATTCTTATACGGGATGGAGTCACCTTGGAAATTGGCCCTGAAGTGACATATTTTAGCGACCCATGGTATGATCTGCCTCCTACCTACTTGTCTCATAACCCTGAGAGGAGCATAAGGGTATATGCCCCTCAACTCAATCAACACCAAGTGTGGAAAATCTCTGGATCTTATGATGAACTCATCTTAGGGAACCACTCGAACATCCCCTGGACTTGATCCTCGATCAAATTTTTGAAAAGTTGTACCCATCCCACATTGTCCTCTGGTTGAGAAAACATGTCTAGAATATAGTTCATTCTTTTGGGATGATGGAAGGCTATGTGATCATTCCAAGGCCTTCGCGGAAATTCTTGACGCTATTGTCCCTTTTGGAGATGTTCTAACAACTAGACCTGTAATAGCAAGTTGCAACCCTCGAAGAATCTGAACCCCATCTGACATCACCTCAAAGCCCGGTACATGTCTGCAATGATCATAGGGACAATAGTGTATGTCTGCCCCTCGATCCCGTCCATCAGAAATTTAGTCACCATGGCTAGCCTAGTGTGAATTCTATCCCCTTGGATTGGGAATACCAGCATGCCCAAGAAACACATAATAAACACAAAGACCCTATGATGAATCCAACCTAAAGAAGTGATTGAGAACTCATCATCAAACATATGGTAAGAGCTGATGTGACCATATCTTTCATAAAGGAAATCAAAGGGTATGTAGGAGTCCTTCAGGCATTTCAAGTTTTCATTTTTCTTCAGCCCCACCATCTTCAGAAATCCCCTAGCAGTGCGATTTTTAGGTGCTAATGGATTAGGGCTATCCCAAGGCAACCCAGCAAATCGTCTTATTTCTTCTAGAAGGGGAGTCATTTCTATGTTCCCAAAATGGAACACAACCCTTTCCTTATCCCAAAACATAGTTGCAGCCTCGATCGGCATTTTGTTGGGCTGAAGATCCAACAAAGAAGGCAAGTTTCCTAAGACTCGTTTCACATGGTTTTGGTCACATGAAGAAAGATCCCTCCACCAATCTAGCAAGAGTGAAGGTATGCTACCAACCATACCGAATCTGGGGATCTCGTGCCTCATTTTCTGCAAAATAAAAGAGAGTTAGGCCTTATCCCCCTCCAGGTTAGTCAATTTATACAGTAATGATTAGTATATTGTCACTTATTTCTCCAAATTAATGCACATAATCGTGGTTACGTCCGTTGGGATTATGGAAAACCCGATGGACTTTCGGACAAGGCTCGTCTTAAAGGGCTATTATGCGGATGACATATTAACCCAACTAGGTTTGACCATGATGCATGCACAATTAATCAGAGTGAGGCTGCTATAGAGGTCTAGACTGGGACCCTCAAGCGGACAACTTGAGGGGGAAAGGCACGAAACTGTAGAACGCACCGCTGATCGACTAGTTTTATCACAAATACGCCTTTCCGAATTTAAAGGGTGATATATAGGAAGAGCGTAAATACTCATCAAGCGTTGTTATAGGATTAATTATGCACGAGTGGAATATGATGTTGAACATGATTTATGCAGCAATGAATAGCATGTTGTCAAGTATTTGCACATAAGAAAAAATAATAAATACAGTATTTAAATAATTGAAAGACGGTTACAGAAAAGAAAACAAAGAGACAAGTCAGTTTCAAGAAAATAAAGAAATCATAAATACTTGAAAATAGACAGTTAAATTCAAATAAGGGGAAAGGGTACGTGGGATAGAGCATGTTTGGACTAATTCACAAAATAAGTTCGTTACGGTAAGAACCTAAAAATATCCCTAGCAGAGTCGCCATGCTGTCGCGCCTCCTTTTTTCCCCTTTTTGACGGGGAAGTCCGTGTTTCGACATTCATGGGGGAACAACTCGTTTCCTTTTGAGAATTGGGTATTTGAAGAGTCGCCACCTAACGGATTAAGGTGTGTTAGGGCACCTAGAGCGGTTAACTCATGTAACTAGTTTGCGTTACCAGATATTAGGGTAAGGGCTCAAAATAACCTTGAGGGCAAGGTGTTAGGCACCCCTCCCGGTCCACAACGGTGGGTCCCGGCCGAACTTAAACTATGTGAATTAGTCATTTTACATGTAAATAATTTCAACACATATTTGCAAATAAAGGCATGTTTTCACATTCTAAACACATGTATGGTTCAGGTAATGGAAGAAAGGCAGAGGTTTGAACAACTTGCACATATATATATATATATATATGTAAAGAAAAGGAAGTTCATTAAAACACATAGGAATTGGGAAAGAGGGGTCCTGCGTTGGTTAGCCTACAAGATCATACTCATGCAATGCCCGGTAATCACTCCTCAATGAGGGGCTACACGTGACATTAGCACGCACTCATCATATCCTTACTACCCAATTCCCTCCCCTTGGTCATAGCCTAAAGCGTTCTAGCAACTTTAAAAGATATCCTATGTGTGCACTACATGTCCCTTCCTTGTGGCCCTAAGATATTTAAGACCTCTAATTTGGGTAGTTCTAGACTATCCTAAGGTACTTAAAGGAGAAAAGTCTAGGCGACAACCAAAAACAATTAGGGCTGGACCAAAGATGGAACAATTAGAGGCTCAAGTTTTTACCTCCACAAACAGAGCAAGCAAGTGCACGTCTTAAACACAGTTTCAGGTATTTAAGAGAAGCTCTAGAACAAGATATCTAGGTGAGCAAAGAATATGCAGTATTGATTTAGGATCAAAGTGTCAAAGATCTATTCAGTTTGTCTACTGATTTTAGACCTGTTGAATATGAGCAGTCACAAATAACAAAGCATAGCTTTACAGTTTGCAGGATTTTTAATCGCCCTATAGGCTTGCCTATGCGTGTAATAGTGATGTCTTATGAGCATGGTATCTAATCATTGATCAGGAATGTAGTAAACCAGTAAACAATTTCAAAGCGGGCAATTTTGGATCCTATAGGCATGCTTTCTAGTGACATTAATTAACACGGCGTTGAAGACGATTAAAGAAACTAATAGGTTGGTTAATCTAATTCAGAACTTACAGGCATGAGTTAAAGTTAAACTGATTTTAAGTCTAATAGAATTTTAGATCCTATAGACATGATTTCTACAATTAAAGCTGATTTCAGATCCTATAGGCATGACTTCTAATTAGGTGAAGTAGAGAAAGCAGAATTTATTTGAACCAAAGCAATATCTCATAGGAATTTTATCTAACGAAACACATTTGAACCCTATAGACATATTATCTAATAAGACATATTTGAACCAAATGAACCCTATAGGAATGTTATCTACCCAACTTTACCCACAATATACAACTACCCTCCCTTTTCACTAGTAACCCCAATATTTGTTTACAATTAATTATTACAGACAATGATAGAATAATTACATAAATAGAATAGAAATTAAGCTATAGGGGGCCTAAAGTTGGCCCAAAGTTATTTTCAAGCCTTCAGTAGTCTCAAATGCCCGAAGTTTCATAGCCAATTTCATGTCTAGGTGTGTCAGAATTCCCTAAAGACCTCAAGGATCCCCGACAGTGCTCACACCCAGACCTTTCTTAAATAAGGACTGATTTATGTACAGTGTGGGAGTGCCAGCCCTGATATGCCAGAGTTCTGAGAGATCTCAAGGGTCTCTAAACAGTACACATACCAGAGGGGCAGGACTTAGTAATCTAAGAGTAAGTGAGAGTGCATAATGGTTTGAAAGAGTTTGATAAACAGTGTAAATAAAGGTCTTAGGAGTGAAAAAATTTCTGAAAACTAGTACTGATTTAGTGATAAAACAGTTTGAGGAAAGTATGAAAAACAATTTGCAATCAGAACACAAGTAATAGAATAAACAGCTTTAGAAAATATTTTAGCAAACGACTTCCACACAAGGAAAGAGGGGTGGGAACATAGAGAATACACCTTAATGGAGCACATAAACAACATGGTGCATAGAGTTCTTAAGGGGTTCTATAAAACTAAATAGGTTAGATATAATGCAGGTCATTGAAACATGAAGCAAAGGTCACAGCAGAAACATGTTGAAAACATATAAACAACACAACTATAGTTACCCTAGGGAGACTAGATAACTCAGCAGGAGTAAGGCAGAACAGGCAAGGACTTAAATAGACATGCTAGATAATACACCTTAAGTTTAGGCATGCTAATTACATAAAAGCAAAGTTTAGGCATGCTAGATAAACAATAGTCAGTCAAACATGCTAGTTACATATGTAAGACATGTCAAACAAGATAGCAAACAAGCAAGTAAAGTGAAAAACATGCTAATCACATATTTGATTAAGGCAGTATTTGGCATGCTAGGTAAGCAGTAAACAGAAGCAAGAATGGACTCAGGTCAAATGAACTAAGGTAGTAACTAAACACATAGGTTTAGATTCATAAAATTAATCAGAAGTATACCTAGTTAAAGAAAGAAAACAAAAGATGTGAGACAGGAATTGTGCAATTTCCAACCTTGGCTTGTAGCCGGCTAGAATAACAAATATCACAAGTAGCAGAGAGAGAAGAAAGAGCCTTTTTAGAGTGTAAAAGTGGTAGTTTATGAACTATTGTTCGCGTCTGAGAAGTTAAAATAAAGAGAGTTTATATAGTAGTTCAAGACTAGAGCAAATAAGGTAAAGTAATCAATAATCAGCAATTAGGGAATTTCAGAATCAATCACACAAAGATTCAGCATAGTCTTCTCCTTTAATTAAGGAAAATTAGCCAACAGTAATGAAAGGAGCTAATTAAGGGAAGAAGTTCAATCAGACTAAGTAAAGAAGTAAGAATCAAAGGCCTTATTAAGGAAAGGCATTCAAATCAGACCAAAATAAAGAACTTCAGAATAAAGATAGTCAAGGGTTTAATCAAGGAGAAAATCATGTAAAGAGTCAGCAAGTATCGCAGGCAAAATAAGGCAAGAAAGGAATAGTCAGGACTCAACACATAGGTTTTAACAAAACAAATTGATAAATCAAGAATTCAAATCAACACTGATTTAAGGAGAGAAATATAGGTTTACTATGAATAGCCAGAATGAATATAGACATATAGAATTACTAGAAAAGTCTAACAAAGAACCTTAGTAGAGGCACATTAGGATAAAAAATCACAAGACATCGAATTTAGCTAAAGATAAATCGCAGGAACCAAAGCATAGGACAAAGTCAGTACACAAGTAAATCAGAAACCAAACAAAATGTAAAAAAATTGGGGTTTTTAGCATAAACTAGTTAGGGTTAAAGCAAACCTTTACGAAATCGGTTAAAACACATAAGAGATAGAAGATTAAAAACTCAAAATTATCAAACGTTTTGGAGAAAGAAATTTTCAGGAAACCCTAGTTTAGAAAAATGGAAAATCATTCGAAAATCAGAAGGTTCTTGTAAAACTCATGTGAAATAGGTTCGATCCATCTCAGATCTTGCACATATCTGAGAAGTTCAAAGGACAAAATTAGGGTTTTGATAAGAACAACACAGAGATGAAGAAGTAGGCTTAGGAATCCATAGATTTAAGGCGACATAGGAAGATCTTACTCGAAATCGAACCGGAACGGCGAGAAAGGGCCATAGGTGTAAGTGGACTGACCCTGGTCCCTCGAGGACCTTATATATGGCAATACCGACATAGGAGAGGCCATTAGAGGTCTGATGGTGGTGAGGAACCACCATGAACGGCAGCAGATGAATGGTGGTGAGGGTGAGTTAGGGTTAGGACTTGAGAGCATTTGAGAGAAGAGGGGATCAGATGTCGGGGTGAGAGAGGAGAGGAAATGTGGGCTTTGGGGGAGGTCATTAGGTTTAATTTAGGTAAGGGAAAATCTGGATCGTTGATCAAAATGATCAACGGCCAGGATTTAGCAAGAAATGGGTTGGGTAGATGTTGGGTTTGGGCTAGGTATATTTTGGGCTGGTTTAATTGAATTGGGGGGAGGGTTAAAATTGGGCTAGGTAATTAGGCTAAATTCGAAATAAGAGGGCCATTTGTTAAATACCTTAATCAATTAATTAGAAATAATTTGTAAAATAATTATTAATTATAAAAAATGAATTCCATGCATAGAAATATTTTAAAAATAGTTATTTAGTGTTAAAAATGCAAATGACTAATTTCTGGTAAAATAATACAAAAAATGTATGCATGGTCTATAATTGCAAATTTATTGCAATTATAGCCAAAAGGCACCAATTTGGCTATTTTTAAAATAATTTGGACTCAATAGGACCTATAATAGTAATATTATATCAAGACATATTCTAAATTCATTTGTGATGCAATTTTGCAATTATTTATATGAAGAAAAATATTAAAATAAATTGTTTTAAGGGTGTAAAAAATTATGGGAAAATACCCATTGATGCTAATGCATAGTTTTAAAGGTATATATGCATTTCAAATATATTATAGGAAAAAATTGGGTATCAACAGCCGCGATTGTTCATGCTCTTAAGATTTGGAGGCATTATCTTTTTGGGGTGTACTGTGAGGTTTACACTGATCATCGCAGCTTGCAGTATTTGTTCAAGCAGAGGGACATCAATTTGAGGCAGCGTAGGTGGCTTGAGTTACTAAAGGACTATGATATTACCATCCTTTATCATCCGAAAAAGGCTAATGTAGTTGCGGATGCCTTGAGCAGAAAGATGGAGAGTATGGGTAGTTTGGCATTCATTTCAGCAGAGGAGAGGCCACTAGCTTTTGACATTCAGTCCTTGGCTAACAGACTTGTGAGGTTGGATATTTTAGAGCCTAGTCAAGTTCTTCCATGCTTTGTTGCCCAGTCTGCACTATTCGAGCAGATCAAGGCTCCCTAGTTTGATGATCCGCACTTGTTGGTTCATAGAGAGACGGTACTATAGGGTGGTGCCAAGGACGTTACATTAGTGAGGATGGTGTTCTGCGACTTCAGGTGCCTATGTGTTCTTAATGTCGATGGCTTGCGGGAGAAGATTCTCAAGGAGGCACACAGTTCTCGATATTCTATTCATCCAGGTACTACGAAGATGTACAATGACCTGAGACAGCATTATTGGTGGCGGCAGATGAAGAAGGACATAGTTGAGTATGTTGCGAGGTGTCTAAATTTCCATCAGGTTAAGTATGAGCATCAGAGGCCAGGTGTCCTACTCCAGTAGATGACTATACCTGAGTGGAAATGGGAGTGCATTACTATGGACTTCGTAGTTGGGTTGTCGTAGACCTTGCAGAAGTTTGATGCAGTTTGGGTCATTGTCGACAGGTTGACCAAGTCGGCACACTTCATTCCGGTTGTGACCATGTATTCTACAGAGAGGTTGGCCCAGATTAATATTTAGGAGATTTTTCGGCTGCATGGTGTGCTTGTTTCTATTATATCAGATAAAGGCTCTTAGTTTACTTCGCATTTCTGGAGGGCAATACAGAGTGAGTTGGGGACCCGAGTAGAGCTCGGCACAACCTTTCATCCACAAACCGACGGGCAGTCAGAGCAGATGGTTCAGATCTTGGAGGATATGCTCAGAGCATGTGTAATTGACTTCGAAGGGAAGTGGGATTGATTCATGCCTTTGGCTGAGTTTGCTTACAACAACAATTATTAGTCCAACATCGAGATGGCTCCATTTGAGACCTTATATGGTCGGCGATGTCATTCGCCCATTGGATGGTTTGAGCCCAGCGAGGCTAAGTTATATGGTACAGATTTGGTAAAGGATACCTTGGAAAAGGTAAAGTTAATTCAGGAGCGACTCTGCACAACAGAGTCCAGACAGAAGAGTTACACAGATTAGAAGGTGTGTGATTTATCATTTATGGTGGGCGAGAAGGTTCTCTTGAAAGTCTCATCGATAAAGGGAATCATGAGGTTCGTGAAGAAGGGCAAGTTGAGCCCAAGGTTTATAGGTCCATTTAAGGTATTGAGACAAGTTGGGGAGGTTTCTTATGAGCTTGCTTTGCCTCCTAGTCTATCGGGAGTTCATCCGGTTTTCCACTTGTCTATGCTCCGGAGGTATCATGACAGGTCGTATGTGTTAGACTACAGCTCGGCTTAGTTGGATGAGAGCCTGGGTTATGAGGAGGAGCCAGTTGCCATTGTTGATAGGCAGGTTCGCCAATTGAGGTCCAAGAAGATTTCTACAGTAAAAGTTAAGTGGAGAGTCCAACTAGTCGAGGAGGCAACTTGGGAGGCCGAGGAGGACATGCGGAGTAGATATCCATACTTATTCGGCACTCTAGGTATGATTTGACTCGTTCGAGGATGAAAGTTTGTTTAAGAGGTGGAGAATGTAACGACCCGATCGGTCAATTCACTTTCTAGATCCTCGTTCCCCTAAATAAGACTCCTGTATATTCTTTTACTATTTTATAACTTGCGGGGATGGTTAGTTCGGGATTTGGAAGGGTTCCGGTTGAAATCGGAACACTGGTTCCTTAAGACCAGCTAAAAAGGGTTAAGCTTGACTTGGGTCAACATTTCTAGTAAATGACCTCAGAATTGGGATTTGACGGTTCCAATAGGTTCGTATGATTATTTTGGACTTGGGAATACGTTCGGATCGAGGTTTGGATGAATCGGAGGCGTTTTGGCACAAAAAGTTGAAAGTTGGCGCATTGAAGGTTTTAAGGTTCTTTAAATTTGGTTTGGGGGTGGGTTTTGGTGTTATCGAGGTCCGTTTAGGATTCTGAGTCTGGGAATAGTTCCGTATGGTAATTTAAGACTTGCACGTAAAATTTGGTATCATTCTGAATAGTTTAAGTATGATTCGGCACGTTCGGAGCGAGTTGGAAACTTGAAGTTCATAATTTGAATTTATTTGGTTTTGGGGTGCGATTCTTGGTTTCGATGTTGTTTTACGCGTTTCGAGATTTTGAGAAGGTCAATATTATGTCTATGTACTTTTTAGTGCAGTTGGGTAGGGCCCCAGGAGCCTCAGATGCGTTTCGGACCGCCCGGAGCTAAGTCCCAAAACTGCTAGTGCACCAGTTCTGGTGCGTCCACACCTGCGACATTTTGACCGAGTGCGATCTTGCAGAAGCGGGCCTTTGGCCATAGAAACAGCTTGGCATGGGCTACCCAGTGGTTGCAGGAGCGAGGATTTGACCGCATCTGCGAAGGCACAGGTTCGGGATTTGTATCGCAAAAGTGGCCTGGACTATGGCCTGTTGACCGCAAAAGCAGAGAGAAGTCTGCAGAAGCAGACCAGCTTCTGTGATGAAAGGACCGCAGGTGCGAGGGGAGGCTAGCCAGGCCTGGACCAGAAATGCGGCGTTGCTTCCGTAGAAGCTGCCCTGTAGAAGCGGGAGACCGTCTGTAAAAGCGAAATCACTGAAGGCAGTAAAGTCGTTTAAAGACGGACTTAGGCCATGTTTTGTTCATTTATTTCAATTCTTGGGGGCGATTTTGGAGCTTCTTGAGAGAGATCTTCACCTAGGAATTTGGAGGTAAGTAATTTCTATCCAATGTGAGTTAAATACATAGATTATGGGTAGGTTTTAACATGTAAATTTGTGAAAATTATGGGTTTAGATGAAAAACCTAGGTTTTGATAAAAAAAATAAGATTTAACCACGAAAATAATTATGGAATGGGGTAAAAGTTATATAGTTGAGTTCGTGAGGTCATGGGTAATAATTATCTTTAAAAATTTCCAAATCCGGCCACGTGGGCCCGGGGGTGAATTTTAGGAATCTTCCAATTTGGGTTGGGTAATTGGGAACATGTATTGATTAATTTATATAACATTTGACTAGTTTCGAGTCATTTGGCACTGAGTTGAGGATTTAAAGCATATTTGTGGATCTGAAGTGAACTTGAGAGCGAGGTAAGTCTCTTACCTAACCTTATAAGAGGGAACTCATCCTCTTAGGTGCATTCTGTTGTAAATTACTTGTGTGGGGAGCTACGTACGCACTATGTGATAAGAGTCTGTGCGTAGCTATATTCCAGGTGATGTCCGGGTAGTATTAGATTTACATCATGCTTTGTTGGCAGTGTTACTTGATTATGCATATTAATTGTCTTAAATAGAGCTGAGATTGAGGATTTTAAGATTTAAAGTCTCCAGTTTATACTTCTTATTTTCGGAAAGAATTGAAGAATTTTATAATAACTTTGAGAAATCTATGTTCACTCGTGTCGCAAGCATTTCCGCGAGCGACGTAAATTCCTCTACTCTCATAGGAGCAATTCGTTCGCCTTGGCATATTAATAGATGCATCTATGGTTCTTATCTAACAATTCACAATATATATATATATATATATATATATATATATATATATATATATATATATATATATATATATATATATATATATATATATATATGTGTGTGTGTGTGTGTGTGTGTGTGTGTGTGTGTGTGTATATTTTGGATCGGGCCATATGACCTCGGCATAAATCATGCGTAATAATACTCGGAGCCTAATTATACTGGATTTCGTTTCATTTGCTTAAGAGGTTACAATTATGTAATGATGGAAATTGACCTGGGATCTACTATTAGTGGAAGATTTGTTTATTTACCGCTTGTTATTGCGTTTTCATTATTATTTGCATAATCTATGTATATTTAGAAATTTCGATATTTTATTATTAGTCCCTAGTAAGTGTCGGAGTCGACCCCTCGTCACTACTTCTTCGAGGTTAGACTATATACTTACTGGGTACATGTTGTTTATATATTCACGCTACACTTCTGAACTAACCATGCAGGATCTGAGGCAGGTGCATCTGGTTATCATCCCAGCGCGCACTCCTGATTCTCCGAAGCTTAGCGGTGAGCTGCCTTCCGAGCCCGTTCTATAGCACCCGAAGTCTTTCTTTTGTATGTACTTTCTGTCTACTTTATTTCAGACAGTAGCTTAGTATTTTATATATTCTACTAGTAGCTCATACACTTGTGACACCAGGTTTTGAAAATTATGCTAGTAGACACTTGATGATTTTTGAGTATTTACTTCACCTAATGTGTTCTTAAAATTTTTTACTCCTTATTTTATTAAAATTTCTCACTCTTATTTATTTAATACTTAAAACCAACTATTTCCAAATTGTTAAAAAAAACAATCACATGGTTAGTTCACTGGTTGCTTACCTAGCGGTAATGTTAGGTGCCACCACTGCCTATAGGAAAAGTTGGGTCGTGACAGATTAGAATGTGGAGGCTGGTATTGCTGCCTCTGCTGATTTTTTAATCCTCGATCTCCCTGTCCCTGAGGTCTCAGATTATTCCGCTTCCATGAGTTCAGGCTACCACTGGGTGAATTCCAAGAAAAACCTGGATGCCTCTGTCTGATAGAGTTAAAATTATTACCACTCTGGTAGTTGCCTCTGTCAAAGTTTCCCACAGCATTTACCACTCCATCCGCAGTTGAGGCCTGACAGTCATGCGTTGGATGACTCATTCCACAAAAATCACAAACAAATGATGGTTGGCTCTAGACCTTGGCTTAGGTTAACTTTCTTATCTCTTTGGCTATGGCATCTAGATGGACTTGCACTGATGTGTTGGAATCTACTTGATGAACCCCAGCTGATTTTCTTCATTCATTACTCTCAGTAGGCCACTGCTTAGAATCTTCAGAGAGCTCATCAAGAATTGCCACAATCTCCTCAAGAGTCTTCATTAAAAGACCTCCAACTGCAGTGTTTAGAGTTCGTCATAAGGGAGGTGTCAGTCCATCCCAACAATCCTAGAGTTGCATCCACAATTCAATCACATTATAATGACACTCCATCACTATCTCCTTGAATCTTTCCCAAACCTCAAAAACTATTTCAGTGTCCGTCTAGCAAAAGTTGTGAATTTCCCTTCAGAATTTCACTGTTTTAGCAGCTGAGAAGAATTTGTCAATACACTTTTTAGTCATATCTTCCCAGGTCCTGATCGACCCCGTTGGTAAGCTACGAAGCCAGTGCTTCGCATCATTCTTTAATAAAAAGGGGAATGCCCTAAAGTATACTACATCTTTTGACACTCCGTTGTACTGGAAGGTGCTCATGATCTCCTCAAAATCTATCAGGTGAGTGTTAGGATCTTCATTCATCTTCCCTCTGAACACACAGTTGTTCTGGATAGTTAGAAGCAAGCCTTTCTTCAACTCGAAGTTGTTCGCTACTACTGGTGGAGGTCTGATACTGGACAGTCCCTGATTGAGTCAGTCTGGCATAATCACCCAATGCTCTACTAGGCCTGGTATCGCATTCTCAAGCTAGTCTTCAACCAAGGGTCAATTTAGATTTAATCTTCGACCCCCATCATCATTAACGGTCTCATCAGCAGCTCTATGAGCTGCCTCAGCTGCTATTCGTGCAGCTTCTTCTATATGTTGTGCTACCTCTCTTGCAGCCAAATCTACTTCGTCGTCACTGTTATTGGTCATGTGTTCAGGGGTTGAAGGTTGCCCCAAGAACTTTCCAGTGAGTTGTTTCTTTTTCCTCAACCGTCGTAGACTCTCTTCCACCTCTGGATTATATGGAATCAATTCCTTTAAAGAAGGTGGAGTCGTACACCAGAGACGTCAATTTTTTTTGCATGCACACGGAAGAGAAAACTCGTGAAGAATTAAAAAATAAATAAATACATGAATTAGCACCAAAAACTAATTTGAACACTATTGATTTCCAATCCCCGGCAACAACGCCAAAATTTGACGAGCGCAAAACACAATACGAAATTGATGCTCGCTAGCCAAAGATAGTATAGTTTAATTATCGTCTCCGCAGGGATTGAATTTAAACTATGCTCAAGTAAATTCTAGCTTAATGTTATTCAGGATGATCAAAACTTAATTTGTAATGGTTATGAACTATGATTAACTACTAAATTAAAGCAATTGATGATTGACTTCAAACTGGAGATTAGCAAGGTCAGTTTCTTGTCAATGTGAGGAACAAGGGTTTTGACGTGATAGATGCAAGGTTTTGATTCTAGATATAATACTGTTATATTTCACTCTTGGGGTTCTATCGATTCTCATGAATTCAATAGGTGATTAGCTTATGCTTCCAATTCAGACTCCTCTCTCGATTAAATCTAAATCTTTTAAATAAACTAATGTGAAGTGCAGTGAAACTTCAAGAATTAATTGGTAAGAATGGTCTAAGAGAAACTTCTCTCGAATATTTTTTAATCTTGATTTAAGAGGTAGATCACAAAGCTCTTTCGATCACTTTAAAGAAGCACCAAAAAATATTAAGGCATGCGTTGCAACAATATTCAATATTATGCTCCTCTTCCGATTAAACAAGATAATGAATAAGATCATAACTAGAGTTAAAGCTCTTCCAATAAATTCAAGTAATTAAGCAGTAATCAAATCTGTAAACAATAACCAAGTCACCAAATCACGTCAAACCCTAAGGTAAACTACTCCATAATTATGGAGGAAGTCATCACAAAAAGAGTTAAAGAATAAGAGAGAATCAATTTGACTTTACAATCCAAACTCCCATATTGAATTGATAGAGAAATGATGAAATCCCATGCATTGTAGCCTCCAATGCTCCCCAAATCTTCCAAGGTCAAAAGTCTCTTCAAAACGTGTTTCCAATATGTTTATATCAAGTAGGAATGAACCCGGACGAAACTACCCTCTTTGAGCTGAAGTGGGAGAACCTACAAACTTTTTATACTTCATGCATCGCACAGTGATACGCAGGGTGTGTTGCATTAGTGCATTTTGCTCGGTTGTAAACTCTCTGAACTTAGCTTGTTTGATAACATTTTGTACTAATGCCACGCACTTTGTGTAGCATTAGTGTATTTTTCTGTCAGACCCAAAAACTACTAGTCTCTGAACTTCTCAAATTTCTGATGGATATTTGCATTGATGCGTCGCATTATGATATGCATGGTGCAAAGCATTAGTACAAATGTTATAACCCTTGCACTTTCTTCCAACTTTCGTATGCAACGCTGAGTCCCAGATACGATCCCGGTTTAATTCCTTAGCTTTTACTCAGACTTCAAAGCTCCAATTATTCGATTTAGCTCCAGAACATCTTGTTAAACCGAAATTATCTCCTACAAAGCATAAAACACGCAATAAGTGCAAATAACTATCATTTAAGCTCAAACACGCTCAAAGTGCAGTAATTAGAGTGCAAAATGCGGCTAAAACACGTGTTCCTAGCCTACCATCCCCTTCGACCGGTCGTAAAAGGAAAGGAGAATAACTGAGATAGTATGCTATGTACAAACTGACTTGCTGCTTGCTTGCTTTGAGGAATTTTTGAATGACAGGGATGCCAGTCTATTGAGACTCTTTTTACTACTTAATGTATAGCAGACTTTCATCAATCATAACTCAATTCCCATCTTCTCTAGTGGAAATTCTGATCTCGAATAACAATCATTAGTGAGGATGCTCATGCCTAGTCCTAGTAGCTTCTCTTTCAGCTTCTTAACCGTGTGGGGCCTTTGGAGAAGAAAGTAATCCATTTCTATCTCTTTCCCCAGATATTAAGGTTCCTGCCCTTCTTGTGTCACGAGCTTTTTCCATTCTCTTTTTTAAAGGATTAGAATGGAATCTTTCAATAATGGTCTAACTAGCTCCACCCTTTGTTTGATTCAAAAGGCGAACAGCCCCCCAACTAGTTGTATGGGGTGGGTGCTTGTGAAAAGCTGCTTTGGATATGAGTAATTCCTAAAAAAGGCAAAGTCCGGTATTTAACAATGATCTTTCAATCAATATATAGGAATGAGTTTTTTATACAGGGAATAGGATCCATCTGCTCTTAATTTCGGGTCACCAAACGCTGCAACTGATGAGAAAACCCTTTAGAGTAAAGGGAAGCGAGTACTTTGTCACACTCCCTGCCTTCTAAAGGGCCTAGAGGATGGGCCAGATGCAGCAGAGCGACGACGGGGGATCGAGTACTCATAACTTTTTTTGCAAGTAGAAGGAAAGAGAAAATGAGCAAAACTAAGTGAAGTGAGGTGAAGGGAGGATCTACTTGTAATTGGATGTCAGTGAATCCCAAGTATGACATACATACGAAACTCCAACTTAAACAGGAACTACCCTGGAACTATATGTAAGGACACTCTCATCCACTAGATGTAGGGAAACAACTGGATTGGCTTTAAGCTGTGAACAACCAACCATCGTACTGTAAAAGTTAGATAGGTTCGATTTTGTATTTATTAGGTCCTCCTAAAACGATCTACTAAATTCATCGAGTTGTTCCAAAGGATCAAAACGGCCAGTTATTACTGGAATTCCTTGTCGGCTCTCTGTAAAATAATCATTTGGTTGAGGGTTTCCAAACACATCATAAGCTAATTCGATGCTGACAAATAAGCAACCCACAATGAATAGGAAAGGTATAATAATGCTATGAATGACCAAATATCGCCGAAATAGGGGTAAGATGAATATATATGCCCTAATATGGTACAAAAGTTTGCTTTAGCTAATGATTCGATCAAAGGAATAATTATGTTGACACGGTCTGGTTGGCGGCATTTTCTAATTCAAAACATTAAAGATTATTTGGATCATTGTTCCAATGTATCTCAGCCTTTCTATAAGTTCCAATTTAGAAGGCTGAAATTGACCATTAGAAAACAATGGCCAATAAAAACCTGATTATCTCTAAGCCCAATGTGAGTTTTTCTAGTTAGATTTGCTCCCCCGCCATCATTTAATGAGAATGGGCTCGTCGAATTGACGTGAAGGGGCAGGGATGGCTATATTTTTGGGAGCAAACTTTGGGTGAATATAAAGCGCATGGATAAAAGTTATGCCTTGGAATTCGAATTAGAACAGAAAAGAAATTGAAATGATGATGATAAAAAGTGAAAAGAGGAGTGGATAGCTATAGCAAGGAAATAGGAAAGAAGAAGGTGACTCGCGCAGGCAGTGACTTCTTTTCAATAGAAAAGAATAGCCAAACCAACCCAGCTCGCTAGTCAATCTCAAAGATCTTATTGGCGGGCAAACCAGAGACAAACGACCACGATCCCAACCTTACCAGCACCGGAGGTGTACTAATCAATGAAACACGAAACTAACTTTCTTTTATGATAAAATAAACTAAGCCTAAGTGGTCACGACGTCTTGTTAATATTGATTGAGTAGTTTGATGGAGTGTAGCTAACTAAATCCATCCATAAACTTAGACTGCGGTAACCTTTGTAACCAAAGCGTCATGACAACATCCAAAGGTGACCTTTGGATTCTTAAGTAGGGGGCAAGTAGGAGGACGTAGAAATGTTGACCACTACATAAGCCACTAGTGGCTGAGAGAAAGCAAGCAACACCTTGTATAGGTTGGGCGGAGCTTAAAGAAGCAAGCCCCTATCAGAGAAAGCCATTGCGCGCTAGCCTAGCTAGCTAACATTTTTCAGCTGGCTGTTATGTTAGTTGTAGCACGCCATCCCTCCTTAAGATCACTTAGTCATTTCAGCATGACATAAAATAAAGGCTATTCTTGTTGCGGGTTTATCAAAGTTTGAGAATCTAGCTAGAGCTATTTGAACTACGAAGGAAAAGTAGGCATGTTAAGTATATTTTGATGGCATTGAATCGGAAGATAGCCTATCTAAGAAAAGATGAAATAGCAAGTGCTTGATCAAAAATGAAAGAAAATCAACCTATTATTGAAATTACGGTCAGTCTCGCTACCTCTTTAGTTGTCGCACCCTACTTGCTCATTCGCAATTACTACCACAAGAAAGTCGCTCCTATCTCTAAAGGGGATGCATTCCACGACTTTCTTATGTTATGGAGTCTCAAAGACTGAATTTAGCTGCCAATCCTAGTCAACAAGATGAAAACTTTCTCAAGAACATAGAGAGCGGAGACTCTTTAACCTAACAAAATATAGATAAAGAAATGCAAAAATGGGGGAAGGGGTCGTGGTCTATGTTGAATTTTTTTTCTTAGATAGAATGAATGAAAAAGGGGTGCTTGTATTGTAGTTTTCGTAGTTGCAAGAATTTTTTAATTCGAGAAAAGGTCCCCTCCTTCAGTATCATGATTCATCGACTCCAGTTTTTACATTGTTTTCATTGTAAATTACTGAATTTCTATCGACATCAGTCAAAGAATTTGAGAACTAGAAGAAAGACTCCAGGGACTACGCCAGGAGCAGTAGGCACTGATCATGGAGGCAATCTTCCTTAGTGCTCGAGAAAACTAAATAACGAAGGTCAGAAGTCAAATACCACCTAAATAACTACGGCCAAAGAGCCAAATATGTCAGGAAGAAAGAGTCTGATATCGGGTCGGACGACATACATCTTGGTTGGTTCCACCACCACCAGATATTTGACATATATATAATCTCTCTTCTAAAAAAGGGATTCTTATATATATATATATAAATAACTATGGCCAGAGAGTCAAATAGGTCGGGAAGAAAGAGTCTGAGGTCGGGTCGGACGACATACATCTTGGTTGGTTCCACCACCACTAGAGATTGGACATATATATAATCTTTCTTCTAAAAAAAGGATTCTTATATATATATTTTAAAAATAGCTGCAAGACCAAAACGGGTATATATATATAGCTGCAACGTGCAGTCTGGTGCAAAAAATCGAAAGTCCTTCTTTTATTTAAGTTTCTCCCATTGAATTGAGTAAGATTCTTTTGAATAGAAGATGCCCATGAAAAGAATTTTTTTGAAGGAAAATTAAAAAAATGCAGATTTCTCTATTGATTAACCTCTAAAACAGATAAGATCCAAAGAATTCTATACCTCCAGATGAAAGAGGAGCTTCTACATGAACATTTCTAATAGTGATTTCTCCTCCAACAGTCAAGTAACTAGCATTGGTTATTCCAGCAACAACTCTTATTGTAACAGAACTAGGACCGTCAACTCTAATTGTCTAGAGGATTGAGTATTTCGCTTTGGAAGGAAAAATGCATCTCAAATAAGGTCCTCACTCATCTCTCAGGCTGTCTAGGAATAGCTCCACCAGACATAGAAGAAAGGAGTGTAGGATTGGTAAGCTTTGCCGGAAAGAAGTTAGTCGTAATTGAAAATTCAGTATTCATTGAAGACTTTGCATGTACCCCTGCTAATTCTTTTTATAATACTAAGGCCGCATATCCATGCTCATTAATAGGAAAAAGCCCTTTACTTCAAAACAATCAATCAGGACTGCTGCCATCCGTGCATCTTCTGACTATTGAAAGTGGAAGTTCAAGTTTTGAAGCCTATTTTCCAGCATTCCTTTCAATTCTTTCAACCGATTGGCAACTTTCAGCTATACAAAGTTAGGTTATTTACCGGGTCGACATTCATCTTGATTTCAGACTTTATTTTCTTTCTTTGAAATGATTGACCTGACCGGCTTGAAACTTGATTTGATTATCTAAAGAAGGCTTTTAGCTTTTTTCACGACTCTATTCCTATCTCATCCGCTGCTCTAGCTAATTGTCCACTCTTAGAGAAAAGTGACTTTCCTACTCCCTTACTTTTACAGAAGAAGGACCGAGTGAGTTTTCGCCGATCCCGATCCAGATGTGTTTGTATAGTAGAAATTCAGGATGATATCTTGAAAACTTTTGTGTCAGAAATTGTAATATGGCTTCATATATGTTCCTTGTTTCTTTTGTTGCCTATGTTATCCGGATTATGTTTTGTTTGCTATCTTTTCTTTTGGTTTAGCGGTGAGAAAAAAATATTTAATAAGGTATAAATTTCAAAATGAATATTCACTATGGTAATTGAATGCAATCTGAAGGTGACATATCCTAATTTTTTCCGTATCTCAAATTCTCTAATTTTTTGTATTTTATTTTTGCTTTAGCCAATAAACTGACCAACAATCGCCCGCTAGTCATTAATCCATTACCAATCCACCTGATGTCTTATTGGTTGGCTAACGTATTACTATATTTACAAATCGATAACTGATAAGTAAAACTATTAAGCATAAATATTTGCTCAATCCGTGCGATAAGCACCCCTAGATCAACCTTGTGACCAAACGATTTGTTCTAGAAGAGCATGCCACGTGTTATTAAAGGTTAATAGTTTACTTTTAACAAGTTAGGGCGTGTAAAAGGAAAAACAATATACAAATATGTGCATTGAAGTAGTAAAGTTGTTAGCAAAAAAAATTAAGTATACTTATAGAAAGACAAAAAATTTGCAAAATAAATTGATGTTTTACCAGTTAATTTTAGATTAAAATTTAATTATGTATTGAATATCCTCATTCCATTAGCTAATCTCCAAACCTCCGATATCACCCAATGGACACATCGTTCAACCTCAGCAAAACTTGTGGAGCTGTCAAGAAGTAATTAGTATAGAAAAGAAGCACATGCCATGTGTCGTCTAAGCTAATCTCCAAGCCTCCGATAATCACCCAATGGAAAAGAAAGGGATCTCTACATAAATAGCCGACATGATTTACTATTTATTTTTTCTATCCGGTATACATACAATATATACGGTTATACATATATTATATACCATCTGTCATTTTTATTTTAAATAGTTGGGTGGATAGCTATTTAGGTTAATTCTTCAAGAAGGGAGATATATTCGCTCTTCTGCTTTATAGCCCATATCATTGTTATAAACTTGAGAAAATAATATTGTATAGTCGTCCAAATATTTTAGTAGCCCATATTTTCATCTTTGACCCGAAATGGCCTTTAGGCTCAATTTATTAGCAAATTGTTGCCACCATTCTCAATTCACTTCTCTTCTCAATTCATTCTCACTTATTACTCCGCGGGTTGTTTCTTATTCTCCTGTAACTTTCATCGTCGATCTAATCACCACCAATCCAGCTGATCTCCACTACCTTCCTCATTACCGCCACTCCAGCTTATCTCCACCGTTGATCTCACCACCGCCGATCCACCATATCTCCTTAAGTAAATCTTCATCTCCCTCTCAAAACACGCTGAAATCTCAGCCCCGAAAATAAATCGAGACCGATAACCATCCCTCACGAGTAGGAAATTTATAGAAAATAATTTTTCATTGCGTAAAACATCTCCACCACTACCTCTCACTGACGATAATTTATTGTCTTTCGTGTTCTTTGCCTCCTTTTCAATAAAAGTCATGCAATTCTAGATTTTTAAGAAATTATAGCAAAATACTTGGCTAGGGATATCTATCAGTCATGGCCACAATTAGATAAAGACTCTGTTGACCTTCCTTTTCGCTTTCCTTTTTGGCTCCTACTTCGTTGCAACGACCTTACAAATGTATATATAAATATATGTGTTGTATAACAGGGGTATATGTGCCATTATACAAATTATATACATTATTTATATAGTATAAATGTTACTGATGGGCTATTGGTGTTTTGCAGGCCGTTTTGGAGGTTGGGGCTTCATGATTCTTTTGGGATGAATTTATGTGCATTGCTTGTGAAGAAGTAAAGGGTGAAGTGTATTTGTGCAGGGGGTCGTTGCTGCTATCTTCTTCTTCTATGGATTCTAAAGATCTTTGTATATAAGATGTATAATTAATCTATCTCATGTACAAAAAATGTATATTTGGTGTATTTTTTTTATGTATAATCCCATGTATCTATATACACTTTGAGTTTTTACATGGTAAATACATTGATTATACGATATATATATGCGCGCGCGCATCAAAATAGTAATTTCTCATTGTAAATTTATCTTTACTGTTTCTTTGATGCTTTCTTTTGTTTTTATCTAAACTCAACTAATTGCATTTTTAAAAATCAAGCAATTGTTACTGCCGCTTAGAAGGAAAGGACGAGGGAACGAAGGAGGGGCAAATAAGCACTCAAAAACTATTTGTTTGTTAGCATATGTTATTTGTTTTTTGCTACAAATTATAATATAAAACTATGGACCAGTAACTGATATATTTTTGTAAAAATTGCACGGGGCGCCCTATTTGGTCGTCCTCATTTAACCTATACATATTTTTTAAAAGTTTTAACTTGTACCCACTTTTTAAACAACTTCATCCCTCTTTCTCCTCCTCCTTCTCCTCCTTCGTTTTCTTCTTCTTCTTCTTTCTTCTGTTGTTGTTGGTGCTGCTATGAAACTTCATGTGACGACCCGACCAGTCATATTATGAGTTATCGCTCTGTTTCCCCTATTTTTGCCTCTTATTGCTTTGTCTAATGGTTCTATATGTGAGATCGGGTTGATTAGTTCGAGTTCGGAAACGATTTGGTAAGGTTTGAGACACCTAGTCTCTTTTGAGAAGCTTAAGTTGGAAAAAGTCAATCGGATGTTGACTTATATGTTAGAGGGCTCGGATGTGAGTTCCGATGGTTTGGTTATCTTCGGGGGGTGATTTGGGACTTAGGAGCGTGATCAGAATGAGTTTCGGAGGTCCGGAGTAGATTTAGGCTTGAATTGGCGAAATTGGATTTTTGGCGATTTCCGGTTGCTAGGTGAGATTTTGATATAGGGGTCAGAATGGAATTCTGAGAGTTACAGTAGTTCCGTTGTGTCATTTGGGATGTGTGTGCAAAATTTTAGGTCATTCGGACGTGGTTTGGTTGGGTTTTTTTATCAAAAGCAGAATTCGAAAGATTTTGGAAACTTAGGCTTGAATCCGATATGTTTTGGTTGATTTGATGTTGTTTGAGGTGTTTTGAAGATTGGTACAAGTTTGAATAAGATTTGGGATATGGTGGTGCCTGATAACTGTGATTTCTACATGTTTTATACCCATTCTTACCTGAGCTTTGTGCATTAATTGCCATATATTAGTCCCAAAATGCTTACAAATTACACTTGATTGCAGGTTTGAGCGACAAGATGATAAATATCAAAGATCAGCTCAAAAAGGAGTGAAATCTGCCAAGTGTCAAAAGACAACTGAAGTGGGGAATAAGATGACCTGCGCGGACCGCACTGATTTGGTGCGCGGCCGCGCAGGAGAGTTCAGAGGCTGGAACAGAACAAGATGACCTGCGCGGACCGCACTGATTTGGTGTGCACAGCGCAGGAGAGTTCAGAGACCTTGCAAGTTTGAAGTCAAGCCACGCGGTCCGCAATCAATTCCACGCGGTCCGCACTGATGGAAGTCAGAGACCCATAAAATCAAGGCAAAAGCCCACGCGGCCGCATCCCATTTCTACGTGGTCCGCACGTCTTAGCCTATGCGGCCGCGTGACATATCTGTGCGGTCCGCATCCCTCAGTTCCAGAAGCAAGACTTGAAGACTTATTGCCCTCCATGCCCGCATGACATTTGTACGCGGTCCGCGCCAGACCCTCAGGGATATTTTTGTCCAGTTTTTCCTGTGTAGTATAAATAGAACATTTTACTTTTTAGCAGAGTTTTTTTTTTAGTTCTGTTTTTGGGCAGATAGCATCTGAGCTCGTGAGACTTATATTTTGGCCTATCTTGGGCATTTTTAGCTTAGTTTCATCATAGATTATTGTAGTTTAACATTAGCAATTAATTAATATGGTTGTTTCATCTTCTATTTCTTCAATTTCTGTTTCTATTATGGCTAGCTAAACCCATTAGCTAGGGTTGTGGCTCAACCCTAGTGTGGGTAATTAATGGGTGTGATTGTTTAGTGTATGAATGATGTTGGGTATTTGTTATTTGGATTAATCTTATGTTTTCATAAAGATTTGGTGGTTGCAAACACTAAGTCTAGCTTAGTGAGTCTTGACTCCTCTTGAGAAAGAGAGTCTATGACCCCAAGATTAATTCCAACAAGGAAATGGGATGGACCATGAGAATGGTAGTCCCAATTAACGGGTTAAACCTCGAGAGAGTAATTACCCAATTTGAACCATAAGTTGCTTGGGCAAATTGGCCTACCCAATTGGTCTCGAGAGAGTCAATTGAGCAAAATCACTCTCTCTACCGAGAGGTGTGAGAGTGGGTGCAAAAGTGCAACGGTTATAGCATAAGTCTCATATTCATCATTCTTGCATTAGGTATCTTTACCCGTTAGTTGACCACCTAGGTACATGCCACGACCCTAGTGCCTTTCTCTATATTGCATACAACTTAGAATTAATATCTTAGCATAACTTAGCTTTAAATTTGTAGTTGATATATTGAGTTGATAATCAAAAGAAAAGCAAAAATGATTAGAAGATCAATTAGGAGCTAAAACATAGTCCTAGACCATACAAACACTTAACTCCAAATTGAAGCTCCCTGTGGAAAATTGACCCCGATACCGCTATTGGGTAAAAGTATTAGCGCCCACTCTTCCTTAGGTTGAGTCCGCTGTGATCATCCGCCATTTGAGGTCTCGGGGGCCTCGAGTGAGTTTTGGGTGGTCAACCGGGTCATTCCATAAAGTTTGTAACTGCAGAAAATTGCAGGTCAGTGTTGCAGAGAAATGACCTTCGTGCTCGCGAGTGGGTCCTCGCGTTTGCGAAGGGTCAGTTGAGGAAGCTGGGATTTAAGCCTTCCTGTTCGTGATGATGGCTCCGCATTCGTGAAGGGCTGAGTATTTTGTGCATCGCATTTGCGGGGTGTTGTAGCGTTCGCGTAGAAGAAAATGGGCAGCTGAGCTTCTAGGGAATTTATTCATCGCGTTCGCAAGATGGGGAACACGATCGCGAAGGTTGGTCTGAGTGAAGCATCGCGTTCTCGATGAGAAGGTTGCGATCGCGAAAAAGGAATTTTGGTCAATGTTATTTTGTGTTTCGCGAATGCGAGGGTTTGACCGCGTTCGCGAAGAAGGATTTCAGGACTGGGCAGAAGGTTTAAATAGTCGTCTTGTCCGCAAATTTGGGATTTATTTCTTCCATAGTTGGTCGTTTTTGGAGCTTTTTGAAGGAGATTGAAGAGGGATTCAAGGGGAATCACTTGGAGGTAAGATTAATGAACTTAAAACTCGATTCTAATGTGAAATCTACCTAATTAATCATGGAATTTAAGCCTAAAATGGAAGAACTAGGGCTTGAAATTAGATACCTAGAAATTGGGATTTGAGGGGTCGTTTGTGGATGGATTTTGATGCTTTGGTATGTATGAACTCGTCGTAAGATAAGGATTCCGTTGATGTGATTTTATCGAGTTTCGAGACGTGGGCCCGGGGGTCGGGTTTGGCCAATTTCGGGATTTTTGGTATAATTTGATTATTTTCGTTTGGGCTTTGTTCCCTTACCATATTTTGACGCCGTGATTCTGATTTTGGATAGATTCGACGCGAGTGGAGACCGATTCGAGGGGCAAAGGCATTACGGAGTAGTATTTTCACTGGTTTAAGGTAAGTAACCATTGTAAATCTAGAACTGAGGGTACCAAACCCCGGTATTTGACTTGTTTTGATAAATGCGGTGACACACATGCTAGGTGACGAGCGTGTAGGCGTGCACCGGTGGGGATTGTGACTTCGTCCGTCCCTTAGAGACTATTAAGTCACGTATTTGATTCAAAACCTTATGATATTTCGTACTTTAGTCATTTATACTACATTATGGGTTATATGCCATGTTTGGGGCCTTGTGCCGACCTGTTGAGACCCTTAGTGACATTTTTACTGTTTTTCCTCACTCTACTTGTTTAAAGCATATCCTCAGTCATGTTTTACCTGTTTAAATGTTTAAAACTATTTTTATCACTCTACTCCTAAATGCTAGGACTCTTTGGACTGAGTTTCCCTAATTTCTACTGTTGTGCCTGAGAGGTTGTGAGATGAATGACTGAGAGAGGTTGAGAACCTAATGGTGAGGATATTTATATATGTATGAGTTATGGATCGGATTGCATGCCGCAGCAATACTTGTATTGGATCGGGCTGCACGCCGCAGCAATATATATATTGGATCGGGCTGCGCGCCGCAGCGATATGACGCTTGGGCTGTAGGAGCCCCTCCGGAGTCTGTACATCCCCAGTGAGCATAGTCAACTATAAATTATAGATCGGGTTGCACGCCGCAGCGGTTACTATGATTTCTATTATTATGAGATATAAATAAGCCTGAGCGCTGAGAATGAGTACTTAGTGATGAGAGTTGAGTCACGAGTGACTAAGAGGCTGCCCGAGAGACCATATTCTGAGTGATACCTTGCCCGAGGGGACTAGTTATGATATTTTCACTGATTTCACTCTTCTTTTAAAATAAGCCTCTGTTGTAAGAAATTGCTAAGTATATGATTTCAAGTATTTAAACTAAAATTGATGATTTTTCGACGAAACTGGTTTTAAACTATTGAATTTGATTCGTTATCCTGTTGTCTTTTCATTTATATGATTTTTAACTGCCCGTCACTGCTTTCAGACCTTATTTACTTTAGTTACTTACTGAGTTGGCATACTCACGTTACTCCCTGCACGTTGTATGCAGATCCAGGTGCCCGCGCGGCGGAGTGAGAGTCCTCAGCATTTTCAGAGGTTTCCAGAGATTGCAAGGTAGCTGCGTGGCATCCGCAGCCCTGCTATTCTCCTTCCTATCTTGTTCTTTTCCGCATTTTTCTCGACTTATGATATATTAGACAGTTAGTTATATATTAGAGGCTCTAGACTCGTGACACCAGATATTTGGGGCTCTGTTGTCTTATATTTTTTTATTGGTTTTCGCACATTTCGTATTTTTAAACACTTATTATGAAAATTTGGTATTTAAACCAGTGTTAGAAAATGGCTTATTAAAAGGAAAGGGTTGTGATTATATGTTTGGATTGGCTTGCCTAGTAATGTGATAGGCGCCATCACGACCGGGTATTTGGGGTCGTGACAAGTTGGTATCAGAGCCTAGGTTACATAGGTCTCGCGAGTCATGAGCGGGTTTAGTAGAGTCTCGCGGATCTTTATGGAGACGTCTGCACTTATCCTCGGGAGGCTGCAGAACCTTTAGGAAAAACTTCATATTCTTGAAATTCTTGTCGTGCGAATCTGTTGATCCAAGTACTAAACTTCTGTTATTCCATTCTCTCACAGATGGTGAGGACACGTGCTACCGGGCATGATGGACGACAACCAGTACCACCAGCTGGGGCCACTAGAGGCCGAGGACGAAGTCGAGTCCATGGTAGGGGCAATGCAGCTAGGGCAGCACCTGCAGATCCACCAGCTGCCCCAATTCAGGATCAGGTCCCAGTTATGGATGCTACAGCAACACCAACTCAGACACCAGTTGTGCCCATTGTGATTCCAGGCCTTCAGGAGGCTTTAGCTCAAATTTTATTAGTGTGTACCGATTTTGCTCAGACTGTTTCAGTTACTACGGCCACAGCTACTTCTCAGGTCGGGGGAGGCACCCAGACTCCCGTTGCTCGCACACCTGAGCAGGTTGTGCAGGGACTCCAGACATCGGGGGCACTTCCAGCCTAGCCGATTGCACCAGCTCAGAAATATGTGGTACCAGTTATGCCGGACGACGCGCAGCGTCGACTAGAGAGGTTTGGCAGAATTCAGCCTCCGACTTTCAGCGGTGCAGAGGGCGAGGATTCCTAGGGTTTCTTGGATAAGTGCCAGAGGATGCTTCGTACAACGGGTATTCTAGAGACCGATGGTGTAGATTTACCACCTTTCAGTTTTCTGGGGCTGCCTTCACTTGGTGGGAGGCGTATGAGAGGCGTAGGCCTGTTGGTGCAGCACCTCTTACCTGGCAGCAGTTCTCTGTTCTCTTTCTGGAGAAGTATGTGCCATAGTCTCGCTGAGAGGAGATGCGCTAGCAGTTCGAGCAGTTGCATCAGGGAGAGATGACTGTGACGCAGTATGAGATGCAGTTCTCTAAGTTAGCTCATCATGCGGTCTGGTTGGTTCCCACAGATCGAGAGAGGATCAGGAGGTTTGTTGATGGCCTCACATATCAGCTTTCGGATTCCCATGACTAGGGAGAGGGTGACAAGTGCTACTTTCGAGGAGGTTGTTGACATCGCCAGTGAGATTGAGTCGGTTTGCCGCCAGGAGTGAGAGGAGAGGGAGGCTAAGAGGCGTCGGGGATCTGGTAGCTTCAGTAGTGCTCCTTCGAGGGGTCAGTTCCAGTAGGGCAGAGGTCGTCCATTCAGGCAGGCTCACTCAGCTCGCCTAGGTTATCATGGGGCATCATCGGGTCATGGTTCTCATAGTTCTCATTAGGGCCACTCATCACTCAGTGCCCTTCCAGCCCAGAGTTCGTCCTGTGCTCCATCAGTTTAGGGTTCTTCCATGCCAGGTCCTTCTACTGGTCATTCCGGTGCTAGGGGTTCCCTCCAGCCCCATCTCCAGCACCGGGGAGTTATTATGAGTGTAGAGAGTTTGGGTATATGAGGAGGCAGTGTCCTCGTCTTCATGATAGTCCGTCTCAGCAGAGAGGTCAACCCTCGACTTCTGCTCCAGTTACTTCACCATCCTCCCAGCCAGCTAGGGGTGGAGGTCAGTCAGCTAGGGGTCGCCCTAGAGGGGGAGGTCGATCAGGTGGTAGTCAGGCTCGTTTCTATGCCCTCCCGGGTAGACTAGATGTTACTGCTTCAGATGCCGTGATTCAGGTATTGTTTCAGCCTGCCACAGAGATGCTTTTGTATTATTTGATCCCGGTTCCATCTTTTCTTATGTTTCATCATACTTTTCCAGTTATCTGGATATACCCCGTGAGTCTTTTGTTTCACTTGTTTACATATCTACTCCCCTGGGCGATATTGTTGTTGTAGACCATGTGTACCAATCGTGTGTGGTGACTATTGGGGGTCTGGAGACCCGGGTGGATCTTTTATTATTGTATATGGTGGATTTCGATATCATTTTGGGCATGGATTAGCTATCTCCGTGTTGTGCTATTCTGGACTGTTATGCCAAGACAGTCATATTGGCTATACTATGTGTGCCACGGATTGAGTGGCGAGGTTTGACTGATTATGTTCCCAGTAGAGTGATCTCATTCTTGAAGGCCCAGCATATGGTTGGGAAGAGATGTCTTTCGTATCTAGCCTTTGTGAGGGATGTCGGTGTAGAGGCTCCGAGTATTGATTCTGTCCTAGTTGTGAGGGATTTTCCTTATGTGTTTCCTGTAGACATGCGGGGCATGCCACTGGACAGGGATATTGATTTTGGTATTGACCTAGTGTCGGGCACTCAGCGCATTTCTATTCCACTGTATCGTATGGCACCAGCGAAGTTGAAGGAGTTAAAGGAGCAGCTTCAAGAACTCCTTGATAAGGGGTTCATTCAGCCTAGTGTGTCACCTTGGGGTGCGCCGATTCTATTTGTGAAGAAGAAGATGGAACTATGAGGATGTGCATTGATTATAAGCAATTGAACAAGGTAACAATTAAGAACAAGTATCCTTTGCCTCACATTGATGATTTATTCGACCAGCTTCAGGGAATGAGAGTGTTCTCCAAGATTGATCTCCGTTTGGGTTATCACCAGTTGAAGATCAGGGACTCGGATATTCTTAAGACAGCTTTCAAGACCTGATATGGTCATTATGAGTTCTTGGTGATGTCTTTTGGGCTGACCAATGCCCCAGCAGCGTTCATGCATTTGATGAACAGCGTGTTCCGGCCTTATCTCGATTCGTTTGTCATAGTCTTCATTGATGATATTCTGGTGTATTCGCGTAGTTAGGAGGAGCACATGGAGCATTTGAGAGTTGTGCTGCAGAGATTGAGGGAGGAAAAGCTTTATGCAAAATTCTCCAAGTGTGAGTTTTGGCTCAGTTCAGTGGCTTTCTTGGGGCACGTGGTGTCCAGCGAGAGTATTCAGGTTGATCCGAAGAAGATAGAGGCGGTTCAGAGTTGGCCCAGACCATCCTCAGCCATAGAGATTCGTAGCTTTCTTGGTCTGGCAGGCTATTATCGCCGATTTGTTCAGGGATTCTCATCCATCGCATCGCTCTTGACCAAGTTGACTCAGAAGGGTGCTTCGTTTGTATGGTCGGACGAGTGTGAGGAGTGCTTTCAGAAGCTCAAGACAACTTTGACCACAGCTACAGTGCTAGTTTCACCATCAGCTTCAGGTTCATATACCGTGTATTGTGATGCTTCGAGGGTTGGTATTGGTTGTGTGTTGATGCAGGAGGGTAGAGTGATCAGTTATGCTTCTCGTCAGTTGAAACCCCATGAGAAGAACTACCCCGTTCATGATTTGGAGGTGGATTCCATAGTTCATGTATTGAAGATTTGGAGGCATTACTTTTATGGTGCATCTTGTGAGGTGTTTACTGATCATCATAGCCTCTAGCACTTGTTCAAACAGAATGATCTCAATTTGAGGCAACGGAGGTGGTTGGAGTTGCTTAAGGATTATGATATCACTATATTGTACCATCCGGGGAAGGCCAATGTGGTGGCCGATGCTTTGAGCCGAAAGGCGGAAAGTATGGGGAGTTTGGCATATATTCCAGTTAGGGAGAGACCTCTTGCAGTTGATGTTCAGGACTTGGCCAATCGGTTCATGAGGTTAGATGTTTCGGAGCCCAGTCGGGTATTGGCTTGCGTGGTTTCTCGGTCTTCCTTATATGATCGCATCAGAGAGCGCCAGTATGATAATCCGCATTTGCTTGTCCTTAAGGATAGAGTTTAGCATGATGATGCCACAATATGACTATTGGTAATGATGGGGTGTTGAGGATGCAGGGCCGAATTTGTGTGCCCAATGTAGATGGGCTTCGGGAGTTGATTCTGGAAAAGGCCAATAGCTCGCGGTATTTCATTCATCCGGGTACCGCGAAAATGTATCAGGATTTGAGGCAGCATTATTGATGGAGAAGAATGAAGAAAAACGTTGTGGGATTTGTAGCTCGGTGTCTCAATTGTCAGCAGGTGAAATATGAACATCAGAGACCGGGTGGCTTGCTTCAGCAGATGGATATTCCAGAGTGGAAGTGGGAGAGGATCACTATGGACTTTGTAGTTGGACTTCCACAGACTTTGAGGAAGTTCGATGTTATTTGGGTGATTGTGGATTGGCTGGCCAAGTCCGCGCACTTTATTCCTGTATGTACTACCTATTTTTCAGAGCGATTGGTAGAGATCTATATCCGGGAGATTGTTCGTTTGCATGGTGTCCCAGTTTCCATCATTTCAGATAGGGACACTCAGTTTACTTCGCAGTTTTGGAGGTCTGTGCAGCAAGAGTTGGGTACTCAGGTTGAGTTGAGCACAACTTTTCACCCTCAGACGGACGGGCAGTCCGAGCGCACCATTCAGATATTGGAGGACATGTTGCATGCTTGTGTCATTGATTTCGGAGGCTCATGGGATCAGTTTCTACCGCTTTGCAGAGTTTACTTATAACAACAGCTACCAGTCAAATATTCAGATGGCTCCGTATGAGGCTTTGTATGGGAGGCGGTGTAGATCTCCAGTTGGTTGGTTTGATCCCGGTAAGGCTAGGCTATTGGGGACAGACCTGGTGCAGGATGCTTTAGAAAAGGTGAAGGTGATTCAGGAGAGGCTTCGTACAGCGCAGTTGAGACAGAAGAGCTATGCTGATAGGAAGGTTCGGGATGTGTCCTACATGGTTAGTGAGAAGGTTCTGTTGAAGGTTTCACCCATGAAAGGTGTTATGAGATTTGGGAAGAAAGGTAAATTGAGTCCTCGGTTCATTGGGCCTTTTGAGGTGCTTCGGAGGATTGGGGAGGTGGCTTATGAGCTTGTTTTGCCACCCAGCTTGCCGAGTGTGCATCCGGTATTTCATGTTTCTATGCTCCGGAAGTATATTGGGGATCCATCTCATGTTTTGGATTTCAGCACAGTTCAGTTGGATAATGATTTGACTTATGATGTGGAGCCAGTAGCTATTTTGGGTCGTTAGGTTCGGAAGTTGAGGTCAAAGGATATGCGGAGACCGAGCGGGATATGCGGAGTAGATATCCTCACCTGTTTGAGGCTTCAGGTATGTTTCTTGACTTGTTCGAGGACGAACGTTTGTTTAAGTTGGGGAGGATGTGACAACCCGGTTAGTCGTCTCATGAGTTACCACTCAGTTTCCCCTATTTCTGCCTCTTATTGCTTTGTTTAATGGTTCTATATATGATCGGGTTGATTGGTTTGAGTTCGGAAAGGATTTGGTAAGGTTTGAGACACTTAGTCTCTTTTGAGAAGCTTAAGTTGGAAAAAGTCAACAAGATGTTGATTTATGTGTTAGAGGGATCGGATGTGAGTTCCGATGGTTCAGTTAGTTTTGGGAGGTGATTTGGGACTTAAGAGCGTGATCAGAATTAGTTTCGGAGGTCCGGAGTAGATTTAGGCTTGAATTGGCGAAATTGGATTTTTGGTGATTTTCGGTTAATAGGTGAGATTTTGATATAGGGGTCGGAATGGAATTCCGAGAGTTGCAGTAGTTCTGTTGTGTCATTTGGGATGTGTGTGCAAAATTTCAGGTCATTCAGTCATGGTTTGGTTAGGTTTTTGATCGAAAACGTAATTTGGAAGATTTTATAAAGTTTGGCTTGAATCCGATGTATTTTGGGTGATTTGATGTTGTTTGAGGTGGTTTAAAGATTGGTACAAATTTGAATAAGGTTTTGGGATATGTTGGTGCCTTTGGTTGAGGTCCCAGGGATCTCGGGTGAGTTTCGGGTGGTCAATTGGGCAATTCCATGAAGTTTGTAACTGCAGAAAATTGCAGGTCAGTGCTGCAGAGAAATGACCTTCGCGTTCGCGAGTGGGTCCTCGCGTTCGCGAAGGGTCAATTGAGGAAGTTGGGATTTAAGCCTTCGCGTTCGCGAGGAGGGCTCCGCGTTCGCGAAGGGCTGAGTATTTTGTGCATCGCGTTCGCGGGGTGTTGTCACATTCGCGTAGAAGAAAATGGGCAGCCGAGCTTCTGGGAAATTTATTCATCGTGTTCGCGAGATGGGGAACATGATCGTGAAGGTTGGTCTGAGTGAAGCATCGCATTCGCAATGGGAAGGTCACGATCGCGAAAGAGGAATTTTGGTCAAGGTTATTTTGTGCTTCGCGAACGCGAGGCTTTGAGCGCGTTCGCGAAGAAGGATTTCAGGCCTGGGCAGAAGGTTTAAATAGTCATCTTGTCCGCAAATTTGGGGTTTATTTCTTCCATTATTGGTCGTTTTTGGAGCTTTTTGAAGGAGATTGAAGAGGGATTCAAGGGGAATCACTTGGAGGTAAGATTAATGAACTTAAAACTCAATTCTAATGTGAAATCTACCTAATTAATCATGGAATTTAAGCCTAAAATGGAAAAACTAGGGCTTGAAATTGGAGACCTAGAAATTGGGATTTGAGGGGTCGTGTGTGGATGGATTTTGATGCTTTTGGTATGTATGATCTTGTGGGAGGATAAGGATTCCATTGATGTGATTTTTATCGAGTTTCAAGACGTGGGGTCGGGGGTCGGGTTTGGCCAATTTCGGGATTTTTGGTATAATTTGATTATTTTCGTTTGGGCTTCGTTCCCTTAGCATATTTTTACAATGTGATTCTGATTTTGGATAGATTCGACGCGAGTGGAGGCCGATTCGAGGGGCAAAGACGTTGCGGAGTAGTTTTTTACTAGTTTGAGGTAAGTAACCATTGTAAATCTGGAACTGAGGGTACCAAACCCCGGTATTTGACTTGTTTTGATAAATACGGTGACGCACATGCTAGGTGACAAGCGTGTGGGTGTGCACCGGCGGGGATTGTGACTTGGTACGTCCTGTAGCGACTATTAAGCCGCGTATTTGATTCAAAACCTTATGATATTCCGTACTTTAGTCATTTATATTTCATTATGGGTTGTATGTCATGTTTGGGGCCTTATGCCGACCTGTTGAGACCCTTAGGGGCATTTTTACTGTTTTTCCTCACTCTACTTGTTGAAAGCATATCCTCAATCATGTTTTACCTGTTTAAATGTTTAAAACTGGTTTTATCACTCTACTCTTAAATGTGGGGACTGTTTGGACTGAGTTTCCCTAATTTCTACTGTTGTGCCCGAGAGGCTGTGAGATTAATGACTGAGAGAGGTTGAGAACCTAATGGTGAGGATATTTATATATGTATGAGTTATGGATCGGGTTGCACGCCGCATTGATACTTATATGGATTGGGTTGCACGCCGCAGCGATATATATATATATTGGATCGGGCTGCGCGCCGCAGCGATATGACGCTTGGGTTGTAGGAGCCCCTCCGGAGTCTGTACACCCCTAGTGAGCGTAGTCGATAATAAATTATGGATCGGGCTGCACGCTACAGCGGTTACTATGATTTCTATTATTATGAGATATTAATGAGCCTGAGCGCTGAGAGTGAGTACTGAGTGATGAGAGTTGAGTCACGAGTGACTGAGAAGCTGCCCGAGAGGCCATATTCTGAGTGATACCTTGCTCGAGGGGCCCAGTTATGATATTTTCACTAATTTCACTCTTCTTTTAAAATAAGCCTCTATTGTAAGAAATTGCTAAGTATATGATTTCAAGTATTTAAACTGAAGTTGATGATTTTTCGACGAAGCTGGTTTTAAACTGTGGAATTTGATCTGTTATCCTGTTGTCTTTTCATTTATATGATTTTTAACTACTCGTCACTGCTTTCAGACCTTATTTACTTTAGTTACTTACTGAGTTGGCGTACTCATGTTACTCCCTGCACCTTGTGTGCAGATCCAGGTGCCCGCGCGGTAGAGTGAGAGTCCTCGGCATTTTCAGATGTTGCTGAGATTGCAAGGTAGCCGCATGGCGTCCGCAGCCCTGCTATTCTCCTTCCTATCTTGTTCTTTTCCGCATTTTTCTCGACTTATGATATATTAGATAGTTAGTTATGTATTAGAGGTTCTAGACTCGTGACACCAGATATTTGGGGCTGTGTTGTCTTATGTTTTTTTTATTGGTTTTCGCACATTTAGTTATTTTAAACACTTATTATGAAAATTTGGTATTTAAACCGGTGTTAGAAAATGGCTTATTAAATGGAAAAGGGTTGTGATTATATGTTTGGGTTGGCTTTCCTAGTAATGTGATAGGCGCCATCACAACCGGGTATTTGGGGTCGTGACACTTCAGTTTATAGGGATGAACTTTCTGCTGCTGCTGTTGGTGCTGCTATGTCCAGTAATTACAATACTGTCAACGTTCAACAATTGAAAGCTGACCATTTTAGATTTCTCCCATTTTAGCTTTCTTCCAACGTTCAACAATTGAAAGATGTTACTTTTACTAATGATCTTGTTTTATAGGAGTGTTGCTTTTTCAAATTTTCTGATAATTCCATTATAGCAACTGGATCTTAATGACAATTTGTCATTGTTGTTTTAGAACTTCAGCTCTAAGAATGCTGAAGTTCAGTAAATATAAACAAAAACTTCAGCTCCTAGAATGCTGAAGTTCAGCAAATACAAAACAAACTTCAGTCCTGAAGTTCGTCACAAACATAACAAAGTTTCAGCTAAAACATGCTGAAGTTAAGCAAATATAGAACAAAACTTCAGCTACTAAAATGCTTAAGTTCAGTAATTACAAACAAAAACTTCAGCAAATAGAGAACAAAACTTCAGCTACTAGAATTCTTAAGTTCAACAATTATAAACAAAAATTTCAGCAAATAAAGAACAAAACTTTAGCTACTAGAATGCTTAAGTTCAGCAATTACAAACAAAAACTTCAGCCAACACTTGGTTCAACAATTTTTGCTAATTCAGGCCCGTCTACTAGAATGCTGAAGTTTGCGTGATTGTCTTTGCTACTTCGGGCCCGTATGCCTGAAGTTACGCGAAAAATGGGTATGCTTGCAATTTTTTTTACAAAGCAGATATAAATTAAAATATGACCCAAAAAGCGGGTATAGATGCAAATGCCCCTGTATATTTTGGCCGAGCGGCCACTTATGTCAGAAACTCTTATACGGGATTTCCAGGCCCAAACTAATATACTTGACGCTTTGTTCCTAACACGTCTATTCTCTTCACTCAAAAAGAATGAACTTCAAAGCATGATGA
Organism: Nicotiana tabacum; assembly: GCF_000715075.1. Taxonomy (NCBI): domain Eukaryota; kingdom Viridiplantae; phylum Streptophyta; class Magnoliopsida; order Solanales; family Solanaceae; genus Nicotiana; species Nicotiana tabacum. The sequence goes on from NC_134095.1 coordinate 37,905,863, forward strand.
TTAAACCTTTCGATTTTAGTTGCGAACCTTGATTTTTTAAAATTCTAAAATAAGATTTAGATAATTAGAAACTACATAAAAATTTAAGTAATTAAAATATTTCATATTTTGAAAATTATTTAACAAATATATAAACAAAATTGTGATTAAAGAAAATATTATTTGACTTACCAAGTACTAATATGCTAATTGCTATATATAGTGGAACAGAATGAGTAGTATTTCCCACACATTTTTTTGACCTCATGCAAACTTTTACTTTTATGTCATTTTGAGGATTGTTTCGCATGTCAGCTAGAATACACATGAGCTTTTGTATTGTTTAATAGTTGAAAATGAATAAGAGTTATATTGAAAATGAATGTGTGTTAATATTTATTTGTATTTCTTTTTTAACTAATAGTATCAATAGATTAACTAGTACGTGAAGAAACCATTTTGAATTCAGATTTAAATGGTCGAATAACTATAAGAAGGGTAGAATTGCAAAGAGTACAATATAAATATTCTATTTCTTACTAAATATATGTATACTGTCACTATTAAAAAGAACAAGAATTAACGACGGATAAATTCTATTGTTAAATAGAAAAATTCATTGCAAATCCTATTTAGCAACGGATTAGCGACAAACTATCAAGATATTCTGTTAGCTCCAACCGATTTAACAATATATTAGCAACAAAGTTCATAGATAATTTTTTTTTTTTTTTTTGTAGTGTGTATTGTGTAGGATTCATACATAAAATGTTAAGCAATTGGAATTTTTGGTCCATCATATTTCCAATAGGATTTACAAGTCATTCATGAGACGAATTATGACCGACCTCTTTCATATGTTTTCTCTCTGCATTGCTTCTTTCTTATTCTCTATTATAATTATATTAAAAAATAATTGTGCCATGCTCAAACGTCTGGGTAGTGTAGTCGGTTATAACCCTAGTCTCACACACTAGAGGTCCCAAACCTGGGCTCAGACATCGCCATTTTGACCTAATGAAGCTTCTTCTTTTGTTCTCTTTCTCCTTCTGTTTATCCCGGCCAACCGCCCACAAATCTGCCAAATGCTCAATTACATGGAAATGCAGAGTGTATATCGGTAATTTAATTTAAAGACAATTGAACTTGAGCACTTGTACTATAACACCACCTCATGGGACACCTATGGGCGGCTATCAAATTTTATAAAATAATTTTTTTGTTTGTGATGATAATCAAATCAAAATTTTCATTTTGAGTTTCAGACCTCAATATTTGATAATCCACCACTTTATTATTTGTGCTCTTCTTGCTATTTTTTTTAATTTGTTTTTTTTTAATTATTTCAAATGATTAATTTGTGGTTTAGAAAACAATTATTTTTGTTAGTGTACAAATTTTAAAAAATAAATTTAAGGGCTTCTCGATATTGTTTCGCCTTAGGCCATGAGATTCTTTGAGCCGCCCTTGGCTATGGTTAGATTGGATAGAGCTTAATGTATAAATTTAGGGATTTTGGCATGGTATAACAACATACCCATATAATTGGGTAGAAAATAGTCCTAGTTATATATATTGGCATCAAATAGTCATTAAAGTTTTTCTTTTAGTAAACAAGTGGAGCTATCACTACTAGAAATTCGGAAAAAAGCGACCACAAAAAGCGACCAAAGTTGGTCGCTTATGGCCCAAAAAGCGACCAAAAAGCGACCAAACACGCCTGGTAGCTATATTGATGGTCCCTTTTATTTAGGGACCAAAGTTGGTCGCTATTTAGCGACCAACTTTGGTCTCTAAGCTAAAAGGGCCAAATATTCTGATTTTGACTTTAGTGACCAACTTTGGTCGCTATATTAATTTAATAATATAAATTTGGCGACCAAAGTTGGTCTCTACATATGAAATACGTTGTTTTTAATTTATCATTAATCATTAGAAAGCGACCAACTTTGGTCTCTAATCCAAATATTATATTTTAAAATCTGGACAATAGAGACCAAAGTTGGTCGCTAAATTCAAGAATTTTTTTTAAAGATAAGCGACCAACATTGGTCGCTATATTTCCAGAAATTGTATTTTTTTTAATACAAATCTGGGCAGGTAGCGACCAAGATTGGTCGCTATTGCCCAAAAAATTATTTTTTTTATAGTGAAATGCGACCAAATAGAGACCAAAGTTGGTCGCTTTTCTTGGTATATTTTTGGCAGAAACTGCCTGTTTTGGCAGCTACACCACCTGCCAGCTTACCAAACATCCTAAACAGGCATTTTATGCCAGCAACAACAACAACAACAATTAAAAGCAACAATCAATAGAACTAACACATTAAGCTAACAAAACTAAGTTAACGCTTATTACAAGCCCATTCGAACTAAAAAGAACTAACACAATAGAACTAAGTTTTTTGTCTAGTTCAAAGTATATAAAGTACTCAAGGAGTGTTCTTTCAGCATCCTCGTCCGAAAGTTGGATTGCCTCGCCCGATTCATTAGGTGGTTGACTGCGTATGAATTCCCCCACGTCAGCTGCATGTGAAGCGAACCTATATGAAAAATTATATATATTGAATTAGTATTTCAAAATTTATATAAAAGTAAATCAAAATACTTAATGCAAAAGTAAAAAAACTTACATGTATATAGTCGAGGCTCGACCCTCTTTTCTGAATCAGTCTCTTTCTTCTTCTTTACAATACGAGTTTCATTGAATAGCTCATCTTGCTTCATTGGCATCATAAAGTTGTCTGGTGGCTTTGGTGATTATCCTGGTGGTACTATTACTCGGGATGAACTTGGATACAGAGAATAACTTGGATACAGTACCTGACAGGGTGTATCTTTGATCAATTATTGATCTCTATAGCTACAGTGATAATGAGAAGGCAACGACATGTGTTTCAAAATAGTGATGGTAAAGGTAGGATTTAACATTTCCTAAGTAGATAAAAGAGGTTATAGAGGAATTCTCTACTTCACTTTCCAAGAGGAAAAGAAGTTTGATTGATATTGACAACGTTGATAAAGACGGAATGTTTTCCATTGGTCATGGTAGTTCCCATAAAGTAGGGATCATAAGACTCTATGATGACAAAGATTATAGGAAGTTTTGTTCTAAACTTTCTTCCAAGTCTGATCCGTACAAGCTTAATATGATATTGGTGATATTTCTTCGGATTCAGACAATGATTTGACCGACAAAAGTATGGAAATGCTCTTAAAAAGAATTAAAGGTAAAACGTTTTTCTTGGTAGAGAAGGATGCTGAAAAGATTTTACCTTTAATTCTTTTTAAGAGCATTTCCATACTTTTGTCAGTCAAATCATTGTCTGAATCCGAAGAAATATCACCAATATCACATTAAGCTTGTACGGATCAGACTTGAAAGAAAATTTAGAACAAAACTTCCTATAATCTCTGTCATCATAGAGTCTTATGATCCCCATTCTATGGGAACTGCCATGACCAACGGAATACATTCCGTCTTCATCAACCTTGTCACTCTCAATTAAACTTCTTTTCCTCATGGAAAATGAAGTACAAAATTACTCTACAAGCTCTTCTTTTATCTACTTAGGAAATACTAAATTCCTACCTACACCATCACTATTTGAAACACATGCCATTGCCTTCTCATCATCATTGTCGCTAATGAGAAGAACAATTAAAGGCACACTTTGCCAGGTACTGTGTCTTAGTTATTCTTGGTGGAAGTTCTATTGCATGTCTAATAACGTCATCAACCTCTTCTAATAATCGTCCGGCAATCTAAAATTCCAAAACATAAACTAAAAGTCCAATTCATATCCTAAACCTTCAATTCATATCCACAAAAGTTCAACTCATATCCTAAAAGTTTCAACTCATATCATAAAAAGTTCAAGTCATACATAAAAGTTTCAATTTATATCGTACAAGTTCAATTCACAAGAACAAAATCTAAAAACTAAAAGTTCATCAATTCTTATCCTATGAGTTTAAACATAAACTAAAAGTTCAATTTATATCCTAAAGGTTCAATTCATATCCACAAAACTTCAAGTCATATCCTAAAATTTCTATTTATATCCTAAAAATTCAACTCATATCCTAAAAGTTTCAATTTATATCCTACAAGTTCAATTCACAAGAACAAAACCTAAAAACTAAAAGTTATATTCATATCCTACGAGTTTAAACATAAATTAAAAGTTCAAGTCATATCCTAAAGGTTCAATTTATTTCCTAAAAGTTCAACTCATATCCTAAAAGTTTCAACTCATATCGTAAAAAGTTCAAGTCATATCCTAAAAGCTTCAACTCAAACCTAAAAGGTACAATTCATATCCTAAAAATTCAACTCGTATCCTAAAAGGTTCAATTCATATCCACAAAAGTTCAAGTCATATCCTAAAGGTTCAACGTATACATAAATGCTTCAATTTATATCCTAAAGCTTCAACTCATACCTAAAAGGCTCAAGTCATATCCTAAAAGTTCAACTCATATCCTAAAAGCTTCAAGTCATATCCTAAAATTTCTATTTATAACTAAACTATCAAGACAATACAAAGATTCAAGGTTCAATTTATATCCTAAAAGTTATATTCATATCCTACGAGTTTAAACTTAAACTAAAAGTTCAATTTATATCCTAAAAGCTTCAACTCATACCTAAAAGGTTTAATTTATATCCTAAAGCTTCAACTCATACCTAAAAGGCTCAAGTCATATCCTAAAAGCTTCAAGTCATATCCTAAAATTTCTATTTATAACTAAACTATCAAGACAATACAAAGATTCAAGGTTCAATTTATATCCTAAAAGTTATATTCATATCCTACGAGTTTAAACTTAAACTAAAAGTTCAATTTATATCCTAAAAGCTTCAACTCATACCTAAAAGGTTTAATTTATATCCTAAAGCTTCAACTCATACCTAAAAGGCTCAAGTCATATCCTAAAAGTTCAACTCATATCCTAAAAGCTTCAAGTCATATCCTAAAATTTCTATTTATAACTAAACTAGTTTTATCCTAAAGGTTCAACTCATTGTTATTTCAAGCATTATTACACGGCTAATGTTAGTTATCCTCTATGTGGGTGACTCGCTATACTCAAACAAGAGCCACGCAACGATTCGCTTAAGGCGTTAAACATTAACATTGTCTTGAACTTTAAGAGAAAATCCAAATATATATACTATCACGTGTCTATATTAAATATCTACCTATAAACTAATCAAGATTAAACTAAAAGTTCAATTTATACCCTAAAAAGTTCGATTCACAAGAAAAAATCATAAACCCTAAAAGTTTAGGGTTTCTTCTCTTCAAACCATTTCTTGCCCAAATTAATAGGTAAAACCAAATATTTTAGCTACTAACAATTATCATAGATTTAATTTAGCTAAGAACAATTAATTTTTAGGGTTCAAACTAGAAGGAATTAAACAAATTAAAATAAGTCTATTCCGAAAAAAATAAATAAAGGAGAGAGAAACCTACCAGCTGGGCAGTGGAGGACACCGACGGAGCTGCTGCTGCCGCCGGCGGGCGTCGGTGGCGCCGCTACTGGAGGGAGACGGAAGGGGGGGGGGTTTGAGTGTGAGAGAGAGAAGAGAGGGTTTGGGGAATTTTTTGAAGAAAATAAGAGAATGGGAGGGGAAACCCGTTTTTAACTCTGTTTTTACAAAAAGCGACCAACCTTGGTCGCTATTTTTGGTACCAAATATGTGTTGACTATATATATATATATATATATATATATATATATATATATATATATATATATATATATATATATATATATATATATAAGCTATATTCGATACAGTATTACCTAATACATTTATACTCAGTGCATAGTATAGCGTAAGTATATATATATTATATATATATATATAAGCTATATTCGATACAGTATTACCTAATACACTTATACTCAGTGCATATTATAGCGTAAGTATATATATTATATATATATAAGCTATATTCGATACAGTATTACCTAATACACTTATACTCAGTGCATAGTAAAGCGTAAGTATATATATTATATATATAAGCTATATTCGATACAGTATTACCTACTACACTTATACTCAGTGCATAGTATAGCGTAAGTATATATATATATATATATATATATATATATATACGCCATATTCGATATAGTATTACCTAATACACATATACGCGTAAGTATATATATATAAGCTGTATTCGATACGGTAATACCTAATACACTAATACTTAGTGCATAATATAGCGTAAGTACATATATTATATATATATATATATAAATATATATATATAAGCTGTATTCGATACTGTATTACCTAATACACTTATACTTAGTGCATAGTATAGCGTAATTACATATATTATATATATATATATATAAGCTGTATTAGATACGGTATTACCTCATACACTTATATATACTTAGTGCATAGTATAGCGTAAGTACATATATTATATATATATATAAGCTATATTTGATACAATATTACCTAATACACTTATACTCAGTGCATAGTAAAGCGTAAGTATATATATTATATATATATATATATAAGCTATATTCGATACAGTATTACCTACTACACTTATACTCAGTGCATAGTAAAGCGTAAGTATATATATTATATATATATACGCCATATTCGATATAGTATTACCTAATACACTTATACGCGTAAGTATATTATATATATATATATATATATATATATATAAGCTGTATTCGATACTGTATTACCTAATACACTAATACTTAGTGCATAATATAGCGTAAGTACATATTATATATATATATATATATATATATATATATATATATATATATATATATATTAGATACGGTATTACCTCATACACTTATATATACTTAGTGCATAGTATAGCGTAAGTACATATATTATATATATATATATATATAAGCTGTATTCGATACGGTATTACCTCGTACACTTATACTTAGTGCATAGTATAGCGTAAGTACATATATTATATATATATAAGCTGTATTCGATACGGTAATACCTAATACACTTATACTTAATGCATAGTATAGCGTAAGTACATATATATTATATATATATAAGCTGTATTCGATACGGTATTACCTCATACACTTATACTTAGTGCATAGTATAGCGTAAGTACATATATATTATATATATATAAGCTGTATTCAATACGGTAATGCCTCATACACTTATACTTAGTGCATAGTATAGCGTAAGTACATATATTATATATATATAAGCTGTATTCGATACGGTAATATCTAATACACTAATACTTAGTGCATAATATAGCGTAAGTACATATTATGTATATATATAAGCTATATTCGATACGGTATTACCTCATACACTTATACTTAGTGCATAGTATAGCGTAAGTACATATATTGTATATATAGACACACACGCCCGCTTCGTAGTACTATTCATCCCTTGTATTACAAAAGTATTAACGACTTACATTTATATTATTTACATAGTAAATACAAAAGTGATTTTTAATTTTGACCATTGTTGACCAGAATAGTGACCAATTATGGTCGCTATTTATTCATGAATTTAGTTTAGCGACCAAAGTTGGTCGCTAAATTTAAATCAGATTTAATTATATTTCATATAATAATTAAATTAATAATATAATTATTAAAATTGAATAACTGGGACCCAGTTAAGCGACCAAAATTGGTCGCTACCTTTCTTGCCTTTATGTAGCGACCAACGTTGGTCGCCAATTTTATATTATATATATTTATATTTTATAGTTTTTTCAAAATAATAATATAATTATTAAAATTTTGTAAGCGGATCCCACTTTAGTGACCAATATTGGTCGCTAATCTCAGTAAACGTTTGACCAAGTAAGTCTAACCAATCCAGTCAACATTTTGACTGCTTTAGCGACCAACCTTGGTCGCTATTTGGTTTCCACAATTTATTTTATTATTTTTGCTAGTTTAGCGACCAACTTTGGTCGCTTTTTCCCATAGACTAAATTTGGTCGCTATTTTTTGGTCGCTTTTTACAGGAATTCTAGTAGTGACTTTTTTTCTTCTTCTTTGTTTATATCAATATGTATATTAAAATTTTATTTTCATTCTTTCTATATAAATAATATTATTCTTTGTATATCAATAATATAAAATTATATGTATAGTTATTGCTGCATTTATATCAATGTATATCACAATAAAAATATTGTATTATTTGTATATCACAGTGTATAGCACATCGGACATGTGTATATCAAAATTGTAACCAGTGTATATCTCTATGTACATCAATGATATCTCATGTATATTATGTGTATATCCTTGAAGTTTTGTGTTATATATACGATATACAATGCGATATATACGGGCGTCCATAAAAAATTATATTGTATACACGATATACAAACTGGTATACACAGACGTCCTTAAAAACTTATGGGTAATATACACTAATGTACACGATATACAACGTGATATACACATATCATAGTTGGATTTTTAGGTCTGATTTTTTTACCTAAAATCAGTCTAAATCACTTCTAATCTTGCTCAAATTTTGTATATAGCCTTGTTTAGGTATTTTCAACCAATTTCAATCACACTCACTCATTCAATCTAACAAAATAAAAGAGAAGAAAAATAAAGATGAAATATATTTTTTTCTCGCTTAGTTTTTGCTTCTGATTTTTTCGGATGTGAGATCAACGTTACCTTTTCATCCCACTGATTTTTTTTTTGCATAATTTGCAAGAATTTTTGCTAAACTATGAGAGCAAAAGAGAAGAGATAGAATAAGAAATACAAGGAGAGAAAGGGGGAGGGAAGCCACAATAAACGTGTAGTTTTTTTTGAGAGAGAATATAAAAGAGAGTAGTTTTTTTAAGATTTGGCTATATAATGCCAATTGTTTGGGGCTATCTTTGCCAAACCTAATATAAGGCTAAAAAATTGCCAATTTATGTTATGTGTTGTTATAGGTTGCCAATTTTTCACAAAGATACCAATGTAGCGGATTTTATGCTTATAAATACTTTTTGTTGAAAAATAAATATAAATAAGATTAATTGAAAACAAACTAAAAAGAGAATGTTCAACTTGTTGAGAGATTATTGTACAATACACAATTTCCAAATCGAATCAAAAAATTAATGTTGAAATTTCAAAGTAATATTAAAATGTCTGTCTGTTTTCCTTTATTTTTAATGGCAATTATTTCACACGAGTGTCTTGCACGTCGACGTTTTTGGGTCCCACATAGCAGGAAGCAGATATTTACGCCCATTCACTCCAGGCGCATTATAGCTAGCACCGGTCTTTTTATCCAGCAAAACCATACCCGGAAATCCAGGAAAAGCACCCGACCCGAAAATCCCCGTGCAAGCAGACACAGCTTCTAAAGGCGCGTTAGCTGGACCCTGAAAATACCCGCCATCAAACGGATTCGTAACGGTCCCCGCCAAAACAGTCGCTAAACAGATTACCATTCCGTCAACTCCGATGTCTCCGTTCGGTGAACCTAACGGCATAGTCTGTGGCCCCACAATCGGCTTTTGAAATGGCCACGCGCACTGACCCGGACATTGACTCGCGGAGTTACCTACCCAAGCATACGCAAATTTACTCCCTATTTTCTTAACATGAGTTGACCCGTGCATGCCACACCTATTCATGCAGAAGTCTTCCACCGCCACATCTGCCGCCGTCAACACGACGGCGATTGAGTTGGCTTGAGTTATCTTAGATGCCAAAATTTCAAGTTCATGGTCTTTTAACAATTTTCCAACGGAGTATTTTTCGTCGAATATCTGTTTTCCTAGTGTAATAACGGATGGGCCACCCTTGTATGCTTCGGTGGTGCGCCACCATGATGCGGCGGAAGGAGGTGGTTGGATTTTCTTTCTCAACCGGCGATAATAACCCCCCATACCAAGAAAGCTGCAAATCTCTGTGGCTGAGGATGGTCTGGGCCAACTCTGAACCGCCTCTATCTTCTTCGGATCAACCTGAATACCCTCGCTGGACACCACGTGCCCCAAGAAAGCCACTGAACTGAGCCAAAACTCACACTTGGAGAATTTTGCATAAAGCTTCTCCTCCCTCAATCTCTACAACACAACTCTCAAATGCTCCGCGTGTTCCTCCTGACTATGCAAATACACCAGAATATCATCAATGAATACTATGTCAAATGAGTCGAGATAAGGCCGGAACATGTTGTTCATCAAATGCATGAACGCTGTTGGGGCATTGGTCAGTCCAAAAGACATCACCAAGAACTCATAATGAACATATCGGGTCCTGAAAGCCGTCTTAAGAATATCCGATTCCCTGATCTTCAATTGGTGATAACCTGAACGGAGATCAATCTTGGAGAACACTCTCGCTCCTTGAAGCTGGTCGAATAAATCATCAATGCAAGGCAAATGATACTTGTTCTCAACTGTTACTTTGTTCATGTGCCTATAATCAATGCACATCCTCATAGTGCCATCCTTCTTCTTTACAAATAGAACTTGCGCACCCCAAGGTGACACACTAGGCCGAATGAACCCTTTATCAAGGAGTTCCTGAAGCTGCTCCTTAAGCTCCTTCAACGCCGCTGATGCCATACGATACGGAGGAATAGAAATGGGCTGAGAGCCCGGTACCAGGTCAATACCAAAATCAATATCCCTATTCGGTGGCATGCCCGACAGGTCTGCAGGGAACATATCAGGAAAATCCCTCACAACTGGAACAGAATCAACACTAGAGTCTCAGCACCGACAACCTTCACAAAGGCTAGATACGAAAGACAACCCTTCCCAACCATACGCTGGGCCTTCAAGAATGAGATCACCCTACTAGGAACATAATCAGTCACACCTCGCCACTCAATCCGTGGCACACCCGGTATAACCAATGTGACTGTCTTGGCATGACAGTCTAGAAGAGCACAACACGGAGATAGCCAATCCATGCCCAAAATGATATCAAAATCCACCATACATAATAATAAAAGATCCACTCAGGTCTCCAGACCCCCAATAGTCACCACACACGACCGGTATACGCGGTCTACAACAACAATATCACCTACTGGAATAGATACATGAACAGGTGAAACAAGAGACTCACGGGGCATATCAAGATAATGGGCAAAGTATGATGACACATAAGAAAAGGTGGAACCAAGATCAAATAATACAGAGGCATCTCTATGGCAGACTGAAACAATACCTGAAATCACGGCATCTAAGCAGCAGCATCTAGTCTACTTGGGAGGGCATAGAAATGAGCCTGGCCACCACCTGATCGACCTCTCCCTCTAGGGAAACCCTAGCTAACTGACCTCCACCCCTAGCTGGCAGGGCGGGTGGTGAAGTAACTGGAGCTGAAGTCGAGGGCTGACCCCTTTGCTGAGACGGACCATCATGAAGACGAGGACATTGCCTCCTCATATGCCCAAACTCTCCACACTCATAACAACTTTCCGGTGCTGGAGATGGGGACTGAAGGGAACACCTGGCACCGGAATGACCAGTAGAAGGACCTGGCATGGAAGAACCCTGAACCGATGGAGCACGAGACGAACTCTAGGCTGAAAGGGCATTGAGTGATGAATGGATCTGATGAGAATTGTGAGAACCATGACTCGATGATGCCCCACGATAACCTGGGCGAGCTGACTAAGCCTGCCTGAATAGATGGCCTCTGCCCTGCTAGAACTGACCCCTCGAAGGAGCACTACTAAAGCTACCAGATCCCCGAGGCCTCTTGGCCTCCCTCTCCTCTCGCTCCTGGCGACGAACTGACTCAATCTCACAGGTGATGTCGGCAACCTCCTCGAAAGTAGCACCTGTCACCCTCTCCTTAGTCATGAGAATCCGAAGCTGATATATAAGGCCATCAACAAACCTCCTGATCCTCTCTCGATCTATGGGAACCAACCAGACTGCATGACAAGCTAACTCAGAGAACTGTATCTCATACTGCATCATAGTTATCTCTCCCTGACGCAACTACTCGAGCTGCCTGCGCAGCTCCTCTCGGCAAGACTGTGGCACATACTTCTCCAGAAAGAGAGCGGAGAACTGCTACCAGGTAAGGGGCGCTGCACCAACAGGCCTACGCCTCTCATAAGCCTCCACCAAGTGAAGGCAGCCCCAAAAAACTAAAAGGTAGTAAAAGCTACACCGCTGGTCTCTAGAATACCTACTGTACGAAGCATCCTCTGGCACTTATCCAAGAAACCCTAGGCATCATCGCCCTCTGCACCACTGAAAGTCAGAGGCTGAAGTCTACAAAACCTCTCAAGTCGACGCAGCTCGTCGTCCGGCATAACTGGTACCATATACTCCTGAGCTGGTGCAACCAGCTAGGCTGGAGGTTCCCCAGGTGTCTGAAGTCTCTACACAACCTACTTAGGTGTGCGAGCAACGGGAGTCTGGGAGCCTCCCCCAGCCTGAGAAGTAGTTGCGGTCGTAGTAATCGAGACCGCCTGAGCCAAACCGGTACACACTGATAAAATCTTAGCCAAAGCCTCCTGAAGGCCTGGAATCATAATAGGCACAGTTGGTGCCTAAGCTGGTGGTGATGTAGCGTCCACAACTGGGACCTGATACTAAACTGGGGCAGCTGGTGGATCTACAGGTGCTGCCCTAGCTACTCTGCCCCTACCACGACCTTAACCGCGTCCTCGGCCTCTAGTGGCCCCAGCTGGTGGTACTAGTGGTCGTCCATCCTGCCCGGTAGCACGTGTCCTCACCATTTGAGAGAGAGTGGAATAACAAAAGTTTAGTACTCGGGTCAACAGATTCGCACAACAAGAATTTCAAGAATATGAAGTTTTTCCTAAAGGTTCTTCAACCTCTCGAGTATAAATATAGATGTCTCCGTACCGATCCGCGAGACTCTACTAAATTGGCTCATGACTCGCGAGGCCTATGTAACCTAGGCTCTAATACCAACTTGTCACGACCCCAAATGCCCGGTCTTGATGGGGCCTATCATATTACTAGGCAAGCCAACCTAACCATATAACCACAAAGAATTTCCTTTCATAAAATCATTTTTCTAACACAGGTTTGGATACCAATTTTCATAAGAAGTGTTTAAAACAACTAAAATGTGCGGAAATCAATAAAACATACAACACAACCCAAACATTTGGTGTCACGAGTCTAGAGCGTATATACAACTAACTGTCTAATACATCATAAGTAAAAAAATGGAAAAGAACAAGATAGGAAGGAGAAAAGCAAGGATGCGGACGCCATGCAGCTACCTTGCAATCTCCGGCAACCTCTGAAAATGCTGAGGACCCTCACTTTGCCGTTCGGGCACCTGGATCTGCACACAAGGTGCAGGGAGTAACGTGAGTACGCCAACTCAGTAAGTACCTAAAGTAAATAAGGTCTGAAAGTAGTGACGAGCAGTTAAAAATCATATAAATGAATAATTAACAGGATAACAGATCAAACTCCACAGTTTAAAACCAGTTTCGTCATAAAATCTTTAAGTTCCAATTGGAATACTTGAAATCATATAATTAACAATTTTTTAACAGAGGCTCATTTTAAAAGACGAGTGAAATCAGTGAAAATATCATAAATGGGCCCCTCGGGCAAGGTATCACTCTGACTATGGCCTCTCGGCAGCCTCTCAGTCACTTGTGACTCAACTCTCGTCACTCAGTACTCACTCTCAGCACTCAGGCTCATTAATGTCTCATAATAATAATAATAATAGTAACCGCCGCGACGTCCAGCCTGATCCATAATTTATAGTCGACTACGCTCACTGGGGGTGTACAGACTCCGGAGGGGCTCCTACAGCCTAAGCGTCATATCGCTGCGGTGCGCAGCCCGATCCAATATATATATCGTTGTGGCGTGCAGTATATACATATAATATTGCTGCGGCGTGTAGCCCGATCCATAATATATATAATCCTCACCATTAGGTCCTCAACCTCTCTCAGTCATTAACCTCACAACCACTCGGGCATAACAGAAGAATTCAGGAAACTCAGTCCAAACAACCTTCACATTTTAAGAAGTACAGTGATAAACCAGCTTTAAACAAATAAACAGGTAAAACATGACTGAGGATATGCTTTCAAACAAATAGAATGAGAAAAAATAGTAAAAATGCCCTTAAGGGTCTCAACAGGTCGGCCCAAGGCATCAAACATGGCATACAACCCATAATACAGTATAAATGGCTAAAGTACAGAATATCATAAGGTTTCAAATCAAATACGCGGCTTAATAGTCGCTACAGGACGCACCAAGTCATAATCCCTGCCGGTGCACGCCCACATGCTCGTCACCTAGCATGTGCGTCACCGCATTTTCAAAACAATTTGAATACCGGGGTATTGTACCCTCAATTCCAGATTTACAATGGTTACTTACATCAAATCGGTGAAAATACTACTCTGCAACGCCTTTGCCCCTCGAATCGTCCTCCATTAGCATTAAAACTATCCAAAATCAGAATCACAACGTCAAAATATGCTAAGGGAATGAAGTCCAAGCAAAAATAATCAAATAGTACCAAAAATCTCGAAATTGGCCAAACCTGACCCCCGGGCCCACATCTCGGATTCCGATAAAAATCACATCAATGGATGGATATCACTCCCCGAGTTCATTCATACCAAAAACATCAAAATCCATCCACAAATGACCCCTCAAATCCCAAATTCTAGGTCTCCAGTTTCAAGCCCTAGTTCTTCAATTTTAGGCTTAATTTCCATGATTTATTAGGTATATTTCACATTAGAATCGAGTTTTAAGTCCATGAATCTTACCTCCAAATGATTCCCCTTGAATCCCTCTTCAATCCTCTTCAAAAAGCTCCAAAAAGGATCAGAAATGGTGGATATAAACCCCAAAATCGCGGATAAGACAACTATTTAAACCTTCTGCCTAGGCCTGAAATCCTTCTCTGCGAACGCGGTCAATGCCTCGCGTTCGAGAAGCACAATTCCACTTTGACTAAAATTTCCTCTTTCGCGATCCCGACCTTCCCATCGCGAACAGGATGCTTTCCTCAGACCACTCTTCGCGATCGCACCCCTTCACTCGCGAACGCGATGAACAACTTGGCCTCGAACCCAGCTGACCCCTTTCCTTTACGCGATCACGAAGCTCCACTCGCGAACGCGATGCTTAGTCCCTCAGCCCTTCACGAACGTGGAGCCTTCCTCGGGAACGTGAAGGCTAAAATTACAGCCTTCACCAGCTAACCCTTCACGAACGCGAGGGCCTACTTGCGAACGCAAAGGCCATTTTCTCTATAACACTGATCAGCAATTTCTGCAATTCCAATCATCATGAAATGGTCCGATTGACCACCCGAAACTCACCCGAGGCCCCCGAGACCTCAACCAAACATGCCAACATATCCTATAACCTCATTCAAACTTTATCCAACCTTTGGAATGCTCAAAACAACATCAAAACACCAAATTCCAAAATCTTCTAAATTACGATTTTGATAAAAAATCCAACTAAACCATGTCTGAATGACCTGAAATTTTGTACACACATCCCAAAAGACACTAGGGAACTACTACAACTCTCGGAATTACATTCCAACTCCTATATCAAAATCTCACCTATCAAATGGAAATTGCCAAAAATCCAATTTCGCCAATTCAAGCCTAAATCTACTCTGGACCTCCAAAACTCATTCCGATCACGCTCCTAAGTCCCAAAATTACCTCCCGAATCTATTCGAACCATCAAAGCTCACATCCGAGCCCTCTAACACATAAGTCAACATGCAGTTGACTTTCCAACTTAAGCTTCCTCAAAAGAAACTAAGTGTCTCAAACCTTGCCAACTCCTTTTCGAACTCGAGCCAACCAATCCGATCACATATAGAACCTATAGACAAAGAAATAAGAAGCAAAAATGGGGGAAATGGAGCGGTAACTCATAAGACGACTGGTCGGGTCGTCACATAAATAATGCACCGCCTTGATAGCGACCATATTCCCGCTGGAAAACCTCTTAAAACGAGGCTTTTCGCAAAATTTACAACTGTTTAAAGTTGCATCATCTTTATAATATAACATGCAACCATATTCACAACAATCAATTCTCATTGACGAAAGTCCTAACTTAGAAACCAATCTCTTTACCTTATAGAAATTACCAGGTAACTTGATATTAGGGTCAACTAGTTCACTCATAAGGTCAATGAAGAGTCCATGGCTTCTTAAGAAATATTCTAATTAGATTTTTATACTTAGTAATTGTTACAATCCATATCCACATGTGTCAGTTCATGCCATATATTAGTTAACATAAATCCAAGAAGGAATTATCTTTGAGATGATAAGAAGTCAATCCTATTGGTCTTAAGTGATACAAGAGTGTATAAGGGTGATTAACAAGTATTAGAAGTTAAATGAATCAAGAATGTTGTAACTCGTATTTTCAAGTAATCTAGCGGTGCTTAATACACTCAAGAGTTCATTTATTAAGTTATTTTAATCATATAATATCCGTATCATAAGTCTTCAAGTCAAACGAGTTATGAAACAAAAGTCGACAAAAGTTGTCGCAACTTAGGTTCATAATTTTACTTAAACATTAGGTCAAATGTTTCTAATCTTTTCTCCTAATTTACAAGGAATTATGGGGTGATATACCAACCAAATTAAAGATCTATGAGTCTAGTTTCCAATGCATTAAATCGTTCATCAATACAATCTCGGAGTAGAGAGATATTTGCGTTTTCGCAAGACTGCGCCAAGCACCTCTCTATGGGGCCCACTAAGGCGGTTTAAGATATTTGGACCTATATAGGATGCCTCCAACCCGTTTTAAGTCATTTCTTCTCACTATTTTCAGACCTTAGAACCCTAGGAACATCCTGTCAAGGTTATCTCAAGATTCAAGACCCAAAAAAAGGGCAAACAACACAAATCAAGTGTCGGGAATTCCGTGGCGCTAGTAAGTCTCTTGTTCTTCTTGTTGTTGCTCATTTTTGTGTCGTTCCAGCTTGTGTCGGAGGTTTTTTAAAGGTTTTATGTTCTGTAAATACTCCCTCATGTTCTTAATATCAATCCTAGGTGATTTTAAGCCTTCTAAAGTGATTCTAGTGCCGAAAAACACTAATTGATCGCTAGTTTCGCTTTTTTGTTGTTGTGGCAGCATTGGAGGGATATTTCATGGAAATATAAGGTCAAATTGGAGTTGTTATTTCTGTATAAAGGTAAGGATCCTCTTACTCTATATGTATTTATGATTATCCAAGTTGCGGCTAAGCCATTGAAGCTAGAACTTGTGAAATATATATCGAAAGGCTTGGTAGTAATGTTATTGTTTTGTGGAATGTTTTGCGTTGCTGTTGGGCTGCATATTTTACTACTGTTTTGTGGAGTTTTGGAGGAGGAAGGGTGTGGAGAAACACCATATATATGTAGGGTTATGGGCTGATAGTTATTCGTAACATTTCCAGGTTGTTTGACACGACTACGGTGGTCGTCGTATGTATGGAGTGATTAGGCTGTGTGTGGACTATTTTGGGAGGATCAATATGTTTATTATTGATGTTGTTTGGGCTGTTTGGTGACTGTTTTGAATGGTGTGAGGTCATATATATAGGGGAGGTGCTGTCCGTTTCATCATAAAATAGGTTGTGGTCGATACATAATAGTTATGACGCTTAAATGATAACGATAGTATCATTTCTCTTATTGTAGACTAAGGAGTTTTGACAATTGCATAGCTTGAGATTGGGGCAGTATATACAAGGTATGTGAGGCTATCCCTTTCCTTCTTTTGCACGACTCCGATTGTACATAATGTAATGAACGAGCTTCCAAGATACTCTACTCTTAGAAGCTAGCAGTACTTACATTGTTTTCCTTCTTATGGAACGATTGATGTTAATGTTGCTTCTCTTATTCTTATGTTATCAATGTTGTTGGTACTTCCTGATTCTTATAAGGTTCATAGTGAAGAGTTAGTCCTAATAACGTGTACAGAGGATACCGACCTTACGTCACTCCGACAGGTTTAGAATGTAATTCCATGAGTCGAGCATGCATTATATATATGTATCTATTTTACTCTACCGAGCCACGCTATAGTTGGCCGGGTACGGCACCTATTGTGCAACCACTGATCAGTTGGGTTTTACCGAGCTCCACGTGGCCGGGTACGATTCTACCGAGCCTTATGATGGCCGGGTACGTTTTTTTACCGAGCCTATTATGGCCGGGTACGATATGATGATGATGATGATGCCCACAGAGGCGAATGTTTTAAGGGGTTTATGTATTTATACATATGTATCATGCATTTCATGTAAGTAGCCCTCAGAGGTACTAAGATGTTACAGGTTGTATATTCTCTATCCTTGCTTACATTACTGATCGTATTTATGGTTCCCTGCCTTACATACTCAGTACTTTATTCGTACTGACGTCCTTTTATTTGTGGACGTTGCATGTCATGCTGCAGGTCCTGATAGACAGGCAGGTGCAGCTCCCCCACCACAGTAGGCTGTCCAGTTCAGCGGTGATTGGCGAGATCCCTTCTCCGGACTTGCCTTGGTCTTGGTATGCATTTTTGTTATAGACATTATGGGTATGTCGGGGCCCTGTTCCGGCTATGTTGCAGCCCTTATGTTCCTTTAGAGGCTTATAGACAGGTGTCGACTCATGTATAGTTTGGTATGCCTTGTCGGCTAGTTTTTGTTGTATAGTCTTTCATAGTAGCGTGGTAGCTCATACCTTATATGTAGTTTCTTGATTGTCTGGTCATCCCCTGCTATGCATGTTCATGCCGTCATATTTTATTGCTGGTTGTCCATGATCCAGGTCTACCATTTTTATTGATCTTGTCAGCCCTAAAAGATAATAATGAAGGCTAGATGAAATGTACGTTGGTGCTCGGCAAGTGTGGTCGGGTGCTAGTCATGGCCCTCCAGTTTGGGTCGTGACAAATTTTGTATTAGAGCAAGTCTGTCCTAGGGGTTGTCTATGAGCCGTGTCTAGTAGATTCTTGATTATGGATGTGTAGCGCGC
Organism: Nicotiana tabacum; assembly: GCF_000715075.1. Classification (NCBI taxonomy): domain Eukaryota; kingdom Viridiplantae; phylum Streptophyta; class Magnoliopsida; order Solanales; family Solanaceae; genus Nicotiana; species Nicotiana tabacum. The sequence continues at coordinate 37,924,872 of NC_134095.1, forward strand.
CACATTTATAATTAGGAGGCTACATGACATCTAGGGTTGTTACCTTCTTCCTGAATCTAGATCGTGCGTAGAGTTGAGTCGTAAGTGTTCGTCTCTAATATTCACCTTGTTTTTTTCAGTGATGCCTTCGACTAGGAAGCAAACGATTAGTAGACGGCTTGATACAGCAGCGGGAGAGGGTACCAGTCAGGTGCCCCAAGTCAGAGCAGGACAAAGTGAGGCTCAGAGTGAGATGCCCTCTCATACCTCATCTACTCCATCTCCTCCAGAGGATATTAGAAGGCACCCAGCGCCTCCAGTTCCTCCGTCTGGCACTCCAGACCAGGATATGCGGAGTGCTTTGCAGTTATTGACTAGCTTGGTAGCTGCTCAGGCTCAGAGGCAGAATACAGGTGCTGCTGAGAAACCAGTTAGTACAAGAGTTCGTGATTTTATTAATTTAGACCCTCCAGTGTTTACCGGATCAGACCCCAAGGAGGACCCACAGACTTTTATTGACCAGGTTCATCGTACACTTCGGGTTATGCATGTTAGTGATACAGAGGCAATAGAGTTGGCTTCTTATCGGCTACGGGATTTAGCGGTTCTCTGGTATGATAGTTGGGAGAGATCCAGGGGTCCGAACCCTCCTCTAGCTGTGTGGAAGGAATTTTCTGAGGCCTTTCTTCGTCACTACTTGCCAGTTGAGATACGACGAGCTAGAGCTGATAAGTTCTTGAACCTTAGACAAGGTAATATGAGTGTGCGAGAGTACAATATGCAGTTTGATTCTTTGGCAAGGTATGCTCCCCATATGGTGGCCGAGATGAGTGATAGGGTGCATATGTTCGTGAATGGGTTGGGACCACATCTGATAAATGAGTGTACGACAGCCTCCTTGGTGGAGGGCATGGATATTTCCCGTATTCAAGCTTATGCCCAGACCCTAGAGGATCGTAAGCGCCAGCAGAGGGCAGTTAGGGAGCAGGATAGGGGCCAGCATAAGAGGGCGAGATTTGCAGGGTATTCTGATGACTTCAGAGGCAGCATCAGGCCACAGTTTTCGAGGAGTTCGGCGCCACCTGTAGCTAGTGCTCCTCCACAGTTTCAGAGGCCTCGATATGATCGATCCTATTCTGGTCCAGGTCAGAGTTCGTGGGCATCTGGCTCGCAACATCACAGGGATACTAGTCAGATGAGACCCCCAACACCACATTGTGATCAGTGCGGCAAGGCCCACTTTGGACTGTGTCGCCGAGGTTCTGATGCATGCTATTCGTGCGGACAGCCTGGCCATATGATGCGGGATTGTCCTAATAGAGGAGGTGATGGTATGGCTCAGCCAACTGGATATGTGTCTGGTTCTTCCTCATCAGTTCGACCTCCAGCACGAGGTTTTCAGTAGTCAACAGGTCGTGGTAGGGGTAGAGGTGCAGTGCCGAGTTCAAGTGGTGCTCAAAATCAAACCTATGCTCTAGTAGGTCGACAGGATCTCGAGTCATCTCCAGATGTTATTACAGGTATTATATCTGTGTTTTCTTATGATGTATATGCGCTGATTGATCCGGGATCTACATTATCATATGTTACACCCTTTGTGGCTAATACGTTTGGCATTGAACCTGAATTGATAAGTAAACCCCTTGCGGTATCTACTCCGATAGGAGATTCTGTGATTGCTAGAAGGGTATATAGAGGTTGCACTGTGATGATTTGTAGTCGTCAAACCTCGGCAAATTTATTTGAGTTAGAAATGGTTGATTTTGATGTGATAATGGGAATGGACTGGTTGGCCTGATGCTATGCAAATGTTGACTGTCGTACGAAGATGGTTAGGTTCCAATTTCCGGGTGAACCCGTCATTGAATGGAAAGGGAACATTGCTACACCGAAAGGTAGGTTTATTTCCTATCTTAAGGCAAGGAAAATGATCTCAAAAGGTCACATTTATCATCTCGTTCGCGTTAGGGATGCAGAGGCGAAACCGCCTACTTTACAATCAATCCCTGTGGTCAACGAATTCCCAGATGTTTTCCCAGATGAACTCCCAGGCCTTCCTCCTGAAAGGGAGATTGAGTTTAGCATTGATGTATTGCCTGACACTCAACTGATCTCTATTCCTCCATACAGAGTGGCCCCGACAGAGTTGCGAGAGTTGAAGGTGCAGTTGAAGGACTTGCTGGATAAGGGCTTTATTAGGCCTAGCACTTCACCTTGGGGTGCACCAGTCTTATTCGTGCGGAAGAAAGACGGGTCGTTACGGATATGTATCGACTATCGACAGTTGAATAAGTCTACTATAAAGAACAAGTATCCACTTCCAAGAATTGATGACCTGTTTGACCAACTCCAGGGTGCCAAGTATTTCTCCAAGATTGATTTACGTTCAGGGTATCATCAGGTGAGGGTTAGGGAGAAGGATATTCCAAAGACGGCCTTCCGGACAAGATATGGGCACTTTGAGTTCTTGGTGATGTCGTTCGGGCTAACAAATGCCCCAGCAGCTTTTATGGATCTCATGAATACTATATTCAGGCCCTATCTTGATGTGTTCTTGATTGTATTCATTGATGACATTCAAGTGTATTCTCGTTCGGAGGCGGAACATGCGGGCCACTTGCGGATAGTATTACAGACGCTTCAGGATCGTAAGTTATATGCTAAGCTCTCCAAATGTGAATTCTGGCTGAACTCAGTAGCATTCCTTGGCCATGTGATATCTGATGAGGGTATTAGTGTCGACACTCAGAAGATCGATGCAGTAAAGAATTGGCCGAGACCTACAACACCCTCAGAAGTCCGCAGCTTCCTAGGGCTAGCAGGATATTATAGGCGGTTTGTAGAAGGATTTTCCTCTATATCATCACCATTGACTAAGTTAACACAGAAAGCTACCAAATTCCAGTGGTCTGACACTTGTGAACGTAGTTTTCAGGAGCTGAAGAATCGATTGACATCCGCACCAGTGCTCACTCTTCCTGAAGGAACAGAAGGTTATGTGGTATATTGTGATGCCTCAGGTATAGGTTTGGGGTGCGTATTGATGCAGCGTGGGAATGTGATTGCTTATGCATCAAGACAATTGAAGAAGCATGAAAAGAATTATCCAACCCATGATTTGGAATTGGCTGCAGTAATATATGTTTTGAAGATATGGCGGCACTACTTATACGGTGTCCATGTTGACATCTACACAGATCACAAGAGTTTACAATACATCTTCAAGCAGAAAGAGTTGAATTTGAGGCAGCGTAGGTGGCTTGAATTATTGAAAGACTACGACGTCGAGATATTGTATCATCCCGGTAAAGCCAATGTTGTGGCAGACGCTCTCAGCCGTAAATCAATGGGAAGTTTAGTACATATTGAGGAGGGTAGATGGGGGTTAATTAAAGAGCTTCATCAGCTAGCTAATATGAGAATCAGATTGTTAGACTCTGATGATGGAGGTGTTACTGTACAGAATACATCAGAATCATCTTTGGTAGCTGAGGTAAAAGCACGACAATATGAAGATCCTATCTTAGTACGATTAAGAGAAAGCATTCAACAGTGTAAAAGTATGGCTTTTGGGATCGGAAAAGACGGGGCACTGAGATACCAAAGCCGATTGTGTGTGCCTAATGTGGCAGGGTTGCGAGAGAAGATTATGAATGAGATTCATCAATCCCGATATTCCATCCATCCCGGCTCGACAAAGATGTATCATGATGTCAAGGAGCAGTATTGGTGGGATAATATGAAGAAGTCTATTGCAGAATTTGTAGCCCAGTGTCCCAATTGTCAACAAGTAAAGATAGAACATCAGAAACCCGGTGGATTGCTTCAAAATATAGAGATTCCGACTTAGAAGTGGGAGGTGATTAATATGGACTTCATTATTGGATTACCTCGCTCTTATCATAAGTTTGACTCCATCTGGGTGATAATTGATCGACTTACAAAATGTGCCCATTTTCTGCCAGTGAAGACAACTTACAAGGCTGAAGATTATGCGAAGTTGTATATCAAGGAGATTGTTAGGCTTCATGGTGTGCCCATATCTATTATATCAGACCGATGAGCTCAATTTACGGCTAACTTTTGGAGGTCTTTCCAGAAGGGTTTAGGCACACAAGTAAATCTCAGCACTGCATTTCATCTGCAGACTGACGGACAGGCTGAACGTACCATTCAGACACTGGAAGATATGCTACGAGCATGTGTTCTAGATTTTAAGGGGAATTGGGATGATCATCTTCCACTCATAGAATTCGCCTACAATAATAGCTACCATTCCAGTATTAAAATGGCCCCATACGAGGCACTATACGGGAGGAGATGTAGATCACCAGTTGGATGGTTCGAAGTCGGTGAAACAGAATTATATGGGCCAGATTTGATTCACCAAGCTATTGAGAAGGTGAAAGTGATACAGGAGCGATTGAGGACGGCACAAAGTAGGCAAAAATCTTATTCTGATGTTCGACGTCGTGATCTAGAGTTTGAGGTTGGTGATTGGGTTTTCTTGAGGATCTCACCAATGAAGGGTATTATGCGTTTTGGGAAGAAAGGTAAGCTGAGTCCAAGGTATATCGGGCCGTATAAAATTCTTCGACGAATTGGACAGGTTGCTTATGAGTTAGAATTGTCATCCGAATTGGAATTTGTCCACCCGGTATTCCATGTATATATGTTGAGAAAATGTATTGGAGACCCTTCTCGAGTTGTCCCTATCAAAGATGTACAAGTTACAGAGGACCTATCATATAAAGAAGTGCCAGTGGCGATATTAGATCGGCAAGTCCGCAAGCTGAGAACAAAAGATGTAGCTTCCGTCAAAGTATTGTGGAGGAACAAAAATATGGAAGAAATGACATGGGAAGCAGAAGAGGAGATGAAGTCTAAATACCCTTACTTATTCCAGAATGAAGATAACAAGGATGCTGGTGGAAGACAGGATACATTGGAAGGTGAAACGGCTCTATGAGATAAGCAATAATTTGAGAATACTCCTCCTTAATACAAAATGGTGATATGTAAATAATGTAAATACGCATAATGCTTTGTTTAGCCTTGTGAAGCCATATGTTGGGCTTAATTACTTGCAAGTTTTGCTAGTGGCCATTTTATAGGGGAAAATTGATCGGAAATTTCCATTGGAATCCACGATGATTTAAACTCCCCATAAACCCTTACATTCGAGGACGAATGTTCCTAAGGGGGGAAGGGTGTTACAACCCATATCCACATGTGTTAGTTCATGCCATATATTAGTTAACATAAATCCAAGAAGGAATTATCTTTGAGATGATAAGAAGTCAATCCTATTGGTCTTAAGTGATACAAGAGTGTATAAGGGTGATTAACAAGTATTAGAAGTTAAATGAATCAAGGATATTGTAACTCGTATTTTCAAGTAATCTAGCGGTGCTTAATACACTCAAGAGTTCATTTATTAAGTTATTTTAATCATATAATATCCGTATCATAAGTTTTGAAGTCAAACGAGTTATGAAACAAAAGTCGACAAAAGTTGTCGCAACTTAGGTTCATAATTTTACTTAAACATTAGGTCAAATATTTCTAATCTTTTCTCCTAATTTACAAGGAATTACGGGGTGATCTACCAACAAAATTAAAGATCTATGATTCTAGTTTCCAATGCATTAAACCGTTCATCGATACGATCTCGGAGTAGAGAGATATTCGCGTTTTCGCAAGACTGCGCCAAGCACCTCTCTATGGGGCCCACTAAGGCGGTTTAAGATGTTTGGACCTATATAGGATGCCTCCAACCCGTTTTAAGTCATTGCTTCTCACTATTTTCAGACCTTAGAACCCTAGGAACATCCTCTCAAGGTTCTCTCAAGATTCAAGACCCAAAAAAAGGGCAAACAACACAAATCAAGTGTTGGGAATTCCGTGGCGCTAGTAAGTCTCTTGTTCTTCTTGTTGTTGCTCATTTTTTGTCGTTCCAGCTCGTGTGGGAGGTTGTTTTAAAGGGTTTATGTTCTGTAAATACTCCCTCATGTTCTTAATATCAATCCTAGGTGATTTTAAGCCTTCTAAAGTGATTCTAGTGCCGAAAAACACTAATTGATCGCTAGTTTCGCTTTTTTGTTGTTGTGGCAGCATTGGAGGGATATTTCATGGAAATTTAAGGTCAAATTGGAGTTGTTATTTCTGTATAAAGGTAAGTAACCTCTTACTCTATATGTATTTAAGATTATCCAAGTTGCGGCTAAGCCATTGAAGCTAGAACTTGTGAAATATATATCGAAAGGCTTGGTAGTAATGTTATTGTTTTGTGGACTGTTTTGCGTTGCTGTTGGGCTGCATATTTTACTACTGTTTTGTGGAGTTTTGGAGGAGGAAGGGTGTGGAGAAACACTATATATATGTAGGGTTATGGGCTGATAGTTATTCGTAACATTTCCATGTTGTTTGACACGACTACGGTGGTCGTCGTATGTATGGAGTGATTAGGCTGTGTGTGGACTATTTTGGGAGGCTCAATATGTTTATTATTGATGTTTTTTGGGCTGTTTGGTGACTGTTTTGAATGGTGTGAGGTCATATATATAGGGTAGGTTTTGTCCGTTTCATCATAAAATAGGTTGTGGTCGATACATAATAGTTATGACGCTTAAATGATAACGATAGTATCGTTTCTCTTATTGTAGACTAAGGAGTTTTGAAAATTGCATAGCTTAAGATTGGGGCAGTATATACAAGGTATGTGAGGCTATACCTTTTCTTCTTTTGCACGACTCCGATTGTACATAATGTAATGAACGAGCTTCCAAGATATTCTACTCTTAGAAGCTAGCAGTACTTACATTGTTTTCCTTCTTATGGAACGATTGATGTTAATGTTGCTTCTCTTATTCTTATGTTATCAATGTTGTTGGTACTTTCTGATTCTTATAAGGTTCATAGTGAAGAGTTAGTCCTAATAATATGTACAGAGGATACCGACCTTACGTCACTCCGACAGGTTTAGAATGTGATTCCATGAGTCGAGCATGCATTATATATATGTATCTATTTTACTCTACCGAGCCACGCTATAGTTGGCCGGGTACGGCACCTATTGTGCAACCACTGATCAGTTGGGTTTTACCGAGCTCCACGTGGCCGGGTACGATTCTACCGAGCCTTATGATGGCCGGGTACGTTTTTTTACCGAGCCTATTATGGCCGGGTACGATATGATGATGATGATGATGCCCACAGAGGCGAATGTTTTAAGGGTTTATGTATTTATACATATGTATCATGCATTTCATGTAAGTAGCCCTCAGAGGTACTAAGAAGTTACAGGTTGTATATTCTCTATCCTTGCTTACATTACTGATCGTATTTATGGTTCCCTGCCTTACATACTCAGTACTTTATTCGTACTGACGTCCTTTTATTTGTGGACGCTGCATGTCGTGCTGCAGGTCCTGATAGACAGGCAGGTGCAGCTCCCCCACCACAGTAGGCTGTCCAGTTCAGCGGTGATTGGCGAGATCCCTTCTCCGGACTTGCCTTGGTCTTGGTATGCATTTTTGTTATAGACATTATGGGTATGTCGGGGCCCTATTCCGGCTATGTTGCAGCCACTTATGTTCCTTTAGAGGCTCATAGACAGGTGTCGACTCATGTATAGTTTGGTATGCCTTGTCGGCTAGTTTTTGTTGTATAGTCTTTCATAGTAGCGTGGTAGCTCATACCTTATATGTAGTTTCTTGATTGTTTGTTCATCCCCTGCTATGCATGTTCATGCCGTTATATTTTATTGCTGGTTGTCCATGATCCAGGTCTACCATTTATATTGATCTTGTCAGCCCTAAAAGATAATAATGAAGGTTAGATGAAATGTACGTTGGTGCTTGGCAAGTGTGGTCAGGTGCTAGTCATATTCCAATTAGATTTGATACTTAGTAATCTAACTGCAACAGATAGCTCAGAGTGCGGACTTCCTTCATGTAGTGGACGACTAGCTTCCTCTAACTGTTCATAAAAACATTTTGCGTCATCATTAGGAGTTTGTTCAACATTTTCATTGGGCTCACCCCCGAAGTGCATCCCAAAAGCATCTGTAACCATATCATGAATTCTAGAATCACGATTTGTATTCTCCACCGACCTACTACTTTTACCAATAACCATGTTATGAAATATCTCACGGCTACCATTGATCTCTCCATGATTAGTCCACACAAAGCAATTATCTATAAACCCCTTCCTATAAAGATGAAGCGTAACTACCTCCGATTTTTCAAACTTCATACAGTCACACCTGACACAAGGGCACCTAATTACTCCTTCATTTTGTTATGGTGGAAGTGACATTGCATGTCTATTTGTGATGACCCAAGAGGTCATAACTTGTTTTAAAATGATATTCTGCATTCCAAGGCTTTATAAACCTCTTTTAGAATCACCTCAATTTGCGTGTGCAGTCCGGGCGCATAGCCGAAAAGCTTGTATGTGAAAATCTGTGAAAAATGATAAATTTTGACTATAAAATGAATTAATTTAACTTTGGTCAATGTTTTGGGTAAACGGACCCGGACCCGTGATTTGATGGTCCCGGAGGGTCCGCGGGAAAATATGGGATTTGGGCGTATGCCCGGAATCGAATTCTGAGGTCCCAAGCCCGAGAAATGAATTTTTAAAGAAAATTGTTTTCTGAAATTGTTTAAAGGATTTGGAAATTATTTTGATTAGAACATGTTGGTATCAAGCCCAAATTTTGGTTCCAGTGCCCGATACAGATCTTATATGTGATTTAAGATAATTCTGTGAAGTTTGTTGAGAAACAAAATTCGTTTGACGTGATTCGGACCTTAAATGCAAAATTTGATGTTCAAAGAAGTTTTGAGAAATTTCATTGATATTGAGGTTTAATTCGATGTTTCTGAAGTTATTTTGGTGATATGAGTACACGAATAAGTCCGTGGGATGTTTTTGAGGTTGTGTATATATTTGGTTTGGAGCCCCGAGGGCTAGAGTAAGTTTTGGATAGGCCACGGGGTGCATTTTGAACCTAGAAAGTTATTTTAGCTGGTGTGTCCAGGCCTGCAGGCTTCGCATTTGCGAAGCCTGGCTCACAAATGCAAGCTCGCAAATGCGAAGGATGGATCGAAATGCGAAACTAGCCCAGGCATGCCTTGTCTCGCAAATGCGAGTGTCCTTTCCGCAAATGCGACATATGTGTCGCAAATGCGGCATTGTTTTTGCAAATGCGAAAGTCCAGCATTTCTGAAGGGTTCGCAAATGCGAGCCCTGTTTTGCATTTCCCAGCTTAGCAGAGGTCGGGTTCGTAATTGCGAACCCCTATTCGCAATTCCCATACCTGAGACCTGCAACTTTTATACTTAGATGATTTTAAACCCATTTTTCATATCCTCTCAAAACATAAACACACTAGGGCGATTTTTCAAAGGCTTCTTCTCCTCCAAATCAATTTTAAGTCATTTTTAACTAGTTTTCTTCAATCATTAACATCTTTTAACATGATTTCAACTTAAAATCAATGATTTTCATGGGGGAAATTGGGTGTTTTGGGTAGAACCTAGGTTTTCAAAAATTAGGGATTTGGACCTCGATTTGAGGTCCGATTTCAAAACAAATTATATATTTGGGTTCGTAGGGGAATGTGTAATCGGGATTTTGGTTCAAACCTTGGGTTTTGACCATGTGGGTCCGGGGGCAATTTTTGACTTTTTGGGCAAAACTTTGGGAAATTCATTTTCATGCATTCAAATTGATTCATTTAGCGTTTATTGATGTAATTAAGTAACTTGTGACTAGATACAAGCGAATTGGCGGTGGAATCAAGGGGTAAAGCTATAATTAAAACTTGAGTTGTGTTCGTGGCATCGAGGTAAGTGTTCGGTCTAACCTTAACTTGAAGAATTAGGAGTGGTGTCTTATTTGCTATTTGCTTTTTGTTGAGTACGACGTATAGGCATGGTGACGAGTATCTATACGTTGGTGTCGAGCATGACCGTGAATCTTAAATTGCAATTTATTGTGTTCTTAAATGATACTACGGATGCTTTAATTGATGATTCTAGGTATTGAGCAAGGATTAAGATTGTTTTCATGGAAATTACTTATGATAGAGTATTGGTGTTAGCTGAGATAGTTAGATGTTGGGTTAAGATTGGTTAGAGCTATTTCTTCCTTGCCGAGATGTATTTACTTTTACTGTCGAATCCCTTGCCGGGATAGTGTAGTTATTTGTTGATCCCTTGCCGGGAGTCTTGGTATGGTTGTCGTTAAAGGTATATAAATATATGGATCGGGTTGCACACCGCAACAATACTATATATGGATCGGATTGCATGCCGCAACAATGTTATATTGGATCGGGTTGCACGCCGCAACAATGTTATATTGGATCGGGTTGCATGCCGCAACAATGTTATATTGGATCGGGTTACATGCCGCAACAATGTTATATTGGATCGGGTTACACGCCGCAACAATATTATATATGGATCGGGTTGCATGCCGCAATAATGTTATATTGGATCAGGTTGCACGCCGCGACAATGTTATATTGGATTGGGCTGCACGCCGCAACAGTGATATAAATGGATCGGGTTGCACGCTGCAACAGTGTCAAATGACAGGGATCGGGTTGCATGCCGCAACAATGCTAAATGATAGGGATCGGGTTGCGTGCCGCAACAGTGTCATTATTGTTTTATTGTAGATCTTGAATTGTTCTTTCATATTTCTCTTAAGTTTCTGCTGGATTGATATTTCCCCCGTAGCATGTACCCCCTCCCATTTTAATTGTTATTCCTGTTTATTTTCTGTTGTATATATAACTGCACAGGTTCATCTGGAGTCTGGTCCTAGCCTCGTCACTACCTCACCGGGGTTAGGTCAGGCACTTACCAGCACATGGGGTCGGTTGTGCTGATGCTACACTCTGCACTATGTTCAGATTCCGGAGCAGCTTTTGGATAATAGCACTTGGGGAGTCTGCCTTCAGTCCAGCTAGAGATCCCGAGGTAGTCCTGCAGGTGTCCGTATGCCAGACGTTCTCTTTTACTTTATTATGTACTCCGTTCTCATTTGATTTCAAGATAGATTGTATTTCTTTCAAACATTTGTTGTAGAAATCTCAGTCCATCCGTGATATTGTGACACCGGATTCCGGATAGAGAGGTTTGTTGTCTTTATCGTACTGGTTTTGGTTATTATATTAGATTAAGTCTTCCGCTTGTTTTCATTTACCGTTAATATCTAAATGTGATTACTTGTTAAATCAGATTGTTAAAAAGGGTTAAAAATGAAAAAGTTAGCAATTTCTATGTTTAGCGACTTGCCTAGCTTCTTCGAGTAGGCGCCATCACGACTCTCGAGGGTGGGAAATCCGGGTCGTGACAAGTTGGTATCACAGCTCTAGGTTACATAGGTCTCACAATTCATGGACAAGCTTAGTAGAGTTTGAGGGATCGGTATGGAGACGTCTGTATTTATCCCCCAGAAGCCATAGAGTTAGGAAAAACTTCACATTTATTCTTTCCTGTCGTGCGGATTGGTTTCTCAATGCTAATTGAAATTCTACTCTGTTCTTTCGTAGATGGCGAGAACACGCGCTTCCTCATCCACTGACCAGCAGCCCGAGCCCCCAGCAGCAGCTCCCACGAGGGACAGAGGGTAAGGCTGAGGTCGTGCTAGAGGTCGAGGTAGGGGTAGAGCTCAACCCCGAGCAGCAGCACCAGCGGCAGAGCCTCAGGTTGATTTTGATGATGAGGTTTTGTCCCCAGCAGTTTTGGTGGGCCCAGCTCAGGTCCCAGAGGGGTTTATTGCTACCCTAGTTCTTCCGGATGCTCTGGTCCGACTAGTGGGCCTTATGGAGAGTGTCACCCAGGCAGATTTGCTTCCTGTAGCACCGGCCATCTCTCAGGCTGGAGGAGGAGCCCAGACTCCTGCTCTTGTACTCCGGAGCAGGTAGCTCCCAAGTTCCAAACTCCAGCTGTTCAGCCAGTTGGAGCAATTCAGCCGGGTGTGGTAGCTCAGACCAGTGATGGAGCAGCTATGTCTGCCGATGCTTTGTGGAGGCTGGATAGGTTCACCAAGCTCTTTACTACTACTTTCAGTGGTGCATCTACTAAGGATCCCCAAGATTATCTAGACAGTTGTTATGAGGTTCTCAGGAACATAGGGATAGTTGAGGCCAATGGGGTCGATTTTGCTACTTTTTGCTTGTCGGGATCCGCCAAGATTTGGTGGAGGGATTTCTATTTGGCTAGACCAGCTGGATCGCCAGCTTTGACTTGGGAGCAGTTTACTCAGCTATTTCTGGAGAAGTTTCTCCCCATCACTCAGAGAGAGGCCTATCGGAGGCAGTTTGAGCGTCTCCAGTAGGGTTCCATGATTTTTACCCAGTATGGGACCAAATTCATCGACTTGGCTCGGCATGCTCTTGTCATACTCCCCACCGAGAGAGAGAGAGGGTGAGGAGGTTTATTGATGGACTTATTCAGCCGATTCGTCTTCAGATGGCTAGGGAGACTGGAAGTGAGATTACTTTCCAGGAGGCGGCCAATGTGGCCAGGAGAGTGGAGATGGTTCTGTCGCAGGGAGGTGGTCATGGGTCGGACAACATGCCCTGTCATTCAGGCAAATTCAGTGGTGCCTCGTCTGGAGGCAGGGATTCGTATGGTAGAGGCTATCCTAGGCCCTTTCAGTCAGCGCTTCAGGTTTCTCACGGTTCTTTAGGTGGCCGTGGTTCTCACATGCAGTATCCTAATCAGTAGCCCTATAGTGCACCACCAGCTCCTATCACTGCACCGCCACTTCGGAGTTTCGGGGTGGTCATTCAGGTCGCCAGGGTTAGTCTCATTTTCCTCAGCCACAACACTCAGGTGGATGTTTTGAGTATGGTGAGTATGGTCATATCAGGAGGGCTTGTCCGAGGTTAGTGGGTACTCAGTCGCAGCAGCAGGGTTCTCGTGCTATGGTTTAGGCACCAGGTGTTCCACAGGCCGCCCAGCCAGCTAGAGGTGGGGGTAGAGGTGCTAGAGGTGGAGCTCAGACTGCTAGAAGTGGAGGTTAGCTAGCAGTAGGCCGTCCCAGAGATGTAGTTCAGGGCGGCGGGGCCCAGCCTCGATGTTTCGCATTTCCCAGCATTTTTCAAAGGCTTCTTCTTCTCCAAATCAATTGTAAGTCGTTTTTAACTAGCTTTCTTCAATAATTAACATCTTTTAACATGATTTCAACTTAAAATCAATGATTTTCATGGGGGAAATTCGGTGTTTTGGGTAGAACCTAGTTTTTTCAAAAATTGGGGATTTGGACCTCGATTTGAGGTCCGATTTCAAAACAAATTATATATTTGGGTTCGTGGGGGAATGGGTTTTGACCATGTGGACCCGAGGGCGATTTTTGACTTTTTGGGTAAAACTTTAGAAAACTCATTTTCATGCATTGGGATTGATTCATTTAGCGTTTATTGATGTAATTAAGTAACTTATGGCTAGATTCGAGCGAATTGGTGGTGGAATCAAGGGGTAAAGCTATAATTTAATCGTGAATTGTGTCTAAGGCATCGAAGTAAGTGTTTGGTCTAACCTTAGCTTGAGGGATTAGGAGTTGTGTCTTATTTGCTACATGTTAATTTTGGAGTACGACGTATAGGCATGGTGACGAGTATCTATACGTTGGTGTCAAGCATGACCGTGAGTCTTGTATTATAATTGTTATGACTTCGTTGTGGTTTATTGCGCTTCATATGTTATTATCATCATTGTTCCCTTGCCAGGATGTTTGTTTTATATTATTATTCCCTTGCCAGGATATTGTTGAGATATCATTGTTCCCTTGCCGGGATGTTTGTTTGATATTATTTTCCCTTGCCGGGTCCTTGTGATTATTGTTGGCTTGTAACTGGGAGCGGGTGGTACGCCTACCATAAGATATAATGAAATAGGAGCGGGTGGTACGCCTACCATAAGATATAATGAAATGGTAGCGGGTGGTATGCCTACCACAAGATATAATGAAATGGGAGCGGGTGGTACGCCTACCACAAGATAAATGAAATGGAAGCGGGTGGTACGCCTACTACAAGATAAGTGAAATGGGAGCGGGTGGTACGCCTACCATGAGATAAGTGAAATGGGAGCGGGTGGCACGCCTACCACGAGATACATGAAATGGGAGCGGGTGACACGCCTGCCACAAGATATGAGAAATGGGATCGGGTTGCACGCCTGCAACAAGATGTGAAATGAAAGTGAAATCTGCCTTTGTTTTCCTTATCCTTGTTAGTAGTTGGACTTTGGTTCCCTATAATCCATTTGATATACTGTTTTTACCTGTTATTCCCCGAAGCATGTTCCCCCTTCCCATCTTTAATTGTTATTTGCTTTACTTTTCGCTGTATATTATATATAACTGCACAAGTTAATTTGGTAGTCTGGTCCTAGCCTCGTCACTACTTCGCCGAGGTTAGGCTAGATACTTACCAGCACATGGGTTTGATTGTGTTGATACTACACTCTGCACTATGTGCAGATCCCGGAGCAGCTATCGGACCGTAGTTGGAGGCTACCTTCAATCCACGCGGAGATCCAAGGTAGACCTGCAGGCGTCCGCAGGCCCTGCATCTCATCTATCTTCTATTCCCTGTTTCATTTTCCTTACTTCAGAAATAGTGTGTTGTTATTTCTTCAGACTTTGTATGTAGCAGTCTTAGACCGTTTATGACACTGTGACACCATATTTTGGGTGGTTAAGGCTTGAGTAGTTGTAATAGACATAGATTTTAGATATTTTCTTGTTGTCTTCCGCTTAAATTTAAAGTTCCACTGTTTATACGTTATCGCCTTATATTTGTTAAAAAGGAAATAATTGGTTAATGAAGTAATTAGTTTGAAGGTTTGGTTTGCCGAGCTCACATTAGTAGGCGCCATCACGACCCCCGAGGGTGGGAAATCCGGGTCGTGACAAGTTGGTATCAGAGCTGTAGGTTACATGGGTCTCACAGTTCATAGATAAGCTTAGTAGAGTCTGAGGGATCGGTACAGAGACGTCTGTATTTATCCCCAGAGGCTACAGAGTTAGAAAAAACTTCATATTTATTCTCTCCTATCGTGCGGTTTGGTTTCTCAATACTAATTGAATTTCTACTCTGTTCTTTCGCGGATGGTGAGAATACGCGCTTCCTCATCCACTGACAAGCAGCTCGAACCCCCAGCAGCAGCTCCCACGAGGGGTAGAGGCAGAGGCCGTGCTAGAGGCCGAGGTAGGGGTCGAGCTCAGCCTAGAGCAGCAGCACCCGCAGCGGAGCCTTAGGTTGATTTTGATGATGAGGTTCCGGTCCTAGCAGTTCCAGTGGGCCCAGCTCAGGTCCCAGAGGCGTTTATTGCTACCCTAGTCCTCCAGGATGCTCTGGTCCGTCTAGTGGGCCTTATGGAGCGTATCACCCGGGCAGGTTTGCTTCTTGTAGCACCAGCCATCTCTCAGGCTGGAGGAGGAGCCCAGACTCTTGCTACTCGCACCCCGGAGTAGGTAGCTCCCTAGATTCAAACTCCAGCAGTTCAGCTAGTTGGAGCAGTTCAACCGGGTGTGGTAGCTCAGACCGGTGATGGAGCAACTATGTCTGCCGATACTTTGTGGAGGCTGGATAGGTTCACCAAGCTCTTCACTACTACTTTCAGCGGTGCATCTTCTGAGGATCCCCATGATTATCTAGATAGATGTCACGAGGTTCTCAGGAACATGGGGATTGTTGAGACCAATAGGGTTGATTTTGCCACTTTTTGCTTGTCTGGATCCGCCAAGACTTGGTAGAGGGATTTTTGTTTGGCTAGACCAGTCGGATCGCCAGCTTTGACTTAGGAGGAGTTTACTCAGCTATTTCTGGAGAAGTTTCTCCCCATCACTCAGAGAGAGGCCTATCGGAGGCAGTTTGAGCATCTCTAGTAGGGTTTTATGACTGTTACCTAGTATGAGACCAGATTCATCGACTTGGCTCGTCATGCTCTTATCATACTTCCCACCGAGAGAGGGAGGGTGAGGAGGTTCATTGAGGGACTTATTCAGCCGATTCGTCTTCAGATGGCTAGGGATACATGGAGTGAGATTTCCTTCCAGGAGGCAGCCAATGTGGCCAGGAGAGTTGAGATGGTTCTATCGTAGGGAGGTGGTCAGGGGTCTGACAAGAGGCCTCGTCATTAGGGAAGATTCAATGGTACCTCGTTTGGAGGTAGGGATTCATATGGTAGGGGCCATCCTCCCAAGCCTTTTCATTCAGCACTTCAAGTTTCTCACAGTACTTCAGGTGGCCGTGCTTCTCAGATGCAGTATTCTGATTAGCAATCCTACAGTGCACCACCAACTCCTATTACTGCACCACTGCTTCAGAGTTTCCAGGGTCGTCAGCGCTAGCAGTCGAGGGCTTATTTTACTTGTGGCGACACGAGGCACATTGTTAGGTATTGCCCTCGAGCACCGAGTAGCTCTCAGCATCAGGGTTCCCGTGCCATAGTTTAGGCACCAGGTGTTCCATAGCCCGCCCAGCCAGCTAGAGGAGGGGTAGAGGTGCTAGAGGTGGAGGTAGAGGTATTAGAGGTGGAGCTTAGGCCGCTAGAGGTGGAGGCCAGTCAGCAGCAGACCGTCCCAAAGATGTAGTTCAGGGTGGTGGGGCCCAGCCCCAATGTTATGCTCTTCCAGCCAGGCCCGAGGCTGAGGCTTCTAATGCAGTTATTACAGGTATGGTTCTGGTTTGTGATAGAGATGCTTCAATGTTATTTAATCTAGGGGCTACGTACTCGTATGTGTCATCTTATTTTGCATCGTATTTGGTCATGCCTAGTTCTTCTTTGAGTGATCCTGTTTATGTGTCTACACTGGTGGATGATTCTATTATAGTAGATCGAGTCCATCATTCATGTATAGTGGTGATTGGGGATCTTGAGACTCGTGTAGATTTGTTGCTTCTGGACATGGTTGATTTTGATGTCATATTGGGGATGGATTGGTTATCACCTTACCATGCTATCTTGGATTGTCATTCCAAGACTGTGACCTTAGCCTTACCGAGTTTGCCTCATTTAGAGTTGAGAGGGACTCCTGGTCATTCTACCCGTAGTGTTATCTCTTATGTGAAGGCTCGGCGTATGGTCGAAAAGGGGTGTTTGGCCTATTTGGCATATGTTCGTGATTCTAGTGTTGAGGTTCCTTCTAATGATTCTGTGCCCATTGTTCGTGAGTTTCCTGAGGTATTCTCTTCAGACCTGTAGGGTATGCCACCCGACAAGGATATTGACTTTTGCATTGATTTGGCTCCAGGCGCTCAGTCCATTTCTATCCTACCGGATCGTATGCCCCGCCTGAGTTGAAAGAGTTGAAGGAGCAGTTGCAAGGCCTGCTTGAGAAGGGTTTCATTAGACCCAGTGTTTCACCTTGGGGTGCGCCGGTGTTATTTGTTAAGAAAAAGGATGGATCGATGAGAATGTGTATTGATTACCGGCAGTTGAATAATGTTACAATCAAGAATAAGTATCCATTACTGAGGATTGATGATTTGTTTGATCAGCTTCAGGGTGCCAAGGTATTTTCGAAGATTAACTTGAGATCTGGCTACCATCAGTTGAGGATTAAGGCATCCAATGTCCTTAAGACAGCTTTCCGCACTCGGTACGGGTATTATGAGTTCTAGGTGATGTCATTCGGGTTGACAAATGCCCCAGCAGCTTTTATGGATTTGATGAATCGAGTGTTCAGGCCTTACTTGGATTCGTTCATGATAGTCTTCATTGATGATATTTTGATCTATTCCCGCAGCCGAGAGGAATATGAGCAGCATCTTAGAGTGGTTCTTCAGACCTTGAAGGATAGTTAGTTATATGTTAAATTCTCGAAGTGTGAATTCTGGTTGAGTTCAGTCGCATTCCTTGGTCATGTTGTATCAGCAGAGGGTATTCAGGTTGATCTGAAGAAGATTGAGGCAGTTAAGAACTGGCCTAGACCAGCATCAGCTACAGAGATTCAGAGTTTCTTGGGATTGGCAGGCTACTATCGTCGGTTCGTGGAGGGGTTTTTATCTATCGTAGCCCTGATGACCAGGTTGACCCAAAAGGGTGCCCAGTTCAGGTGGTCGGACGAGTGTGAGGCGAGCTTTCAGAAGCTCAAGACAGCTTTGACTATGGCACCGATGTTGGTTTTGCCCACAGGTTCATAGCCTTATACAGTTTATTGTGATGCATCTCGTATTGGACTTGGTGCAGTGTTGATGCAGGATGGCAAGGTCATTGCTTATGCTTCATGGCAGCTGAAGATTCATGAGAAGAACTATCCAGTTCATGATTTAGATTTGGCAGCCATTGTTCACACGTTGAAAATTTGGAGGCATTATCTGTATGGCGTGGCATGTGAGGTGTTCACGTATCACAAGAGTCTGCAATATTTGTTCAAGCAGAAGAGGCTAAATTTGAGGTAGAGAAGGTGGTTAGAGCTATTAAAGGACTATGATATCACCATCTTATATCATCCAGGAAAGGCCAATGTGGTAGCCGATACTTTGAGTAGGAAGTCAGTCAGTATGGGTAGTCTTGCTTATATTCCAGTCGGTGAGAGACTGCTTGATTTGGATGTTTAGGCCTCTGCCAATCAGTTCATGAAGTTGGATGTTTCTGAGCCCAATCAGATGTTAGCTTGCACAGTCGCTCGTTCTTCTTTATTGGACCATATCCGTGATCGGTGGTATGATGATCCCCATTTGTGTGTCCTTAGAGACACGGTGCAGCACGGAGGTGCCAAGCAGGTTACCTTAGGTGATGATGGAGTTTTGAGATTGCAGGGTCGCGTTTTTATGCCTAATGTGGATGGACTCCGAGAGTTGATTTTAGAGGAGGCCCATAGCTCCCGGTACTCTATTCATCCGGGCGCTGCGAAGATGTATCAGGATTTGCAGCAGCATTATTGGTGGCGGAGAATGAAGAAAGATATCGTTGCATATATGGCTCGGTGTTTGAATTGTCAGCAGGTTAAGTACGAGCATCAGAGGCTCGGTAGTTTATTTCAGCAGATTGAGATTCCTGAGTGGAAGTGAGAGCGTATCACTATGAACTTTGTTGTTGGACTCCCACGGACTCAGAGGAAGTTTGATGTAGTATGGGTTATTGTTGATACGCTGACCAAGTCAGCGCATTTCATTCATGTGGTAGTCTCTTATTCTTCTAAGAGGTTAGCTGAGATCTATATCCGGGAGGTTGTTCGTCTTCATTGGTGTGACCGAGTAAATAATTTCGGATCGAGGTACGCAGTTTGCCTCCCATTTCTGGAGTGCAGTTCAGCAAGGATTGGGAACACAGGTTAAGTTGAGCACAACGTTTCATCCTCAGACGGACAGGCAGTCCGAGCGGACTATTCAGATTTTGGAGGATATTCTCCGAGCTTGTGTCATTGACTTTGGAGGCTCGTGGGATCAGTTTTTTCCTTTAGCAGAGTTTGCCTACAACAACAGCTACCAGTCGAGTATTCAGATGGCTCCTTATGAGGCTTTATATGGTAGGCGGTGTCGGTCTCCGGTCGGATGGTTTGAGTCGGGAGAGGCTCGGTTGTTGGGTACGGATCTGGTTCAGGAGGCCTTGGACAAGGTCAGGATTATTCAGGATAGGCTTCGTACAGCTCAGTCCAGGCAAAAGAGCTATGCCGATAGCAAGGTTCGTGATTTGGCATTCATGGTCGGTGAGCGGGTATTTCTTCGAGTATCACCTATGAAGGGCGTGATGAGATTTGGGAAGAAATTGGCCTGTTTGAGATTCTCGATCGAGTGGGAGAGGTGACTTATAGACTTGCATTGCCGCCGAGCTTGTCAGTCGTGCATCAAGTGTTTCATGTGTCCATGCTTCGGAAGTATCACGGTGATCCATCCCACGTGTTAGATTTCATCACTGTCCAGTTGGACAAAGACTTATCTTATGAGAAGCAGTCGGTAGCTATCCTAAACCGGCAGGTTCGTCAGTTGAGATCGAAGAGTTTTCCTTCTGTTTGTGTTCAATGGAGAGGTCAGCCTCCTGAGGCATCGACTTGGGAGTCCGAGTCCGATATGCGGATCCGTTATCCCCATCTTTCCCCGACTCAGGTACTTCCTTCTTCTGTCCATTCGAGGACGAACGGTTGTTTTAGAGGTGGAGAATGTGATGACCCAAGAGGTCATCGCTTGTTTTTAAATGAAATTCTACATTCCTAGTCTTTAGCAACCTCTTTTAGCTTCACCTCGATTTACGTGTGCAGTCCGAGCGCTTAGCCGGAAAGCCTATATGTGAAAATCTGTGAAAAATTATAAATTTTGGCTATAAAATGAATTAATTTGACTTCGGTCAACATTTTGGGTAAACGGACCCGGACCCATAATTTGACGGTCCCGGAGGGTCCGTAAGAAAATATGGGAATTAGGCATATGCCCGGAATCAAATTCCGAGGTCCCAAGCCCGAGAAATAAATTTTTGAAGAAAATTATTTTCTGAAATTGTTTATAAGGTTTGGAAATGAATTTTGATTCGAACATGTTGGTATCGGGCCCGTATTTTGGTTCCGGCATTAGGTACAGGTCTTATATATGATTTAAGATAATTCTGTGAAGTTTGGTAAGAAACGGAATCCGTTTGGCGTGATTCGGACCTTAAATGCAAAATTTGATATTTAAAGAAGTTTTGAGAAATTTTATTGATTTTGAGGTTTAATTCGATGTTCTTGATGTTATTTTGGTGATTTTATTACACGAATAAGTCCGTAGGATGTTTTTAAGGTTGTCTGTATATTTGGGTTGGAGCCCCGAGGGCTTGAGTGAGTTTTGGATAGGCTACGGGGTGCATTTTGAACTTAGAAAATTGCAGGTTTTTCAGTTGTGCATAGCAGGCCTGTAGGCTTCGCATTTGCGAAGCCTGGCTCGCAAATGCGATGTCGCAAGTGCGAGCGGCTTGTCGCAATTGCGAAAGAAGCCCAGGCCAGCTCCTTCTCGCAAATGCGAGGTTATCCTCGCAAATGCGAAGTTTCCCATTTGGCCAGTGATCGCAAATGCGATGCTGTAGTCGCAATTCCCAAGTCGCAAATGCGACATTATTTTCACAAATGAGAAAGTCCAGCATTTATAAAGGGTTCGCAATTGCGAACCCCTGTTCGCATTTGCTATACCTGCGACCAGCAACTTTATAATTAGACGATTTTAAACCCATTTTTTATATCCTCTCAAAACATAAACACACTAGAGCGATTTTTCAAAGGCTTCTTCTTCTCCAAATCAATTTTAAGTCGCTTTTAACTAGTTTTCTTCAATCATTAACATCTTTTAATATGATTTCAACTTAAAATCAATGATTTTCATGGGGGAAATTGGGTGTTCTGGGTAGAACCTAGGTTTTTCAAAAATTGGGTATTTGGACCTCGATTTGAGGTCCGATTTCAAAATAATTTTATATTTGGGTTCGTGGGGGAATGGGTTTTGACCATGTGGGCCCGGGGGCGATTTTTGACTTTTTGGGTAAAACTTTAGAACTCATTTTCATACATTGGGGTTGATTCATTTAGCGTTTATTGATGTAATTAAGTAACTTGTGGCTAGATTCGAGCGAATTGGTGGTGGAATCAAGGGGTAAATGTTACACCCCAAGTTTTCAAACGTGAGAGTACGTCGTAAGTCATTGATGTAAGCTCGGAAATGAGATTATATTTGTAAGCAAACAAAGTAAGTTAATCATGTTACCTTGGAGGTTACAAATATTTAACATCATGAATAACGAGTACCAAGAGGGATGGAAATCTTAGAAGCTAAACCAATTGAAAAAAATAAGTTTCGTCGTTAGTCGACAAGTTTGGAATGTTATAACATATACTTTGGGGTGAGACTAGGGTTCTTAATATGATAAGGAGGTTATTTTATGAGTTATTTTAGTCGTATGATATTCATTTTCTACATTTTGAAGGCAAGCAAGTTGTGGAACAAGAGTTGGCAAAGGTCATCACAAGTTACATTCATAAATTTGCTGATTTTTAAGTCAATTGTATCTGTGAATTTCTCCAAATACACTAGGAATCATGGGGTGTTCTACCTATCAAATTGAAGATCTACGAGTTTAGTTTCTAATGCATTAAACCGTTCGTCAATACAACATCGGAGTAGAGAGATATTCGTATTTTCACGAAACCGCGCAAGCAACTCCCAATGGGACCCACTTAGGCGGTGGTTGACCTACTTCAATTTATAAACGATTTGGACGCCTATTTTTGCTCATTTTTCAACTAAACTTTGTCTCCAAACTTCTCCTAACCCTCCTAAACATATACCACAAGGGTTTGAAGTGATTGCATGTGGATGTGGAAGAGTTGAGTCAGAGGAACTCGATTTCACACCATGCTTATGATGAGTAAATGTGAGGCCTTCAGCAGATCATGTGTGTACTAAGATGTGTAAGCTTCTTAATATGGAGCCTTAAGGCAAGGATATCTATTCACGAATATGGTGAAAAGCTATGAGGGATTCAGAAGCTAGATACAAGTTTAAAAAAGTAAAAGAAGTAAGGCGAGGAGGGGTACGAGGCACCCAGCTAATGAAGATTATCAATATTTTCAAATCAGGCAGAGAAATATAAGCATTTTAGTACCTTCATCAATGACAGAGGTATGTACAATTGGCCACACCCATCTCAATTATATTCTATGGGAGCTAACAAATATTATTTAAGAGAAAGATGGGATATCAGGATCAAGTTGGAGTTAGAGTAACCCAAAAATTATGGATGAGTTGTTATTATTAACTAATGTTTCCGAAAGATGGTGCAAATGTGGTAATATATCTCCTTGTAAGACACCCAGATGGTGAACCCTAGAGTAGTACAATCAGATATGAATACTAGAATATTCAGAAATTTCAGAAGATAGGCAGTGGGATCCTAGAAGGGACAAATATTTACCTTAGTATGACTCTAGCCCCGAGTAAAAAAAAATGTTAACCATTCCAAATATCTAGTGAGATGAAGCTAGGGGAGCTAAAAAGGAAAGAACTTTTTGTTGAAGTTTTCAGAATAAAGTGATAGACAAAAAAATATTATTCGGAGAATAAGAAGAAAGTAAATGAAGCATCATGAGTAATATGTGATATATGGGTGATAACAGTAAATCAAAATATGACACGATGACAGAGTCTATAGTCAAGTGAAGGAAAATACAAGAGGTGACAGGCCTTGAGGCAATAAAAGAGTATAAGCCATAAAGTCATATCTTTATTTCGAGAAATGAGTTGGTGACTCCAACGTGATTACCAGGAGGAAAGGTTAGACCCTAGAGTAATAAAAATCAGTATGAGCCGGTGAACAAGATAAAACCGAACATGAATTAGGGACCGGAGGATTTGACAATGGTCAACATCGTGAGAATTTCAAAGATCGTGCTCCAACAATAATAGAATAGACAATAGACAAATAACCTTTAAAGGCCATTTAGGAAGTCGCTTACCTAAAGCAAACACTTTGAGCAGAGTTAATCTTAAGGGACTAAGTTTTCCAATTACAGTAGGTGTTACCTTCGTGCGTAAGAAATTTAGTTATCCCTGGTACAGAAGGTTACCATAAGGCGATTAAGGTTCATGGATAATGTGAAAAGACGTCAAAGATGAAGAGGTAAAACAACTATAGGTAGATCGTTGTAGTACTAAATCTTAGTACTCCACTAAAGGGGGGAATATGGTGTGATATGGTATTAAGTCAGATTTAAGCGGTTCAGTTAACTATGGAATGGTAAAGGAAGAATGTGGTAAAAAAATAAAAAGAAAGGGATGATGTTGCATTTATTCAGTTCCTGCAGATATGTTGCGACTCCAGAACATTATACAAGCACGATACCGGGGAGAGGCAGTAAAAGTTTTCGGCCAGGATGTTATTGATAAATAAGTGTGAATGGACACTTGATACATCAGGAGCTAGTGGCGAGAGATAAGTTAAGACAAAGGATATATCCCAAGAGAGATTATGCAGAATATATATATGAGAATGGACTAACAAGTAATTAGTAGTTGATTTAGGAAGAGCCCAGTTATGGCTAGACAAGAGGTCACATATATATCAATAGATTATGCAAGATAAATGTAGTGAACCACAACATAGTGAATTCAGTCTCGCAGATGCGAGATCGCAGTCATTTGAAAAATATTCAGATAGGAGTTGAGGTAGTTAAAGGTACCGTTTTTAAGGTTTATGAAAATAAAAGAGAGTGCCACTAAGGAGATAATAAAAATTTTAGCTTAGAAGTAACCCTACGAGCACAAAGGCATAAAGTTATGTAACTAAGGATTATTATAGGCGAGAAAGAATAACGAAAATTTCTTTTGGGTGTACGATATAACAAGTTCGCAACTTTATAAGAGCCAGAAGGTCTCTCTAAATACTATAACGAAAGACTAGCTGAGGGAATAAGGAAGAAGGTTTCCACCTAAGCATAGTGCGCTAAAGAGTAAATGATCTTGTAACAACAGTCTCACTACAATATTGTATACACTCCATAAGAAAGTGGCACCTATCATGGCTAATGAATGGAAAAAAAAAGTCATCAAAGGTGATGTTTGAGATCATATGAGGTACAGGAAATTACAGTATTCGTGGGCAGTAAGACAAGCCAAGTATTCATACAACAAGTGATAGAACAACCAGGAAAAGTAATCGCTTACATTTAAGGACAACTGAGAAGGCACGAAAGGAAATTTAGGGTGCTAACAAGTTAAAGGAAGTTTGCGAGTAGTATAAATAGATAGGTGTAGGTCGTAAGGTAAAGTATTGTAGAGCAAAAATGTTTTAGGTAGATAGAAGAAAGGATATGAAAAGGTGAGTGAGAAGGTGACGAGAATATGTACGTCCTCGGGATTAAACCCATCAAAACAAGAGAGTTGAAAGCATCTGTAAGTTATTGAAAGCTCGGTACAGCCTGAAGGAACTCAGAGGAGTCTAAGACTAGGTGCATTTAGAAGAGATGGAATGCTGCCCTGGCAGTAGAATAAGGGTGTAATTGAGATAGATAAGAGGATGACGCTTAGGCCTTTGGTTGAGTAATGATTTAACGAGAAAGGGATTTCATTAATTGCACGGGATTAGAATACCCCCATAAGATGAATCGCGTTGGGATGCAATGAAATACGGTTACTGAAGTATAGTATTATCCCTAGGTGGATCAGGAAAATCACTTCAGATGTTCCCCGATGAGATGTGAGCCCTAGTGACAGTGTATTACGTAAGAGGTTGCAAGTTATCAGTGATAGAATATAGATCAACATTAAGGTGAATAAACAATAGATGGGTACAAGTTCCAAAGTACGAGATGAGATTTGTTTGTCATTCTTAAGATGAATAATAATGAGGAAGCACTAAAGGACTTAGATTTATACATATAAAATAAGCAGCGAGAGAGTAACCTAGAGTTGGGTAGCAAACCTCGGTAATAATAAATTGAAGTTTTATGGTAGAGTATAACCTACCTAGATATATTAAATCCATAAGGATAGATATACAAGGCTATGAAACAAGAGATGGCAATAGTCTTAAGTTCGAAAAAGTACCAAGCGAAAGACATCAGTACACCTATAGATGCCTAGAGGAACAGCTTGTCATAATTCTGTATATGTTCATAAAGTGAGGCTTAGAGATTGGCTAAAAGATGGAGGAAAAAGGGAAGAAGAGTCTCTAGGCGCTCATACAAGGACACAATTGTACATACTGCATGACATAAGGTAGCAAATGTTACGATATTGGAAGAATTCCGACCGCATGTCATGGCGTGAGAAAGCGGCCTAAAGGGGGGAATGCCCAAGCGTTTGGATTTATTCACAAAATAGTTGCTTAGATGGAAAGATGAGCATTAAAGTATTCGTAAGAGCTATAGTTTATGAAACTGATAAGCGCATCAATCAACATTCGAGGACGAATGTTCCAAAGGGGGAATGATGTTACACCCCAAGTTTTCATACGTGAGAGTACGTCGTAAGTTATTGATGTAAGCTCGAAAATGAGATTATATTTGGAAGCAAATAAAGTATTAATCATGTTACCTTGGAGGTTACAAATATTAAGATCATGAATAACGAGTACCAAGAGGGTTGGAAATCTTAGAAGCTAAACTAATTGAAGAAAATAAGTTTCGTCGAAAGTCGACAAGTTTGGAATGTTATAACATGTACTTTGGGGTAAGACTAGGGTTCTTAATATGATAAGGAGGTTATTCTATGATTTATTTTAGTTGTATGATATTCATTTTCTACATTTTGAAGGCAAGCAAGTTGTGGAACAAGAGTTGGCAAAGGTCATCACAAGTTACATTCATAAATTTGCTGATTTTTAGGTCAAACGTATCTGAGTATTTCTCCAAATACACTTGGAATCATGGGGTGTTCTACTACCAAATTGAAGATCTATGAGTCTAGTTTCTAACGCATTAAACCGTTCATCAATACGACATCGGAGTAGAGAGATATTTGTATTTTCGTGAAACCGCGCAAGAAGCTCCCAATGGGACCCACTTAGGCGGTGGTTGACCTACTTCAATATATAAACGATTTGGACGCCTATATTTGCTCATTTTTCAACTAAAATTTGTCTCCAAACTTCTCCTAACCCTCCTAAACATATACCACAAGGGTTTGAAGTGATTCCAAAGTGATTACACCATATTTCAACATAAAAATTTAGTTCTAGTGAAGAACAACACCTCTTTGAGGTTGTGTTGTCATTGAGGATTGTTGTGGGCTGTATTTGGAGGAAATTCCAAGTTGTTGCTTCTGTCTAAGGTGAGTATAATAGCCTACTAATTATTCTTAAGCTTTCTTGTATGTTGGTTAAGTTGTTAGGATGATAAACTACAAGATAATACTTGGATTAGTTTAAGTCATTCTATGGTGTTGTATTGCTATTGAGGGTTGTTGTAAGCTGAATATAACTTGGATTTCGACTTGAAGTTACTGTAGGAGGTATGTGTATTGTGTTCTTGCATGTGCTTAAGGTTAACTTGATATTTATTAAGTTAAATGGATGGAGTAGACATGAACTAGCGAATAAAGTTACTAATATAAGATAGTTGGAGTTGTGGATTGTTTCCTTTGTTATAAATATATGGTATAAGGATGGAATCATTGATAAATGAATTCATTATCATGTTAATAATACTTTTAAGTTAATGTAAGAAGTCTATAAGGGGTGATATGGGTTATAAAGATTCCAATTGGAGCTTGCCGCTCGTCGTGAAGTAGTTGTGACTTGTTGTTGTTATATGGTGTCTTGTTATTGACATTTATATGTTGATGGATTTATTGGTTGTTGTTGTTAGTATATGGTATTGGTGGAGGCCCTTGTTACAAGGGAGATGCTGCCCATATTTACGTAAACAAGCTACTATGATGCTTGGTGGAAGTATTGGTGGAGGCCCTTGCTCAGCACTGATTTTGAATCTCCTTATACTATGATAGATTGAGTTGACTTGTTTGAAGAGTTTCTTGGAAGGGATTAAGGACTTAACGGGTTTAAGGTATGTTAAGGCACTTTCTTCTTTCTTTTGGCATGATCTAAAATGAAATGAACATAAACGATACGCTATTTCATAATGAATCTACTCCTAGCAACTAAGGTTGTTCATGTTGTTCTTTCCGTACAAAGTTATTCGAAGAAAGTATGTATGATCCTTGAGTCCTAGTGAAATTCATATTGATGGTATGATGTCCATAACGTTAATCGAAGGTTCAACGACCTTACGTCACTTCGAAAGGTTTAGAACGTGATTCCATGAGTCGAGCATGCATTATATATATATATCTATTTTACTCTACTGAGCCGCGCTATAGTCAGCCGGGTACGGCACCTATTGTGCAACCACTGATCAGTTGGGATTTACCGAGCTCCACATGGCCGGGTACGATTCTACCGAGCCTTATGATAGCCGGGTATATTTTTACCGAGTCCTCTTTGAGGCCGGGTACGATATGATGATGATGATGCCCATAGAGGCGAATGTTTTTAAAAATGTTTATGTATATATATGTATTATGCATTTCATATCAGTAGCCCCCAGAGGTACTCAGATGTTACAGGTTGTATCTCATCTATCTCTCTTTACATTACTGTTCTTGTTTATGCTTTCTTGCCTTACATACTCGGTACTTTATTCATACTAACGTCCCTTTTGCCTGGGGACGTTGCATTTCATGACTGCAGGTCCCGATTGATAGGTTGACAGTCCTCCTAGTAGGCTATCAGCTCAGCGAAGGTGTTGGTGCACTCCACTTGCTCCGGAGTTGCCTATTTGGTCAGTATGCTCTGGATATATATTGATTGGTATGGCGGGGTCCTGTCCCGACCTTTATAATTTTATGTACTCTTATAGGTTTGTAGACAGATGTCAGGTGTATGGATACTTGTATGGCCTTGTCAGCCTATGTTTTGAGTTTACAAATGGTCATGTCGTCCTTATAGGCCCGTATGTCACATATATAAGTTTGTATATCATGTTGGGTCTTCATATGTTGAGTATTCCCTTATGTTTTATTCTTGTTATCTCATGGCGGGTCTTCTGGCTCATTTACTCATGATAGTATGATAAGAAAGATATGTTACGTTGGCACTCGGTTGAATAAGGCACCTGGTACCCGTCGTGGCCTTCGGTTTGGGTCGTGACAGTAAAGCTATAATTGAATCGTGAATTGTGTTTGAGGCATCGAGGCAAGTGTTTGGCCTAACCTTAACTTGAGGTATTAGGAGTTGTGTCTTATTTGCTACATGTTAATTGTGGAGTACGACGTATAGGCATAGTGGCGAGTATCTATCTATACATTGGTGTCAAGCATGCCCGTGAGTCTTGTATTATAATTGTTATCACTCCGTTGTAGTTTATTGCATTTCATATGTCATTATCATCATTGTTCCCTTTCCGGGATGTTTGTTTGATATTATTGTTCCCTTGCCAGGATATTGTTGAGATATCATTTTTCCCTTGCCGGGATGTTTGTTTGATATTATTGTTCCCTTGTCGGGATTCCTTGTGATTATTATTGGCTTGTAACTGGGAGCGGGTGGTACGCCTACCACAAGATATAATAAAATGGGAGAGGGTGGTACGCCTACCACAAGATATAATAAAATGGGAGTGGGTGGTACGCCTACCACAAGATATAATGAAATGGAAGCGGGTGATACGCCTACCACAAGATAAATGAAATGGAAGCGAGTGGTACGCCTACCAAATGATAAATAAAATGGGAGCGAGTGGTACGCCTACCACGAGATAAGTGAAATGGGAGCGGGTGGCACGCCTGCCACGAGATACATGAAATGGGAGCGGGTGGCACGACTGCCACAAGATATGAGAAATGGGATCGGGTTGCACGCCTGCAACAAATGTTAAATGAAGGTGAAATCTGCCTTTGTTTTCCTTATCCTTGTTAGTAGTTGGACTTTGGTTCCCTATAATCCTTTTGATATTCTGTTTTCACCTATTATTCCCCGAAGCATGTTCCCCCCTCCCGTCTTTAATTGTTATTCTGCTTTACTTTTTGTTGTATATTATATATAACTGCACATATTAATTTGGTAGTCTGGTCCTAGCCTCGTCAATACTTCGCCGAGGTTAGGCTAGACACTTACCAGCACATGGGGTCACTTATGATGATACTACACTCTGCACTATATGCAGATCTCGGAGCAGTTATCGGACCGTAGTTGGAGGCTACCTTTAGTTCACGTGGAGATTCAAGGTAGACCTGCAGGCGTTCGCAGGCCCTGGCATCTCATCTATCTTCTATTGCATGTTTCATTTTCCTTACTTCAGAAATAGTGTGTTGTTATTTCTTCAGACTTTGTATGTAGCAGTCTTAGACCGTCTGTGACATTGTGACACCAGATTTTGGGTAGTTAAGGCTTGAGTAATTGTAATAGACATAGATTTCAGATATTTTCTTGTTGTCTTCCGCTTAAATTTAAAGTTCCGCTGTTTATACGTTATCACCTTATATTTGTTAAAAAGGAAATAATTGGTTAATTAAGTAATTATTTTGAAGGTTTGGCTTGCCTAGCTCACATTAGTAGGTGCCATCACGACTCCCGAGGGTGGGAAATCCGGGTCGTGATAGTAGCGAAGAATACAAATAACGGCTAAGTATAGTCTTGGAACTAGAGACATGAATATTCTCCTGGATATTCCTTGTGTTGTACTTTTTATGGTTTTTGGGGAATATCTCATATAAATAGAAAGGAAAAGAGAAGAAAAGGGGAACGTGAGATTAGATATGAGAAAACTATTGTAAAGAGTTGACCCTTGAGAAAATATACAAAGACTATTCTTTCTTTTCACTCACATAATCCATGAAAGCATTGATTATATTCTTGTTTACTGCTATATTTCGTAGTCAGAAAGAAGAATCTTCCACATCATTTGATATTTGGGTGAAGTGTTCTTCCTATTTACATTTAGTGCCATTTTTCATATTTATTGTTCATTACTCACTCTTCATTTACTCTCTAAAGTGCACATCTAATGATTGATTAAACGGTTCTGATCATTAAATAAACGGTAACATCCAAA
Organism: Nicotiana tabacum; assembly: GCF_000715075.1. Lineage (NCBI taxonomy): Eukaryota > Viridiplantae > Streptophyta > Magnoliopsida > Solanales > Solanaceae > Nicotiana > Nicotiana tabacum. The sequence continues at coordinate 37,955,400 of NC_134095.1, forward strand.
CTCTAAGCTAGATATAGGAATTATTATGCTTGACTAGGATTCACCTTTCACCCTAGTTATCATTTAATTAGTTTAATAAAGTGTTTAATACTTTTTGGCAAAAACATATGGCACCCCATAAAAATTAATTAAGCACAAATTCATTATACATTAAAAACGAGCAATACAATAATACCCTTGAGATACAACTCCATTAGTCTAATGGTATTATATACATGACCGCACACGCAAACATATTAGATTTTCTTTGATACCCTCCATTTCAATAATACCTTTCATTTGAATTATGTGATTTTTTATTTCAACATATTCCAGACACTAATTTCTTTTTAAATTTGGGAACAATATTTAACTTAAATGCTTCAGTTTACCTTTAATAAGAACCTTTTCTAGCTACGTACACAAATATTATGATATTTTAAAATCACAAGTTTTTCAAATTTTTATTGCTGCACAAATATTATGATAGGTTAATAACCAAAAGGTTGAACAGTTATCTTTGTTTTTATACTCCGTTCAGTCATATAAGTTCACGTAGATTAAAACCTTAAAAGAAAGAGGATATCAGTATGAAGAAGACTAGTCTGAAATATTCTACCCTTTCCACAAAACACCTTCACTGTTACAAACCTCCCAAACTAGCTACGTACTGTATTTAGAATACTAGCTACCATACCGCGGTTTTAACCTAAAAAGTGCCATTATTATTTAGGTCAACTGAAGAAACGTCATTCTTTCATACTTTCAGACCCGCAACATGCTCATCACAAACAAAACCAAATTTTATCTACTTTCTTAGTACCTTCCCGGCTCTTCATATACCCTCAACAGCCTCATATATATAGAGACGTAATTCTATAGTCAAATTCACATTCAAAACACAAACAGATCTCTTCCCGCTTTCTTTACAATCTTATCAAATGGGATCCTCTAACCCTATAATCACCACCCTTCTCTTACTATTCTCGCTATTCGTTCTTGTTCCAAATCTTTGTTTAGCCAATTCAAGAATACTTGCACTAGTTAAAGAAAAACCCCTTGTCCTAAAATACCATAAAGGCACTCTTTTAAAGGGCAATGTTACTGTTAATCTTATATGGTATGGAAAATTCACCCCTGCTCAACGCTCTATCATCGTCGACTTCATCCAATCCCTTAGCCCTGTGAGGAGAGCTTTCACAAGCTCAAGACAGCCTTGACCACAACTCCAGTGTTAGTTTTGCCATTAGCTTCAGGTTCATATAGCGTGTATTATGATGCTTCGAGAGTTGGTATTGATTGTGTATTGATGTAGGAGGGTGGAGTTATCACTTATGCTTCTCTTCAGTTGAAGCCCCATGAGAAGAACTACCCCGTTCATAATTTGGAGTTGGCTTCCATAGTTCACGCGTTGAAAATTTGGAAGCATTACTTATATGGTGTGTCTTGTGAGGTATTTACCGATCATCGTAGTCTCCAGCACTTGTTCAAACAGAAGGATCTCAATTTGAGGCAGCAGAGGTGGTTGGAGTTGCTAAAGGATTATGATATCACTATTTTGTACCATCTGGGGAAGGCTAATGTGGTGGCCGATGCTTTGAGCCGAAAGGCGGTGAGTATGGGGAGTTTGGCATATATTTCAGTTGGGGAGAAACCTCTTGCAGTTGATGTTCAGGCCTTGGCCAATCGGTTCATGAGGTTAGATATTTCAGAGCCCAGTCGGGTATTGGCTTGTGTGATTTCTCGGTCTTCCTTATATGATCGCATCAGAGAGCGCTAGTATGATGATCCGCATTTGTTTGTCCTTAAGGATATAGTTCAGCATGATGATGCCAGAGATGTGACTATTGGTGATGATGGGGTGTTGAGGATGTAGGGCCAGATTTGTATGCCCAATGTAGATGGGCTTCGGGAGTTGATTCTGGAGGAGGCCCACCGCTCGCGGTATTCCATCCATCTGGGTGCCGCGAAGATGTATCAAGATTTGAGGTATCATTATTGGTAGAGGAGAATGAAGAAAGACATTGCGGGATTTGTAGCTCGGTGTCTCAATTGTCAGCAGGTGAAATATGAGCATCAGAGACCGGGTGGCTTGCTTCAGCAGATGGATATTCCAAAGTGGAAGTGAGAGAGGATCACTATATACTTTATAGTTGGACTTCCACGGACTTCGAAGAAGTTCGATGCTATTTGGGTGATTGTGGAACGGCTGACCAAGTCTGCGCACTTCATTCCTGTGTGTACTACCTATTCTTCAGAGCGGTTGGCAGAGATCTATATCTAGGAGATTGTTCATTTGCATGGTGTCCCAGTTTCCATCATCTCAGATAGGGGCACTCAGTTTACTTCGCTGTTTTGGAGGTCTGTGCAGCGAGAGTTGGGTACTTAGGTTGAGTTGAGTACAACTTTTCACCCTCAGACGAACGGGCAGTCCGAGCGCACTATTCAGATATTTGAGGACATGTTGCGTGCTTGTGTCATTGAATTCGGAAGGTTATGGGATCAGTTCCTACCGCTTGCAGAGTTTGCTTATAACAACAGCTACCAGTCGAGTATTCAGATGGCTACATATGAGGCTTTGTATGGGAGACGGTGTAGATTTCCAGTTGGTTGGTTTGAGCTGGGTGAGTCTAGGCTATTGGGGACAGACATGGTGCAGGATGCTTTAGAAAAGGTGAAGGTAATTCAGGAAGAGGCTTCGTATAGCTCAGTTGAGACAAAAGAGTTATGCTGACAGGAAGGTTCGAGATGTGTCTTACATGGTTGACGAGAAGGTTCTGTTGAAGGTTTCGCCCATGAAGGGTGTTATGAGGTTGAGGAAGAAAGGTAAATTGAGTCCTCGGTTCATTGGGCCTTTTGAGGTACTTCGGAGGATTGGGGAGGTGGCTTATGAGCTTGCTTTGCCACCCAGCTTGTCGAGTGTGCATCTGGTATTTTATGTTTTTATGCTCCGTAAGTATGTTGGGGATCCATCTCATGTTTTGGATTTCAGCACGGTTCAGTTGGATGGTGATTTGACTTATGATGTGGTGCCAATAGCTATTTTGGGTCGATAGGTTCGAAAGTTGAGGTCAAAGGATATAGCTTCAGTAAAAGTGTAGTAGAGAGGTCGGCCCGTGGAGGAGGCTACCTGAGAGACCGAGCGGGAGATGCAGAGCAGATATCCTCGCCTGTTTGAGGCTTCAGGTATGTTTCTTGACTCGTTCGAGTACGAACGTTTATTTAAGTTGGGGAGGATGTGACGACTCGGCCAGTCGTCTCAATAGTTATCGCTCTGTTTCCCCAATTTCTACTTCTTATTGCTTTGTCTATCAGTTCTATATATGATTGGGTTGGTTGGCTCGGGTTCAGAAAGGATTTGGTAAGGTTTGAGACACTTAAGCTCTTTTGAGGAAGCTTAAGTTGGAAAAGTCAACCGAATGTTGACTTATATGTTAGAGGGCTCAGATGTGAGTTCTGATGGTTCAGATAGCTTCGGGAGGTGATTTGGGACTTAGGAGCGTGATCGGAATGTGGTTTGGAGGTACGGAGTAGATTTAGGCTTGAATTAGCGAAATTGGATTTTTGATGCTTTCCGGTTGATAGGTGAGATTTTGATATAGGGGTCGGAATGGAATTCCGAGAGTTTTAGTAGTTCTGTGGTGTCTTTTGGGATGTGTGTGCAAAATTTCAGGTCATTCAGACATGGTTTGGTTGGGTTTTTGATCAAAAGCATAATTTAGAAGATTTTGGAATTCTTAGGTTTTAATCCGATGCAAATTTGGTGTTTTGATGTTGTTTTGAGCGTTCTGAATGTTGGAACAAGTTTGAATGAGGTTATGGGATATTTTTTCATGTTTGGTTGAGGTCCCGGGGACCTCGGGTGAGTTTCGGGTGGTCAATCAGACCATTTCATGATGATTGGAATTGCTGAAATTGCTGATTAGTGTTGCAGAGAAAATGGCCTTCGCGTTTGCGAAGGGTTAGCTGGTGAAGGCTGGAATTTTAGCCTTCGCATTCGCGAGGAAGGCTCCACTTCGCGAAGGGCTTAGGGATTGAGCATCGCGTTGGCGACTGGAGCTCCACGATCGCGTAGAGGAAAGGGGTCGGCTTGGTTCGAGGCCAAGTTGTTCATCGCGTTCGCAAGTGAAGGGGTGCGATCGCGAAGAGTGGTATGAGGAAAGCATCGCTTTCGCGATGGGAAGGTCGCGATCTCAAAAGAGGAAATTTTGGTCAAAGTTGAATTGTGCTTCGCGAACGCGAGGCGTTGACCGCGTTCGCGAAGAAGGATTTCAGGCCTGGGCAGAAGGTTTAAATAGTCGTCTTGTCCGCAATTTTGGGGTTTATTTCCACCATTTTTGATTGTTTTTGGAGATTTTTGAAGAGGATTGAAGAGGGATTCAAGGGGAATCACTTGGAGGTAAGATTCATGGACTTAAAACTCGATTCTAATGTGAAATCTACCTAATTAATCATGGAAATTAAGCCTAAAATTTAAGAACTAGGGCTTGAAATTGGAGACCTAGAATTTGGGATTTGAGGGGTCATTTGTGGATGGATTTTGATGCTTTTGGTATGAATGAACTAGGGGAGTGATAAGGAATTCATTGATGTGATTTTTACCGGAATTCGAGACGTGGGCCCGGGGTCGGGTTTGGCCAATTTCGAGATTTTTGGTATTATTTGATTATTTTCACTTGGGCTTTGTTCCCTTAGCATATTGTGACGTCGTGATTCTAATTTGGATAGATTCGACGTGAGTGGAGGCCGATTCGAGGGGAAAATGTGTCGTGGAGTAGTGTTTTCACCGGTTTGAGGTAAGTAACCATTGTAAATCTGGACCGAGGGTACAAAACCCCGGTATTCAAATTGTTTTGATAAATGCAGTGACGCACATGCTAGGTGACGAGCGTGTGGGCGTGCACCGGTAGGGATTATGACTTGGTCCGTTCCGTAGCGACTATTAAGCCGCTTATTTGTTTTGAAACCTTATGATATTCAGTACTTTATTCATTTATATGATTTTTAACTGCTCGTCACTACTTTCAGATCTTATTTACTTTAGTTACTTACTAATTTGGCGTACTCACGTTACTCCCTACACCTTGTGTGCAGATCCAAGTGCCCGAGCGGCAGAGTGAGGGTCCTCAGCATTTTCAGAGGTTGCCAGAGATTGCAATGTAGCTGCATGGCGCCCGCAGCCCTGCTCTTCTCCTTCCTGTCTTGTTCTTTTCTATTTTTTTACTTATGATGTATTAGACAGTTGGTTGTGTACTAGAGGCTCTAGACTCGTGACACCAGATGTTTGGGCTGTGTTGTCTTATGTTTTATTGATTTCCGCACATTTTAGTTATTTTAAACACTTCTAATAAAAATTGGTATCCACACCCGTGTTAGAAAAATGATTTTATGAAAGGAAATTCGTTGTGGTTATATGGTTAGGTTGGCTTGCCTAGTAATGTGATAGGCACCATCACGACCGGGAATTTGGGGTCGTGACAATTTACCTCTTATACCTAGGTTAAAGAGGTTATATGCGTCGATGAGTTCTGCTCCTCATATGAGATGGCACTTTGAAAATAGAAGACCACCTGGTGTTATGTGTCATCCTTCAGATGGAAAAGCTTGGAAGCACTTTGATAGGACATATCCAGATTTTGCTAGTAAACCAAGGAACATTCGGTTAGGTCTGTGTGCGGATGACTTCACGCCTTTTTCTGTATCTGCGACACTGTATTCATGTTGGCCTGTCTTTCTTACACCTTATAATCTACCACCCGAGTTGTGCATGACTAGTTCATATATATACTTAAATTGTATTATCTCTGGTCCACATACTTAAATTGTATTAACCCCGGTCCACGTAATCCAAAAAGTTTGATTGATGTATATTTGCAACCTTTGATTAATGAGCTAAAACAATTATGGTGTGATGCTGTTGAAACATATGACATATTAACCAAGCAAAATTTCAATTTGCATGCTAATTTAGTGTGGACTATTAACGCTTTTCCTACGTATGGAATGTTGTCTGGGTGGATGACTGCTGGGAAGCTAGCTTGTCCTTACTGCATGGAAAATAGTATAGTGTTCACTTTGAAACATGGCCGAAACCAATCATGGTTTGATTGTCATCATCAATTCTTGCCTCATGATCATGAATTTAGAAGGATGAAAAATGCATTCAAAAAGAATAAAATGGAATATGATTCTCCACCTCCGATACTTTCAGGTGAAGAAATTTGGGAGAGGGTCCAGAACTTCAGTAAAGTTACTGAAGCTCCACCTTATAGATTCCCCGGATACGGTGTTACTCATAATTTGACGAATCAAAGTATATTTTGGGAGTTGCCTTATTAGAAGGATAATCTTCTTCGTCACAACCTTGATGTCATGCATATTGAGAAAAATTATTTTAACAATTTGTTCAACACAGTGATGGATGTTAAAGGTAGGACAAAGGATAACCCGAAGGCTAGAATGGACTTATAAGAATATTGCAGGCGGCCTGAATTATACTTGCAGACAGCAGACAATGGTAAGGTGTTCAAGCCCAAAGCAAGTTACACATTCACTTTGGAGGAAAGACGGCAAATTTGTGATTGGGTTACGAAATTGAAGATGTCTGAGGGTTATGCGTCGAATCTTGAAAAAAAAGTAGATATGGAGGTAGGGAAGTTGAGACATTTGAAAAGTCATGACTGTCATCTTTTCATGGAGACCTTAGTGCCTATTGCATTTTGTGGTTTGCCTAAAACAATCTGGAAACCCATCACAGAGATTAGTTTGTTTTTCAAAGACTTGTGTTCTACTACATTAAGGGAAGAAAACCTACTCCGGATGGATCAGAACATTCGTGTAACTTCTAGTAAGATGGAAAAAATATTTCCATGTGGTTTTTGTGATGTGATGGAAGACCTTCCAATCCACCTTGTACACGAGGCACGACTTGGAGGGCCTGTTCAATGCAGATTGATGTATCCCTTTGAGAGGTAATATTATAAGTTTGATGTAATTTTCTGTTTTATTTGAATGTTCTTAGCTAACATGACATTGTGTAGGACAATTGGCAAATGCAAACAATTTGTTAAGTAGAGGAATAGGATTGAAGGATCTATATGCGAAGCTTATCTTGCAAAGGAAACTGCTCATTTTTGCTCTTATTATTTTGAGAGTAACGCGCCATGTTCTAAGAATAAGCCCAATAGGCACACGGTCAAATGTGTGAATGATCCATTATATCTGCCAATGTCCATATTCAATCAACCAGGCCGATGTTCTAAGGATGTTAGTAAGAGAAGTTTGAGTGATATGGAGTACAAGTCAGCTACACTTCATGTGTTTCTAAATTGACCCGAAGTTGTACCATTTCTCAAGTAAGTATTGATTTATTAGTTATCAAAATATAAAATTTACTGTGATTACATCTCGATGCAACTACTAAAAATATTTGATGTGTCACAGTCACTTCGTGGGTCAATTTGGCCATGATGATGTATATACGAGATTTGATATGTGGTTCAAATAATTTGTAAGTTTATCCTGATAATGTTCTAACACTATGTAAGTAAATAATGTTTGTAAGTTATTCTAACTTATGATTTTTTTAACACTATGTAGGTAAATGATCCAAATAATGGTGTAAATCAATTTTTGATAGATATATCTTGGGGACTTGGGCTTCAGGTCACAACAATGTCTAAGTACGTAGTGAATGGTTATAAGTTTCATACAGATGATTGCTCTAAAAATAAAAATAGCAACAAATTCGGGGTGTGGGTTCAAGGTGGTGATGGCAACCAAGTTGGAGATATTGATTATTATGGTGTGATCAAAAAAATAATAGAACTAGAATATACAGGTTGGCCATATAAGAAATTGATACTCTTTAGATGCAAGTAGTTTAACCCAAATCCAACAAGAGGTACAAGAATACACAACCAATATAACATAATTGAGGTTAATCATACGAAGGAGTATGATCGCTATGATCCTTTCATAATTGCATATAATATGAGGCAAGTGTATTATGCTCCTTATCCATTGCGGTGGAATAAGTTCGATTGGTGGGTTGTAATAAAAACTAATCCTGTAGGTAGGGTGAAAGTCGAGAATGTGTTAGATGTTGTATATCAAAATGATATCTCCAGTGTTCACCAAATAGTGGACGATCATCTAGAAAATGATTTGGAACACCCTAAACACATATTGGAAGAATTTGATATAAATGAAGTAAGAATTATAGAAAATGAGGATGAAGAATCAACTGATAAAGCTCAAACAAGTGAGGACGAAGAATTCTCGGACGAGGAACAATACATCGATGAGCTTTAAAAAGTTGGTTTTTTAAATAACTCTCGTTTTATAGCTAGTTTCTTATATGTTTCAATCTAAATATGTATTATATTATGGAGATGGCAGGCAAAGGCCAAGGTAACAATGACCCTACTGGTTCTCGGGGTCGAGAAAAGGCTAGGAAGGGAAAGAGGAGGGTAAAAAATAATGCTCCATCTGCTCCACCCTCTTTAGAGATGCCTATGCCTATGCCTATGTCTTATCCTCCACCCGACGGCTATACTGAGCTGCCATAGCATCACGAGCCCTACACCTTCGTGCATACACCAGGTTTTTCATCACAGGGTCATAGGACTATACGTCCGACATATAGTCCAGCTGCCTCACAACCACGTCGATCACAACCATCTACATTGCATGGATCGCATCCATCTATGTCACAGCCACATGGATCACAGCCACTCGGGTCACAACCATCAGTATCACAGCCACTTGGGGTCCATCCAGCTATGTCGTAGTCATAAGGATTGCCTCCATCTTCATCATCGACTTCATCTTTTTCAGGCCTTTGCCTGCGAGGTAGTAGCTCTGACCTCCCTACACCGTCCACACATGCCTCTAATAGACATGCTTCAGACGATGAGGCTGATGATGATGAGGAGTGCATTATGATCAATATGGCAGGATCATCATAGTCCTTGAGGGTGATGGGTAAAAGTTATTTGTTATTTGCAGGTTCATCCCGAGTAATAAGACTACGAGGATAATCACCAAAGCCATCAGAAATCTTTATGATGGCCCTTATGCGACTTAGAGTGATTTCCTATTCTCGCTGAAGGAGCAAATTTTCAATCAATTTAAGGTATAAATGTTCTTTTCAGCAGTTTAATAATTTATATTTATGATATTTCCATATAATATTTAACTTTTGAAATACAGAGCAAGTGTATATGGGAACACCACTATAGCGCGGAAGTGGCTGCAAATTTTAATCACAAAGCTTGCAAGTGATTGTCGCATAGTATCTCCGAAGCTAGAAAGAAGAACAAGAAGCCTCACTGGTTACTTCAAAATTTATGGGATGATTTGCAAAGGCAATGGCTTACCGCAAAGTTCTTAGAGAAGAGCGAAAAAGGAAAGAAAGCTCGCGTATCTGAGAAGGGAGGCTCCTTGCACACCGGAGGTGTGATCAGCCTAGGGACAATAAAAAGAAGATTGGTACGTAATTGCTTAAATTATTTTAATTTTCATAGTATATCTATTCTGTTTATTAACTAATTAATTAATTTGTTTTCAGGAAAATAAGTTAGGGCGTCCAATGAACCATGATGAGCTATTCAAGCATATTGTAAAGAAGAAGAAAGAGACAGATCAAGAAAAGTGGGTCGAGGATCGGGCCTTGACTGTATATGTAAGCTTTCACTTTTCTTTAAGTATTTTAATTTACTTTTATATAAATTTTGAAATACTAATTAAATTTAAATTTTCGTATAGGGTCGCTATCAAACTAACGTGGAGGAATTCATCCGTACTCAGCCAGCGGGTGAACCAGGCGAGCCAACCCAACCTTCGGACGAGGATGCTGAAAGAATATGGATAGAGTCTGCTGGCGGTCCAAAATGGGGGAAGGTATACGAGCTTCCTACTAAGAAATTCCATCGCTATAAGTGTGGAATGCAAAGAATATGGACTTCCTCCCAAGGCAAGCAACTTGATGGGGAGAGCCTCTCCGCTATGCTAGAGACTGTGACAAAGCTCACATCCGAGCTAGAAGCGGCCAAGGAAAGAGAAAGGGTTAGAGATGCTCAGTTCCTTGGCATGCAAGCTCAGATCAGAACTCTCCTATCTACTGGAGCTTTTCCGTTGCCCCGGTCTCGTGAGTCATCGCTAGAGGCTCGACTTGAACGTGAGCGTTCCTTCCTTCCTCCCCGTGATCGTTCCTCCCGTCCTCCACAAGACCCTCCTCGACACCGTCTTTTAGATGAAAGTTCATCAGACAGTGATGGTGATGTTGTACAAAACACTCCTTGACTTTTATATACTTTGAACTAGACAAATAGAACCGATTTTAAACTAGTTGTAATAAGTTTTAACTTGGTTTTGAATTATTTTTAGTTCTATTGAACTTTAATTTGTTAGTTTTAATGTATTTATTGAATTGTGTTGTTGTTGTTGTTATTTAGGGATTTTGGTAGCTGGCAGGTGGTGTAGCTGCCAAAACAGGCATTTTATGCCAAAATTAAAACCCACAAAATCGACCAAAGTTGGTCGGTTCCTAATAAAAAAAAATTCTACTGATTAGCGACCAACTTTAAAAATAAATAAATAAAAAATTACCGACCAAAGTTGGTCGGTTAATAAACAAGGATTACCCCGATTTCAACTTTACCGACCAACTTTGGTCGGTATTGTTAAATTTTATTTTTAAAAAAAAATATATATATATTTTACTTTACCGACCAGCTTTGGTCGCTAATTTTTAAATTTTAATAATTAATAAAATAACGTAATTTAAATATACCGACCAACTTTTGTCGGTAAAATTAAATTATTAAAATATATTACCGATCAAAGTTGGCCGGTATGTTCTCTAAATTGCACAATTGGTTCTTTTACCTTTGCGACCAACTTTGGTCGGTAATTAGCGACCAACCTTGGTCGGTATACTAAAACGACCACCAAACTAACGACCAAGCGTGTTTTGACAAGTTTTGGTCGGTAATTGGCCAAAATCGACCAACGTTGATCGCTTTTTTGAGTCGCTAATTACCGGATTTCTAATAGTGAATACTATAAACAAATTAAACTTTGTAACAGGTTAAGTGCTACAATTTATTAAAAATAATTACTTGCAGCTATCATTGCCTACTAAACGATTTGATTGTGCAAAAGTATAAAATTTATATCCTAATTTAATACAGGTAAAACAGTGTATGTGTATATATTTACACACATTATAGTTGTACAGGATGAAGCCAAGCTGCAGATGCATGCAGGGAAAAGGAAAAAAAAAGAAAAAGGGGATCGGATCAGGAAGCTGTTAATAGAGTGTTTAATTTTATTAATATAAAATAAAATTTACAGGAAGCGTTGATTTGCAAAAGCCTCTTGTAGTTCTTTAATTATAGTTTGCCTTATCCATTGCATCGAAATTCATTGATCAGCATCACTCTACTACTGCTTTATCCAAACGTACAGTTTATTTGCGTAATCAAGATTGTTTATCACATGCTTAAGTACAACTGTCTTCGGTCCTTTCAAGTACTCACTCCTGTCCACAATAAGTGATTTTTTGATTTTTTTTTTTGTAGTTCAAAATAACTGATTTTTTTTAAATTTCAAGAATGAATTAATTATTTTTTTTCTATATTGCCCTTGGAGTAAATAATGTTGGAGTATGTGTTAGGAGTATTTATATGAAGAGATAACAAAGGTTAATATGATTAATTTCATTGCTAATTAATGTTAAAAGGTGAATTTCTTAATATGTGTGAAAACAACCAAAAAATCACTTATTTTAAACAGGGGGAGTAAGTTTTAAAGAGTTTTGCGCACCTATTAAGAAAGTCACTTAATATTAGTATTAAATAAGTGAGTTATTGTACTAATAGACCTTTTATCTCTCATTAAAGTCTTCTTTAAAACTTATTCAAGCATTTATTAGATAAGGGTAATTTTGAAAGAAAAAAAAAATTAATATCTTCTTGAATTCTTAAAAAATCACTTATTTTGAATTAAATTTAAAATACTAAAAAATCAGTTGAAAAGGACTGGAATAGTAATAAAAACCGACTATTAGTTTGTTATGAACATTCATACAACTTTCTTGATGAGCAACTTTTGAGGCTATTGACCTTCCGGGATGTGTTACTTTGCTTATACTTTGACACTTCATTGTGAAGATTGAAGAATAAGATTAAAGTTATATATACCGACATAGCAAATAACTTTATATTATCAGGATGATTTAATCGGTAATAGCAGATTATTAACTTATACTTTAGTAATCATATCAAACTTGATATAATTTTCTTTATTATTACAAATAAATTTATCTTAAAAATCAAAAAATAATTAATTTCTGTAAAGTCAGTGCATAAAACCTTAAAACTCTTCGACAAAATTCTATAAAAATGAAAATGAATGGCGATCCATGCAACGAAGTTAGTTGCTAAAGTGAATCCCTTTCGGTGGCTTCCAATTATATTAGAGCAAACTTCATTTGTAGCTATCCGGGAAAAACTAATGACAATAGCTAGCCACAAAATAAACCATACAATAAACAATCCAAAACTAATTAAAAGGCTAGCCAAGACTACTACCGCTCAAAACCCTAACTTCCTTCTCCCTCGGCGTTCATACCATTTTCCTCAGTCGAAGAAGCCGCTGCCAGACGCTGCCGTTGCAAGCGTCGCCTCCGTATTGAACCACCAATCAACGCCCTCCGCCGTGATCCACTCACGTCCAGTGCATTGGCTTTCTTAGGTTTTCTTGGTCAAGATCCGTGGATTGGCTTTATCTTCATCCTTTTGAGGAAGAGAATGATGATGGAGTTCTTGAGATCTGGTTATTGAAAATTGTGTTTTGGGGTATATCTAAGGAAGGCATGAGAATTATAAAAATTGAAAGTTTCTCAAAGTTATGCACTTTTTTTTCTCTGTATGTTCCCATTGTTTTGCATTTCTTATTTATATTCTTAACATTGGCATCAGGAGTTACATAAGGGATTTTTGTTTATGTTGCTTTACATTCTCTATTAGTGGATCTTGTTACATGATCTCTTGGTTGACTGGCTCAGTTTATGAATTTGTTGTTTGCTTTCTGTGTTTTCTTTTAAAACAAAAGGCATTGGTAGGATGCCATTTTCTTCCTTCCCACCTTCATTGTTAATTTTGAAGATTTACAAATGGTAAACATGATTATACTCATTGGTAGTAATAGTAAAGTCTTTATATTTTTTGTTTGACTTGGAGTTGCAATTAGAGAATTCAGAAGTAAAGATTACAACTTTAGTTGCATATTGGGCCGGTTTAATAGAACATATACTTTCTTAGATGTGTGTTTTGTGTGTAAAGTTGTTGTTCATCACTCAATTTATGTTATTTTTATAGGTTCGTTGACATCCTAGAAGATGGCTTCTAATCTAAAGGAGGATTTATCGTAAAAAACTGTTGTGTTTCGTCTCAAGGTCTGGCAATTGATTGGAATCCTTGTTGGGATTTTCATAATGGTCATCCTCTTATTTTTAACATTGTATCTCACTTTCCAGAGAAAGTCAAAAAGAGCTACGGACAATCTCCCTATTAGCCAAATACCTACTGTTTCTAAGGAAATTAATGAAGTTCGGGTTGAGCAATCGACAAACGAATTTGCTCCACGTGATGGAATTCTTCTCACTATTCATGACAAAACCAGTGATAAAGAATCAGACAAGGTTTTGGTTCATCTTGGAATTGGGAAAAAGAACGGCGATAACAACAGTCAATCGGGTTCCTTCCATCACGTTGATAAGGACTGTTGTGGGTCACAATCAGGAGAAGAAGGGAGTTCATGCAAAACTGCATATAAAGCTTATAATTCACATCCAATAGCAGCTCCTTCTCCTCTAACAAGATTACCTGAATTTTCTCACTTGGATTGGGGCCACTGGTTTATATTGAGAGATCTTGAGGTTGCACATGTTTTTCAGCAGTTCTGTAGAACTGTTTTTCAGCCAATTTCCTGCACTCTTGAACAACTTTGTTCAGCTTTAAAATCTGTTGATCTCCTGCACTTTTCGAGCAATTTTTCTGTACTTTTATCTTGCTTTCTGGAAGAGATCGAGCAGTAAAATTCAGATTTTAACAGGGGTAAATAGCTACTGAATTGGGCAATTTTTTTTCTTTCTAAAAGTCATTTTAGATAATGTATTAGACTAGAGAGTATTTCTTTTGAATATTGGTATATTACAAAATATATATACAGAATAGGCTGTCACTATACAAAAATGATACAAAAATAGACTGTCACTATAAAAATTTTATACAATAGATATACAAAAATAGACTGCTATTATACAGAAAATATACAAAATAGACTGTCACTATACAAAATAGACTGTCATTATAAAAAATAGACTGTCATTATACAAAATATATACAAAATAGACTGTCACTATACAAACATATACTAAATAAATTGTCACTATACAATTTTTATACAATAGATTGTCACTATACAAATTATATACAAAATAGACTGTCACTATACAAAATATATGCTAAATAGACTATCACTATACAAAAAATATATAAAATATACTCTCACTATACAAAAATAGACTGTCACTATACAAAAAATATATACAAAATAGACCGTCACTATACAAAAAATATACAAAATAGACTGTCACTATACAAAATATACAAAATAGACATTTCGTATATGACCTGCATTACATATTTCATTCAATTCTTAGCTAAGACTTATCAGATCCAGAAGTACAAAATACAATTTAAAAAGGCAAAAAAGGGTTACTCTATCGTGCCACGTAGGGGTCGAACCTGCGACATTCTGCTTAGGAAACAACACTCTATCCACTGAGCTAAAGGCGCTTGTGTTGTCATGCTCATTCCTTTCGGGATACTAAATGCAATATGTTTGGGCCGTTTTCTGTAAGTGGGACAAAACATGGGCTATTAAAATTTGGAATTTTTATATTCCTATACACTATATGAAATTATATTACCCTCCCTACTCAAGTTTTACTATAATTATATTTTATATACCTAATTACCATTTATGTACATTTTAATGAAATTAATGATAATAATTAGTGTCCTAATATAACTCTAACATATCTTCCACTCCCCCTACGTTTCTCTCTCCGCATCCTATTCCAATCCCCCACGTATCTTGCACTCACCCAGGATTCCACTATTAACAACCATTAAAAAGCTTTGAAGCTTTGAATTCGAATTTGAGTTTTCAAAAAATATTATTTGTTTGAATTAGGTGTTATTGCAAAGAATTGTGAATTTTCTCAACGTCTCTCCTATCTCTCAATCCCTAATTTCAGTAATGTAAAACAAAGGAAAAGAGAGCATCAATTCCACCATTGACAGCCATTAAAAAGCTTTGAAGCATCGAATGTGGGTTTTCAAAAACCATTATTTGTTTGGATTGAGTGTTGTTGCAAACAATTAGGAATATGGTTAAGAGTTTATATCTCAATTTTGAGGGTATTTGGTGAAGATTAGACTTGATTTTGGCTGAATTTCAGATTGAAACTCGAAGAAGAAGAAGAAGAAGACATGATATACCTTATATTTACGAAATTATAGTAAAACTATAGAAAATTTATATATATGTGTGTGTATATATATATATATATATATATATATATATATATATATATATATATATATATATATATATATATATATATATATATATATATATATATATATATATAATTTAACTATTATATGAAAGTTGAACAATATTGTATAAAAATTATATTTAAGTTGTATGATATTGTAGTTGTATATAACTAAGTAGAAATAATATATGAAAATTATAGATAAGTTGTATAATATATAATTAGTTGTATGAAATTTGTTTTTACTATGTATAAATCAGATGCAAAATATACAAAAGACATATTATATAAATTTTGTATAAAATTTGTATTTAAGTTGTATGTTATTGTACTTGTATTTAACTTGGTAAAAATAATGTGTTAAAGTTGTAGATAAATTGTAGATGGTGCAAAGTCGTAGAAAATCCTTAGTTGTGGTGAATAATTCTGGGCCTAGTCGTGGCATTGGCCATAATGAATATGAAGATTTGAGAAACCTATTACTAATATTGAAGATGTTGAAGTTGATGATATGCATTCGGGTCCTAGTCCTGGTGTTGGGCACAAGTAATTAACTTCCTCAAAGTTACGTTATCCAGATGTTCTGTAGAAAGTTATCACTGCTTCTTCTCAAAAGTCAGGAAATCCCTAACCATTTCAACAAGAAGTGCTTGTATATTTCATTATCATTTTCGTATTTATGAGGATGATGCACAATTCTTCCTTTATTTTGGGTGCATGCTTAGTGAAAATTCTGAAATAGAAATATACGTCTCTCTGCCATAAAGAAAAGACGAACCATACTGTGAGGATGTAGGTCTTCGCTGAATATCGGTTATCACTACTTCTTCTCAAAAGTCAGGAAATATAATATAACTATAATGCAAAAAGTACGTAGATTATTAATTGTGCAAGAAAGAATATGGAGAGAAGAGGGGAGAGAGGAGAGAAAAAGAGGAAAAAGGTGTAGCTATCCATTGGTTGAAGGCACAAATAATGGATTGAGAGCCTTTTAAAGTAGATTGTATATATTTTGTAAACAAAATTTGATGTATAGGAATAAAAACCCTTAAAATTTTGAGGGGCTATAGAAGGTAATTTTCTCATTATATTACAGCCCATACATTAATCTAAAATTGGTGATTAACCCAACACGTTTCCATACAATTTGCAACGTAACGAGAAGTAAAATTGTAGTTAAACAACTGTCAAAAAAGCAGCTAAGCAGGGGGGGGGGGGGGTAGACTAGTAATTAATTAAATATAGGATGACCATGAAGCACACGTCCAAACTTTTAAACTTTATCATTAATTAACAAAGTTATACTCGTGCAAAGAGGAAAAAAGAAAACAAGTTTTTCTTATGTTATATATATAACGCCTAGTTATCATCAATTACAGCTTTGGTCAAATACCCATCAAGGCACGGACTATTATGTATAGCTGGGGAATCATATCTGGGGTAGGACTTAGGAGGAGGTTCTAAAGGGATATATTAAACACAATATATAGGAATAGGAGTATATAATACGGAATTATTTTATTTTAGTTAAGGAGAAGAGGGACAGAGTGAGCTAGCATCCACAGTTAAACGGTGGGGGGAAGGAATCAAACTTATTGTGCCGTTTGTTTGTCTCCATCATCATATATCTCCTGTCAACAAAAATCTAAATAGCGATTTGATATTTTTGATCACGTCTAGTTTCCACGTACGAGTCGTGTGTGCATCAGTTTTCAAAGGTATTTATATTTATTTTTACCTATATATATATACAGAGAGAGAGTTCGAGTTAAAGTCATGTGTTTTGCAGAACCTATGGAACCCCCTATGGATCTGTCATTGTTTGATTTATTGTGTTCAAATACATTCGTTAGTTAAAAACGTGAAATCTATGTCTTAGTTTCTCCAAGAACTTATCAGTTTCGTGCAATGAAAAAAATAATAGAAAAGAGATGATTATTTGCGAACAGTAATATCAAGGTTTTTTTCTTGCTGTAACGTTAGTTCATAAAGTAGTACTACTAACTATAATTTGTTCTGGGTGAACACAAAACATAAAAAAGGTTAAAGTTGTAACTTGATATAAGGGTTCCATGTATAGAAAGGACGACTCTTCAAAATAAATATAACAAGGTCTGAAGTTGCTGACGAGTTGTGGATCTTTGTCTGTCAGTAGGGAGCAAGCTAGACTTCATAATTTATAAGCTAAACCTGTTCCATTGATCTATAAGTTACTTGAATCATCAAGATTATACGGTAATAACAAACTAAAATGTTCAACCCTGGAACCAACTATTCAGAAATTAAATACAGACAACATATGCTGTCACTAATACACTAGAATATCTCACTTTTAGCTTAATAAAACAATATACATAATGCTAGTTCGTGATGCTGGTTAGGTGACTAAGCTGGCAGGGGCGGAGTTAGAGTATTCCGAGCGGGTTCGACCGAACCCAGTAGTTTTGGTTCGAATTCTGTCTTTGTTTAAAAAAATTCATGAATATATATAAATTATTAATTTAGAACTCAATAGCTTAAAACGACTAGAATTCTGAACTCATAAACTTAAAATCCTGGCTCCGCCTGTGTAAGCGGGTGGTATTTGGTAACCTAAATCCCATTTACTCTAAGAGGCATATTTCCATGCAAGTATTATCTGGCAAAAGCAACTCGTGACTGGTAAGCTGAATGCATCCTATAACATATTGAGTTTTAAGTTATATACATGCATTAGTATAAAATAATAGACTTACTATCAACTAGTGCAATTTGAGTCATTTGACTAGCTCCAATATGTGCCTATCCTTGTTCCAAAGTTAACAAATATTTACTAGTAGTATATATTTGACCTGCAATTGGCTTTTATGTGATTCGATTGTATAAATATTTTTCCTTACTTGTCGGCGATTTTAAATTTTGGAAAGAAGAGTTAAGGCCAGCATTTTGGACCTGAATGATACAAAGTCATAGTATATAGGATCAGCGAGACATCTGGCAGCCAATTTTAGTGTGTATTAGCTAAAATTTGCTTGGGCCTGGCCCATCAACATTATGAGACCCAATTTAAAGTTAAAATAGCACGGTCTAGCCAGTTTTCGGACTGGTCATTCAAAAATAGCCAGCGTTTACCAGTTAATGAAAAATAGCCACTATTTTGCTGCAATAGAGACTAGTCTAGCATAATATACTAGAGTTCGGTGCACCTGCGTATGAACTTCCAGCATAATCTTCCAGCATATTATGCTGGACCGGTATACTTTGCTGGCTCTAGTATAATATACTGGAGACTGGAGCAGTGGTGCTCCAAACTTCAGTATATTATGCTGGACCGGTATATTATACTGGACCGGTATATTATACTGGAACTCCAGTATATTATGCTAGAGTATTTTTCCGGATTTTGAACAATATTTTCGTTCAGATTTATCTTTACATGAAAGTGGCTAAATTTCGATTACTTTTGAAATTGTGGCTATTTTTGAATGATTACTTTTAAATCTAGCTATTTTTGAATTTCTCCCCAATTTAAATGAGCACAACTAACTGGTATGGATTCATGCCATGTCAATAGGGTAAAAATTGTGTGGGGTAACCACTTTTTAAAGTGGTTTTTGCTTTTTATCCAGCATTTTCAATGCTTAGCAATAGTAGCCACTAGTCTATTAAAATTAATATGAAAAGACTGTATTACCTTTTCTTCTATCTCTTTCATGTTAGGGAGAAGAACTGTGCCGCCGTATGTGAGACGAACTGTGCCGCCGTATGTGAGACGTGATATCTGATACTAATAATATAATTGAAGTCAAGTAAAATGGCCAAACGACCAAATTTTAACTGGCAATACTCATGAAATTTGATAGTTTGCTCTGAAAGAAGAAAAGAAGAGTGGACGGATGAAAATCGAACAAACTGCAGAAGGCGAATTGGATGCTAGTGTAGTTTGGACACTATAATGCAGAAGCATAAATAATATAGTCAGGGCAACTGCTAATTGGGGTACAATTGAAAGAAAGACTCACTGTTTTTGTTTGTGTTAAGGACACTTGGTTCTGAACTTAGAATTACAAGTTCAAAAGTTAAGGACACTTGGTCCTGAACTTATACTAACAAGCTCAAAAATTAAGGACAATAGGTCCTGAACTTAAAGTTACAAGTTCAAAAGTTAAGGACAATAGGCCCTGAAGTCCTGAACTTAGACTAACAAGCTCAAAAGTTAAGGACAATAGGTCCTAAACTTAGACTAACAAGCTCAAAAGTTAAGGACACTTGGTCCTGAACTTAGACTAACAAGACTTACAGTTACAAGTTCAAAAGTTAAGGACACTTGGTCCTGAACTTACAGTTACAAGTTCAAAAGTTAAGGACACTTGGTCCTGAACTTAGACTAACAAGCTCAAAAATTAAGGACAATAGGTCCTGAACTTAGACTTACAAGTTCAAAAGTTAAGGACAAGTAGTCCTTAACTTAGAGTTACAAGCACAGAAATTAAGGACAGGTTGTCCTGAACTTCGAGTTCCAAGTTCAAAAGTTAAGGACATGTAGTCCTAAATCCTGAACTTAGAGTTACAAGTTCAAAAGTTAAGGACATGTAGTCCTGAAGTCCTGAACTTAGAGTTGCAAGTTCAAAAGTTAAGGACACTTGGTCCTGAACTTTATGAGCAGAAGGGTGTTTTCGTCCGGACAGGTAAAGTTTATTAAAGCAATGGTTAAAGACTAAAGACATTTTAAAAAGTGACTTAAAAGTAAATACATGTGTTATTAGTAGCTAACCGTGCACTTCCCCCGTCAATAGGCTGATGCATCGATATAGTGGAGCTTCATAATTGACGCACCATTGGATTTAAGCTAATCACATCGTGGTCCAAGTCATTCTTCAATAACTATGACGGCCATTTGGTTTAAGCTAACCACATCATAGTCAAGTCAAACTGTTTTACCTAGCTATACTATGTTCTTTATGTTTTAAAGTTTTTAATAAGTATTTAGATTTTTTTAACAAATTGTATACATTGCTTCTTAAAAGGCTCGCACCCCATTATTAGTGCCTTCAATTAAGGGATTCAATTATATGCTTTCCTTTTTTTTCCCTCTCCTCTTCTCTCCCTTTTTTTTTTACACCAAAATCCCTTAATCTATGTCTAGAATCTCTATCTTCTCTCTTCCCACCATTAACGACAGCCTTATATTATAAAAAAATATTCTAAAATTATATGGTAATTGTATGATAACTGTATCATAATTATATTTGAATTGTATCAGATACATCAATATCTAAAACATAAATGTATCATACTTGTATCACAATTATATCTAACTTGTATCTGGCATATTAATACCCAAAATAATACCTGATACAATACTAATAAATTAATATGCAATTATCATACTTGTGATACAAACTGTGAAATTCATCACGAACGCACAACTGCTCGTAATAATATACAACGAATATACAATTATCATAAATTTGCAATACAATTCCTACAACAATAATGATACATATACAATTATAATACAATTGCGATACATTTATGAAAAATAGTGATACAATTATGATCTTCATCTTCTTCAAGTTTCAATCACAACTCAACACTAAAAATATAATATAGTCGTATTATAATTGTATTAATATTGTATCGAGTATTATTTTGGATATTGATGTATCATATACAAATCACATACAATAAAATTTTAGAAAGAAAGAAAACAAGATTCAAAACTTACCTACAACTTGATTCTAGAGCAATATTTCGAATTTCGTCTGCATTTTATAAATAAGAAATAGAGATTTTGGGTGATTAGTAAGAAAGAGAGAAACTGAATTTCAAAAGCTTTAGAAGAGGAAAAGAATCTGTAATTGGGTTGGGGGGGGGGGGGTTAACAGTGGGTAAGCGAGATTTTGGGTAAGTAAGATTTTGGATAATAGTGGGTAAACGAGATTTCTTACTGCAGGTAAGAATAATTTTGGGTAATTGTTAAGAAAGAGAGAAGATGTTTTTGTAATCATTTGGAAAAGGAAAGAATCTTAAATGTAAGGGGAGTTATTGAAAATGGGGGTTGGGTATCATGTAACTGATATGCTAGATTTAAGGAATCTTGAATTTCTTCTTTTTTATGATTTTGTGTCACGACCCGGATTCCCACCCTCGGGAGTCGTGATGGCGCCTCCTAATGAAATCTAGGCAACCCGACCATTTGAATTATTTACATTTTTCCTATTTTAATCCTTTAACAACTAATAACCAACATTAGATAAACAACGAAATTTAATAAGCGGAAGACTGTAATGTAATATTTTAATAAAGATATCAATACCAATCCATACTGGTGTCATAATTCCATAGACTGTCTAGGAATACTACAAATAAAGGTCCGAAAGATTTATTACAACATTGTCTCTGAAATATATAAAAGAAACAGAATAAAAGGATAGGTGGAGATGCCAAGGCCTGCGGACGCCTGCAGGACTACCTCGGATCTCCGAATGGACTGAAGGCAGCAACCTAAAGCTGCGGTCCGTATGCTCCAGTACCGGGATTTGCACACAGTGCAGAGTGTAGTATCAGCACAACCGACCCCATGTGCTTGTAAGTGCCTAGCCTAACCTCGGCGAAGTAGTGACGAGGCTAAGACCAAACTACCAAATAAACCTATGCAGTTAAATCATATACATCGGAAAATAGAAGCAAAACTTGACAAGTAAAGATAGGGAGGGGGAATCATGCTGCGGGGGACAACAAATAGCAACCGAAACCAACAGTTAAATGTAAAAAACACCGTAACTCAATTATCAATAGAAATCAGGAAGATCAAAGACAAGTACACGACATCACCCTTCGTACTTTTACTCTCATCCTCATCATAAAATCAATATAAATGGCACGACATCACTCTTCATGCTTTTACCTCAAAATCATGGTACAGAATGATCTTTCGTGCATTATTACTCATATAAGGGCACGGAATGGTACATCGTGCGGCACGACATCACCCTTTGTGCATTAACACTCTCTCACAAAAATCATACACGACATCACCCTTCGTGCTTTAACACTCTCTCACCAATACGATACACGACATCACCTTTCGTGCTTTAACACTCTTCCTCACCCAAACAACAATCACAAGCAATAAGGGCAAGAAAATAAACAAAATCACAATAAATCCTGGCAAGGGAACAATAGTACAACAATCAAATCCCGGCAAGGGAATAGTATCAAAAGCATCAACATCCCGACAACGGAGATAGCATTTAAAGCAACAGCATCCCGGCAAGGGAGACATTATAATAATCCTCTTCTCTTTTTCACATTTACTTCACAACTCAATTCACAACTTGAGTCCAACGCTCTATAATGTTCAATTCCCAACAATAATTCCACAAGTCATTTCACAATTTGAGTCAATGCTCTTCAATGTTCAATTACCAAAATTTCTTCCACAAGTCTTGTTCAACAATAGAAATATCACAAAAGGCATGAACAATATAAAACGGAGTCATATTAATCATAGCATAAGACTCACGGGCAGGCTTGACACCAACGTATAGATACTCGTCATACTACAACAAATTTGAGTATTGGTGATAAATTATTTTGTCACCTAAAATTCATATTTCGTCACAAATATTTTTTCGTGACAAAATTTGTTTTTTCAATTTTTCGTCTCTGAAACACCGTCACTAATAGTATATAAAGACAACTTTGAGTTTCGTCAGAAAATAAAGTTATATTAGCTACGAAATATTTTTCGTCCCCAATTAAGTTGTATTTATGACGAACTTGTTTGTCATAAAAAGTGTCAAAATTTTGTAGTTAAAAGTATCATGTCGTCGCTAAAAAGGTCTTCAATACTGACGATTCTAATTTGTCACTAATTATAATTTTAATTAGTGATGATATTAATTGTCGTTAAAGCTATACGTAATTTGTAGCTAAAAGAATATGACTGTGTCGCTAATTGGTTATGCTTTATGTACAAAAGTAATCTTTCGTCTCTAAATATATAAAATAGAGACAGATTTATTTGTCTAAGAAGGCAACATTTTCATAGTTGAAACTATTTTGAGTCTCCACAAATAGTGCTATTAGTGATGAGACTAATTTGTCTCTATATGTTGTCTTAGTTAGTGAGAATTTTAATTGTCATCAAATATTAAGTTAATTTGTAGATAAAAATATAATTATGTTGTTCATATGAAGGCAAATCCTGGACAAATTAATTTTTTGTCACTAAATGTACTCTTATGTAAACCAAAAATATCATAGAAATAAAAGAGAAACATAATACCAAAATTCATACAAAAAATATGTACTATACATCTATAATTGTTCTAAAATAACATCTGAGTACAAACTACAAACTAAAAGCCCTCAAACACAAAAGGTCTAATTAAAATACATGTTAATGCTAAAAAAAATAAAAATAGGTATGTTGCTTCCTCATGTGTGCAACATCCCTTGGTTAAAACTCACACTTTTTGCACCTTCATATACCTGTGAAAAGGAAAAAAAAAATAGTATTACATACTTTCTAATTTCGTGATTTAAACAAAATATATCTTCAAACATAAATCACAAAACTAACACTAATTAGTGAATCAAATAATAAAATGAGAAATAGATAGTAATTAAATTTTCTAAAAAATTCTAAACTACATCAAGAGAAACTTACCTATTCATCAAAAGAATGTCAAGAATTCCTTCGTTAAGCCATGAATCAAGACCTTCAATTCATAGCAAAGGACAGATTTAACAACAAAAGCTTGTGGAATTACTTTTGTGTTGATTAACTTTTACATAGAGACTAACAGAGTATTGGTGCGAGGTCAATATCATACGAGGGAGATGAGTGTTTTAGTTGGGTAATAGAAAGCACTTGATAGAAAAAGAAGAAAAACACTAAACATATGCATGAACTTCTCTTTTCTTTAGGACTCTACGTAGTTGTATTTGAATTGGATACTTTAAGTTAATCTTAGTGGGAGGTTATTCGTGGTTTATAGGGAGGGAATGGGTGAGAGAAGAATTTTACACGAAAATATTAGAGGGAAGGTGAAATAATTGAAAGTTTAACTTTTTTTTATATTCCTTCCAATATTTTCGGGTAGAATTTTTATACATAAAACTTCTCTCCTTTAATGACTTCCCATTAAATATTAAGATTATATTATATATTTGTATTTTTGTATATTAATGATTTCAATTTTTAAGGGAATACATTAAATTCACGCCAAGAAAATAGTAAAGGCTAGAAAATATTGTAAGAAGTGTAGCATTTTATTCCAAATATTTTAAATATTACGATCTCTAAAGTTCTACTGATTCTTCTTTAAATTTTTTTTAGAGTTTTTAAGCTTGATCTTGAATCTAGCCATGAACAATAATTTTAAATTCAACGGACAGATACTTTAGACTCGTACTCCTTGAATCTTGATTTATTTTTCGTTCTTTCTTGAGCTTGATCTCGTAAGTGTCCAAAATGTCGGGTGTCCCTTCTTGCATTTTAATTAGGTACTTTTTTATTTCTTCCTTTGGTTTGTTCTTTCAAATTTTACAAGTCTGAATTCATATTCAAATTTAGTCACCATAAAGCTTTATATAATTAAATTACATATGTATATTAAAATTAGTAACATTGAAGGATGTAGCATATAGTCGATGAATTTTGACTTATCCCATCTTTTTCAGCAAGGAGTATAGATGTATGCAAATCGTAAAATATTATATTTAAAAAAATTGAACCTATGATTCTAAAAGTATAATAAGATCAATGATAAAATTTAAAAGGTTGAACCTATTAAATTTATACACTAGAACCACTTTTCATAATAGTGCATCCATCTTCTTGTAATCTTAGATCCACTTGTACTCCTATCAATCTCATGTAAATATAAAAAAGAAAGATATTAATTGGAATTATATTTTTTTCTAATATGCCATAAATTTCAAATTGGTAAAAATAATGATGGAAACATATATATCACTTTTTTTAAAAAAGAGTTAATTTTTATCCGTTTTTATCTCAACAGACGATAATCATCTTCTAATATTAAAGTTTAAGTAAGACGAAATTAAATTAAAGAGGTACACTAATTTTGAAATGTAGATTTAATTTTACAGTATAAATTTAATATAAAAACCAAATAAAACGATTCGCTTCAATATGGAATTAAATAAAACTAAAACTTTTTCCAATAAGAAATTTCATGTGCTCAAAGTAGAAAAAACATATTCATACAATTTCTAATATAAGTAAAATTGGGGATTCATCGCTCAATAATTTTTCAAAAATAGTTGTTTCACTCACTAGTTCAATTAGTCTTATGTATATTGCAGGAACAAAACTTCAAATTCATAGTTAAAATGAAATATGATTTTCTATTTTTTAACTACAAATTGTTTTGTAGCCAATAATGACACGATTCAACTATAAAATTAAGTCGCAGAAAATTAAAAATTATATATTATATGACAAAATTCGCTGTGACTAAATTTAAGGTTAAATAGAGACAATAAAATAATCGTCACTAATTGTTTGCACTATCAGTGACAAAAAGTAAGGTCACAATTAAATATAGAATTTTATGGCTGAAATTTACAATATTTAACTACAAATTGTAATTCGTCGCTATTGTAACCACATATTTTTTGTGACGAAAATTTGTCGTATCCAAAATTTAACTAATTTTATGACAAACAATGGTTTGTCGCTAATTAGGTACATCATTAGTGACAAACTTATTTGTCACCGATAACTTCAATTTTGTGGCTAATATTACTCAATAAATGGCGCCAACTTATATTTTGGAGGGAAACTTTAGTGGACGATACTTTGCTACGAAATTTTATGTTTCGTCACTAAAAGTATGCGATTTATATATTTAAAGACGAATTATAATTTTTGTCACGAAAAGTAAATAATTAGTGACGAATTTTATGTCGTGGCTAATAATTTCGTTGCTACATATCATATTTGTTGTAGTGTCACCATGCCTATATGTTGTACTCAACAATTTAACACATAGCAAATAGGACACAACTCCTAATCCCTCAAGCTAGGGTTAGACCAAACACTTACCTCGATGCCACGAACACAATTCAAGCCTCAACTACCGCTTTACCTCTTGATTCCACCACCAATTCGCTCGTATCTAGCTACAAGTTACTTAACTATATCAATAAATGCTAAATAAATCAATTCTCATGCGTGAAAATAGGTTTTCTAAAGTTTTTCCCAAAAAGTCAAA
Source organism: Nicotiana tabacum (assembly GCF_000715075.1). Classification (NCBI taxonomy): domain Eukaryota; kingdom Viridiplantae; phylum Streptophyta; class Magnoliopsida; order Solanales; family Solanaceae; genus Nicotiana; species Nicotiana tabacum. The sequence goes on from NC_134095.1 coordinate 37,982,244, forward strand.
AATCGACCCGGGCCCACATGGTCAAAATCTGAGGTTCGAACCAAAACCTGATTACCCATTCCCCCACGAACCCAAATATATAATTTATTTTGAAATCGGACCTCAAATCGAGGTCCAAATCCCTAAAATTTGAAAAAACTAGGTTCTACCCAAAACACCAATTTCTCCCATGAAAACCCTTGATTTTGAGTTGAAATCATGTGAAAAAATGTTAAAGATGGAAGAAAACGAGTTAGAAATGACTTACAATCGATTTGGAGAAGAATTTTTCTTTGGAAAATCGCCCAAGAGAGTTTATGTTTTGAAAGAGTTTGAAAAATGAAAGATTTTCAGCTAAGTTATGAATAAAAACCTGCTTCAAACCCCTTCAAAACCTGCTTACTTCGCAAATGCAAAGATTTTATCGCATTTGCGACCCAGTGAAATCCCGGTCACCTTCGCGTTTGCGAGGGACACTTCGCATTTTCGGTACAAAAGTCGCATTTGCGACCAAGACAGCCCAAGCCATAGTTCACATTTGTGACACATTGTTCGCAATTGCGAGCTCGCATTTGCGAGGCAGGCTTCGCAATTGCAAAGCCTGCAGGCCTGCAACACACCATCAATTTCCTAAGTCCAAATTTCAATCCGTGACCAGTCCAAAACTCACCCGAGCCCTCGGGGCTCCAAACCAAACATGCAGACTAACCTAAAAACATCATACGGACTTGCTCGTGCAATCAAATCATCAAAATAACCTCAACAACTTAGCATCAAAATCCAAGAAAATCTCAAGAATTTCAAATTTTACAACTAAGGTTCCGAATCACGTCATATGACCTCCGTTTCTTACCAAATTTTACATGCTCAACTTAAATCAGATATAAGACTTGTACCGGGCTCTGGAACTAAAATACGGACCCGATACCCTCAAATTCAAACATATTTCATTTCCAAAAACTCATATATATTCCAAAAAATAATTTTCTTCAAAAATTCATTTCTCGGGCTTGGGACCTCGGAATTCGATTTCGGGCATACGCTCAAGTCCCATATTTTCCTACGGACCCTCCGGGATCGTCAAATCACGGGTCCGAGTCCGTTTACCCAAAATGTTGACCGAAGTCAACTTAAATTTATTTTAAAAGCAAACTTTATCATTTTCACAGATTTTCACAAAATGGCTTTCCGGATACATGTCCGGACTGTGCACGCAAATCAAGGTGAGACAAAAAAGAAGTTTTAATACTTCGGAACACATAATTTAGTTCTATTAACAAGTGATGACCTTTTGGGTCATCATATTTTGTATATAACTAGTAAATATAGATATACAAAGTAATTAATAAGGAACCTAAATAAATGTGGTAAATAGGTTTCTATTATAATATAGCTAGGTAAACCCCCCTTTTCTTTTCTCATTCGCTTAATTCCTCTTCATTCTTCTGATTTGCTTCTAAAGCACTATCTATGTGACGACCCAGCCAGTTGTCTCATGAGTTACCGCTCTGTTTCCCCCATTTCCGCTTCTTATTGCCTTGTCTAATGGTTCTATATGTGATCGAGGTGATTGGTTCGGGTTCGGAAAGGATTTGGAAAGGTTTGAGACACTTAGTCTCTTTTGAAGAAGCTTAAGTTGGCAAAGATCAACTGAATGTTGACTTATGTGTTAGAGGGCTCAGATGTGATTTCCGATGGTTCGGTTAGCTACGGGAGGTGATTTGAGACTTAGGAGCGTGATCGGAATGAGTTATGGAGGTCCGGGGTAGGTTTAGGCTTGAATTGGCGAAAATGGATTTTTTGGCGATTTCCGGTTGATAGGTGAGATTTTGATATCGGGGTCGGAATGGAATTCCAAGAGTTGCAATAGTTCCGTTGTGTCATTTGGGAAGTGTTTGTAAAATTCCAGGTCATTCGGATGTGGTTTGGTTGAGTTTTTTATCAAAAGCATAATTTCGAAGATTTTGGAAACTTAAGCTTGAATCCGATGTGTTTTGGTTGATTCGATGTTGTTTGAGGTGTTTTGAGGATTGGTATAAGTTTGAATAAGGTTATGGGTCATGTTTGTGTTTTGGTTGAGGTCCCGGGGGCCTCGGGGTGATTTCGGATGGTTGTCGGAGAGTTTGGGAAATTTGAGAAGCTGCAGATTTTTCTGTTATGGTATTTCCACACCTGCGGATTGGGGACTACAGGTGCAATGCCGCAGATGCAAGGAAAGAACCGCAGAAGAGGTCAAGGAGGAGAAGGGCAGGAGCCGCAGATGCGGTTGGCTGACCGCACCTGTGATGGCGCAGGTGCGGCTACTTGGTCACAGATGCCGTTTTGGACCATTAAGTGAAAGCCGCAGAAGCGGCACATCGACCGCAAATGCGGTACCGCAGAAGTGGTATCTGGGCCGCAGGTGGGTAAATGCCTGGGCCAGAAGGTATAAATTGTTTCATTCGCGATTTTTGAGCTATTTCACCATTTCTAAGTCGGCTTTGGAGCTTTTTGGACGTTTTTTAAGAAGGATTTCAAGGGGACTTCATTGAGGTAAGGATTTTGGACCTAAAACTCATTTCTATGGTATTATTTCACAGATTAGAGACATAATTAGTGGAATTTAAGGGATGAAATTGGGGATTAAGGCTTGAGATTAAGAGACTTTAAAAGGGGAATTTGAGGGTTCATTTGGACTCCGATTTCAGTGTTCTTGGTATGTATGGACTCGTGGAAGGATAAGGATTCCGTTGATGAGATTTTTATCGAATTTCGAGATGTGGGCCGGGGGTCGGGTTTTGCCAATTTCGGGATTTTTGGTATAATTTGATTTATTTTGCATTGGCTTCGTCCCTTAAGCCTATTCTAATGTTATGATTCTGATTTTGGGTAGATTCGACGCGAGTGGAGGCCGATTCGAGGGGCAAAGGCATCACATAATAGTATTTTCACCGATTTGAGGTAAGTAACCATTGTAAATCTGGAACTGAGGGTACAAAACCTCGGTATTTGAATTGATTTATAAATGCGGTGACGCACATGCTAGGTGACGAGCGTGGGGGCATGCACCAGTAGGGATTGTGACTTGGTCCGTCCTGTAGCAACAATTACGCCGCATATTTGATTTGAAACCTTATGATATTCCGTACTTTAGTCATTATACCGTATTATGGGTTGTATGCCATGTTTGGGGCCTTGTGCCTACCTGTTAAGACCCCTAGGGGTATTTTTACTGTTTTTCCTCACTCTACTTGTTTGAAAGCATATCCTCAATCATGTTTTACCTGTTTATTGTTTAAAACTGATTTTATCACTCTACTTCTTAAATGTGAGGACTATTTAGACTGAGTTCCCTAATTTCTACTGTTGTGCCTGAGAGGTTGTGAGGTTAATGACTGAGAGAGGTTGAGAACCTAATGGTGAGGATATTTATATATGTGTGAATTATGGATCGGGCTACACGCCGTAGCGATACTTATATGGATCGGGCTGCATGCCGCATCGATATATATATATATATATATATATATATATATATATATATATTGGATCGGGCTGCGCGCCGCAGCGATATGACGCTTGGGCTGTAGGAGCCCTTCCGGAGTTTGTACACCCCTAGTGAGCGTAGTCGACTATAAACTATGGATCGGGCTGCACGCCGCGGCGGTTATTATAAATATTATTATCATGAGATATTAATGAGCCTGAGTGCTGAGATTGTGTACTGAGTGACGAGAGCTGAGTCACGAGTGACTGAGAGGCTGCCCGATAGGCCATGTTCTGAGTGATACCTTGCCCGAGGGGCCCATTTATGATAGTTTCGCTGATTTCACTCTTCTCTTAAAATAAGCCTCTGTTGAAAATTGCTAAGTAAATGAATTTAATCATTCCAAATTGAAACTGAAGTTTTTATGACAAAGCTGGTTTATAAATTGTGGAATTTGATCTGTTATGTTGTTTTTACTCCTTTATATGTTTTTAACTGCTCGTCACTGCTTTCAGACCTTATTTACTTTAGTTACTTACTGAGTTGGCGTACTCACATTACTCCCTGCTCCTTGTATGCAGATCCAGGTGCCCGAGCGATAGAGTGAGGGTCCTCAGCTTATCTAGAGTTTGCCGGAGATTGCACGGTAACTGTATGGCGTCCGCAGCCCTACTTTCCTCCTTCCTATCTTGTTCTTTTCCTGTATTTTCAGACTATTGATGTACTAGTTAGTTGGTTGTGTATTTAGAGGCTCTAGACTTGTGACACCAAATGTTTGGGTTGTGTTGTCTTATGTTTTATTGATTTCCGCACATTTTTAGTTGTTTTAAACACTTCTTATGAAAATTGGTATTTAAACGCGTGCTAGAAAAATGGCTTTATAAAAGAAAAGGGTTGTGACAAATATTTGGGTTGGCTTGCCTAGTAATGTGATAGACGCCATCACGACCGGGTATTTGGGCTCGTGACAAGTTGGTATTAGAGCCTAGGTTACATAGGTCTCACGAGTCATGAGCCGGTTTAGTAGAATCTCGTGGATAGGAATGAAGACGTCTGTATTTATCCTCGAGAGGCTGCAAAACCTTTAGGAAAAACTTCATATTCTTGAAATTCTTGTCGTGCGAATATGTTGATCCTAGTACTAAACTTCTGTTATTCCATTCTCTCTCATATGGTGAGGACACGTGCTACCGGGCAAGATGGACGACCACTAGTACCACCAGCTTGGGCCATTAGAGATCGAGGACGTGGTCGAGGCCATGGTAGGGGCAGAGCAGCTAAGGCAGCACCCACAGATCCACCAGTTGCCCTAGTTCAAGATCAGGTCCTAGTTGTGGACGCTCCAGCAGCGCCAGCTCAGGCACCAGTTGTGCCTATCGTGATTCTAGGACTTCAAAAGGCTTTAGTTTAGATATTATCAGTATGTACCGATTTGGCTCAGGCGGTCTCAGTTACTACAGCCGCAACTACTTCTCAGGCCGGGGGAGGCACTCAGCTCGTTGCTCGCACACCTGAGCAGGTTGTACAGGGGTTTCAGACACCGGGGGCACCTCCAGCCCAGCTGGTTGCACCAGCTCAGGAGTATGTGGTACCAGTTATGCCGGACGACGAGCAGCGTCGACTAGAGAGGTTTGGCAGACTTCAGCCTCCAACTTTCAGCGGTGCAGAGGGCGAGGATACCCAGGGCTTCTTGGATAAGTGCCAGAGGATGCTTCGTACAGCGGGTATTCTAGAGACCAGTGGTGTAGCATTTACTACCTTTCAGTTTTCTGGGGCTGCCTTCACTTAGTGGGAGACGTAGGCCTGTTGGTGCAACGCCCCTTACCTGGCAATAGTTCTCTATTCTCTTTCTAGAGAATTATGTGCCACAGTCTCGCCGAGAGGAGCTACGCAGGTAGTTCGAGAAGTTGCATTAGGGAGAGATGACTGTGACGCAGTATGAGATGCGATTCTCCGAGTTAGGTCTTTATGTGGTCTGGTTGGTTCCCATAGATCGAGAGAGGATCAGGGGTTTGTTGATGGCCTCACATATCAGCTTCGGATTCTAATGACTAGGGAGAGGGTGACAGGTGCTACTTTCGAGGAGGTTGTTGACATCACTCGTGGATTGAGTCGGTTCGCCGCTAGGAGCGAGAGGAGAGGGAGGCCAAGAGTCCTCGGGGATCTGGTAGATTTAGTAGTGCTCCTTTGAGGGGTCAGTTCCAGCAGGGCAGAGGCCCTCCATTCAGGCAGGCTCAGTCAGCTCGCCCAGGTTATTGTAGGGCATCATCGGGTCATGGTTCTCACAGTTCTCATCAGGGCCATTCATCACTCAGTGCCCTTCCAACCCAGAGTTCGTCCTGTGCTCCATCGGTTCTGGGTTCTTCCATGCCAGGTCCTTCTACTAGTCATTTCAGTGCCATGGGTTCCCTTTAGTCCCCATCTCCAGCACCGGGGAGTTATTATGAGTGTAGAGAGTTTGGGCATATGAGGAGGCAGTGTCCTTGTCTCCATGATGGTCTGTCTCAACAAAGGGGTCAGCCCTCGACTTCAGGTCCAATTACTTCACCACCCACCCAGCCAGCTAGGGTTAGAGGTTAGTCAGCTAAGGGTCACCCTAGAGGGGGAGGTCGATCAGGTGGTGGTCAGGGTCGTTTCTATGCCCTCCTAGGTAGACCAGATGCTGCTGCTTCAGATGCCGTAATTTCAGGTATTGTTTTAGTCTGCCACAGAGATGCCTCTGTATTATTTGATCCTGGTTCCACCTTTTCTTATGTGTCATCATACTTTGCCTGTTATTTGGATACGCCTCGTGAGTCTCTTGTTTCACCTGTTTATGTATCTACTCCAGTGGGTGATACTATTGTTGTAGACCGTGTGTACCGGTTGTGTGTGGTGACTATTGGGGGTCTGGAGACCCGAGTGGATCTTTTATTATTGTGTATGGTGGATTTCGATGTCATTTTAGGCATGGATTGGCTATCTCCGTGTCGTGCTATTCTGAACTATCATGCCAAGACAGTGGCGAGGTTTGACTGATTATGTTCCCAATAGAGTGATCTCATTCTTGAAGGCCCAACGTATAGTTGGGAAGGATGTCTTTCGTATCTAGCCTTTGTGAGGGATGTCGGTACAGAGATACGCAGTATTGATTCTGTCCCAGTTGTGAGGGATTTTCCCGATGTGTTTCCTACAGACCTGTCGGGCATGCCACTGGATAGGGATATTGATTTTGGTATTGACCTGGTGCCGGGCACTCAGCCCATTTCTATTCCGCCGTATCATATGGTACCGGCGGAGTTGAAAGAGTTAAAAGAGCAGCTTCAGGAATTCCTTGATAAGGGGTTCATTCGGCCTAGTGTGTCATCTTGGGGTGCGCCGGTTCTATTTGTAAAGAAGAAGGATGTACTATGAGGATGTGCATCGATTATAGGTAGTTGAATAAGGTAATAGTTAAGAACAAGTATCGTTTGGCTTGCATTGATGATTTATTCGACTAGCTTCAGGAAGCGAGAGTGTTCTCCAAGATTGATCTCCATTCGGGTTATCGCCAGTTGAAGATTAGGGACTCGGATATTCTTAAGACAGCTTTCAGGACCCGATATGGTCATTATGAGTTCTTGGTGATATCTTTTGGGCTGACCAATGCCCCAGCAGCGTTCATGCATTTGATGAACAGTGTGTTCCGGCCTTATCTTGACTCGTTTGTCATGGTCTTTATTGATGATATTTTGGTGTATTCACGTGGTCAGGAGGAGCACGTGAAGCATTTGAGAGTTGTGTTGCAGAGATTGAGGGAGGAGAAGCTTTATGCAAAATCTCCAAGTGTGAGTTTTGCCTCAGTTCAGTGGCTTTCTTGGGGCACGTGGTGTCCAGTGAGGGTATTTAGGTTGATCCGGAAAAGATAAAGGCGGTTCAGAGTTGGCCCAGACCGTCCTCACCACAGAGATTCACAGTTTTCTTGGGTTGGCGGGTTATTATCGCCGGTTTGTTCAGGGATTCTTATCTATCGCATCACCCTTGACCAAGTTGACTCAGAAGGGGCTCCATTTGTATGGTCGGTGAGTGTGAGGAGAGCTTTCAAAAGCTCAAGACAACCTTGACTATAACTCCAGTTGTAGTTTTGCCATCAGCTTCAGGTTCATATACCGTGTATTATGATACTTCGAGAGTTGGTATTGGTTGTGTATTGATGTAGGAGGGTAGAGTTATTTCTTATGCTTCTCGTCAGCTGAAGCCCCATGAGAAGAACTACCACGTTCATGCTTTGGAGTTGGCTGCCATTGTTCATGCGTTGAAGATTTGGAGGCATTACTTGTATGGTGTGTATTGTGAGGTGTTTACTGATCATCATAGCTTCCAGCACTTGTTCAAACAGAAGGATCTCAATTTGAGGAAGCGGAGGTGGTTGGAGTTGCTTAAAGATTATGATATCACTATATTGTACCATCTGGGGAAGGCCAATGTGGTGGCCGATGCTTTGAGCCAAAAGGTGGTGAGTATGGGTAGTTTGGCATATATTCCAGTTGGGGAGATACCTCTTGTAGTTGATGTTCAGGCCTTGGCCAATCGGTTCGTGAGGTTAGATATTTCGGAGCCTAGTTGTGTATTGGCTTGTGTGGTTTCTCGGTCTTCCTTATATGATCGCATCAGAGAGCGACAGTATGATGATCCGCATTTGCTTGTCCTTAAGGATAGAGTTCAGCATGATGATGCCAGAGATGTGACTATTGGTGATGATGGGGTGTTGAAGATACAGGGCCAGATTTGTGTGCCCAATATAGATGAGCTTCAGGAGTTGATTCTGGAGGAGGCCCACAGCTCGCGGTATTCCATATATCCGGGTGCCGCGAAGATGTATCAGGATTTGAGGTAGCATTATTGGTGGAGAAGAATGAAGAAAGACACTGTGGGATTTGTAGCTCGGTGTCTCAATTGTCAGCAGGTGAAATATGAGCATCCGAGACCGGGTGGCTTGCTTCAGCAGATGGATATTCCAAAGTGGAAGTGGGAGCGGATCACTATGGACTTTATAGTTGGACTTCCACGTACTTTGAAGAAGTTCGATGCTATTTGGATGATTGTGGATCTGCTGACCAAGTCCGCGCACTTCATTCCTGTGTGTACTACCTATTCTTCAGAGCAGTCGGCAGAGATCTATATCTGGGAGATTGTTCGTTTGCATGGTGTCCTAGTTTCCATCATATCAGATAGGGGCACTCAATTTACTTCGTAGTTTTGGAGGTCTATGCAGCGAGAGTTGGGTACTCGGGTTGAGTTGAGCATAGCTTTTCACCCTCAGACAGATGGGCAGTCCGAGCACACCATTTAGATATTGGAGGACATGTTGCGTGCTTCTGTCATTGATTTCGGAGGGTCATGGGATCAGTTTCTATCGCTTTCAGAGTTTGGTTATAACAACAGCTACTGGTCGAGTATTCAGATGGATCCATATAAGGCTTTGTATGGGAAACAGTGTAGATCTCCAGTTAGTTAGTTTGAGCCGGGTGAGACTAGGCTATTGGGGACAGACTTAGTGCAGGATGCTTTAGAAAAGGTGAAGGTGATTCAGGAGAGGCTTCGTACAGCGCAGTTGAGACAGAAGAGTTATGCCGATAGGAAGGTTCGAGATGTGTCCTACATGGTTGGTGAGAAGGTTCTATTGAAGGTTTCACCCATGAAGGGTGTTATGAGATTTGGAAAGAAAGGTAAATTGAGTCCTCGGTTCATTGGGCCTTTTGAGGTGCTTCAGAGGATTGGGGAGGTGGCTTATGAGCTTGCTTTGTTACCCAGCTTGTCGAGTGTGCATCTGGTATTTCATGTTTCTATGCTCCGGAAGTATATTGGGGATTCATCTCATGTCCTGGATTTCAGCACAGTTCAGTTGGATGGTGATTTGACTTATGATGTGGAGCCAGCAGCTATTTTGGAGCGTCAGGTTCGAAAGTTGAGGTCGAAGTGCAGTGGAGAGGTCGGCCCGTGAAGGAGGCTACCTGGAAGACCAAGCGGGAGATGCAGAGTAGATATCCTCACCTGTTTGAGGCTTCAAGTGTGTTTCTTGACTCATTCGAGGGCGAACGTTTGTTTAAGTTGGGGAGGATGTGACGACCCGGCCAGTCGTCTTATGAGTTACCACTCCGTTTCCGCTATTTTCTCTTCTTATTGCCTTGTCTAATGGTTCTATATGTGATCTGGTTGATTGGTTCGGGTTCGAAAAGGATTTGGAAAGGTTTGAGACACTTAGTCTCTTTTGAAGAAGCTTAAGTTGGTAAAAGTCAACCAGATGTTGACTTATGAGTTAGAGGGCTCGAATGTGAGTTCTGATGGTTCGGTTAGCTTCAGGAGGTGATTTGGGACTGCGGCAACATGACTTGGTGACCCTTACTTTAAAAATTCATATTTTTTTTTTGGCAATTTCCGGTTTATAGGTGAGATTTTGATATAGGAGTCAGAATGGAATTCCGAGAGTTTCAGTAGTTTTGTTGTGTCATTTGGGATGTGTGTGTAAATGTTCAGGTCATTCGGATGTGGTTTGGTTGGGTTTTTGATCAAAAGCGTAATTTAGAAGATTTTGAAAACTTAGGCTTGAATCCGATGTGTTTTGGTTGATTCGATGTTGTTTGAGGTGTTTTGAGGATTGGTATAAGTTTGAATAAGGTTATGGGTCATGTTTGTGTTTTTGGTTGAGATCCCGGGGGCCTCGGGGTGATTTCGGATTGTTGTCGGAGAGTTTGGGAAATTTGAGAAGCTACAAATTTTTCTGTTATGGTATTTCAGCACCTGTGGATTGGGGACCACAGGTGCGATGCCGCAGATGCGAGGAAAGGACCGCAGAAGCGGTCAAGAAGGAGAAGGGCAAGAGTCGCAGATGCGGTTGGCTGACCGCACCTGCGATGGCGCAGGTACGACTACTTGGTCGCAGATGCAGTTTTGGACCATTAAGTGAAAGCCGCAGAAGTGGCTCATCGACGCAAATGCGGTACCGCAGAAGCGGTATCTGGGCCGCATGTGCGAAAATGCCTGGGCCAGATGGTATAAATTGTTTCCTTCGCGATTTTTGAGCTATTTCACCATTTCTAAGTCGACTTTGGAGCTTTTTGGACGATTTTGAAGAAGGATTTCAAGGGGACTTCATTGAGGTAAGGATTTTGGACCTAAAACTCGTTCTTATGGTATTATTTCACGTATTAGAGCCATAATTAGTGGAATTTAAGGTTGAAATTGGGGATTAGGGCTTGAGATTAAGAGACTTTAAAAGGAGAATTTGAGGGGCCATTTGGACTCCGATTTCAGTGTTCTTGGTATGTATGGACTCGTGGAAGGATAAGGTTTCCGTTGATGAGATTTTTATCGAATTTCAAGATGTGGGCCCGGGGGTCGGGTTTGGCCAATTTCAGGATTTTTGGTATAACTTGATTTATTTCGCATGGGCTTCGTCCCTTAAGCCTATTCTAATGTTATGATTCCTATTTTGGGTAGATTCGTCGCGAGTGGAGGTCGATTTGAGGGGCAAAGGTGTTGCGGAGTAGTATTTTCACCGGTTTGAGGTAAGTAACCATTGTAAATCTGGAACTGAGGGTACAAAACCCCGATATTTGAATTGTTTTTATAAATGCAGTGACGCACATGCTAGGTGACGAGCGTGTGGGCGTGCACCGGTAGGGATTGTGACTTGGTCCGTCCCGTAGCGACTATTACACCACATATTTGATTTAAAACCTTATGATATTCCGTACTTTAGTCATTATACCATATTATGGGTTGTATCCCATGTTTGGGGCCTTGTGCCGACCTGTTGAGACCCCTAGGGGCATTTTTACTGTTTTCCTTACTCTACTTGTTTGAAAGCATATCCTCAGTCATGTTTTACCTGTTTATTGTTTAAAATTGGTTTTATCACTCTACTTCTTAAATGTGAGGACTGTTTGGACTGAGTTCCCTAATTTCTACTGTTGTGCCCGAGAGGCTGTGAGGTTAATGACTGAGATAGGTTGAGAACCTAATGGTGAGGATATTTATATATGTATGAATTATGGATCGGGCTGCACGCCACAACGATATATATATATATATATATATATATATATATATATATATATATATATATATATATATATTGGATTGGGCTACACGCCGCAGCGATATGACGTTTGGGATGTAGGAGCCCCTCCGGAGTCTGTACACCCCAGTAAGCGTAGTCGACTATAAACTATGGATCGGGCTGCACGCCGCAGCGGTTACTATAAATATTAGTATTATGAGATATTAATGAGCCTGATTGCTAAGATTGTGTACTGAGTGACGAGAGCTGAGTCACGAGTGACTGAGAGGCTGCCTGAGAGGCCATGTTCTGAGTGATACCTTGCCCGAGGGGCCCATTTATGATAGTTTCACTGATTTCACTCTTCTCTTAAAATAAGCCTCCGTTGAAAATTGCTAAGTAAATGAATTGAATCATTCCAAATTGAAACTGAAGTTTTAATGACAAAGCTGGTTTATAAACTGTGGAATTTGATCTGTTATGCTGTTGTTTACTCCTTTATATGTTTTTAACTGCTCGTCACTACTTTCAGACTTTATTTACTTTAGTTACTTACTGAGTTGGCGTACTCACGTTGCTCCCTGCACCTTGTGTGCTGATCCAGTGCCCGAGCGACAGAGTGAGAGTCCTCAGCTTATCCAGAGTTTGCCAGAGATTGCAAGGTAGCTGTATGGCGTCCGCAACCCTTCTTTCCTTCTTCCTATCTTGTTCTTTTTCTGTATTTTCAGACTATTGATGTATTAGACAGTCGGTTGTGTATTTAGAGGCTCTAGACTTGTGACACCAGATGTTTGGGCTGTGTTGTTTTATGTTTTATTGATTTCCGCACATTTTTAGTTGTTTTAGACACTTCTTATAAAAATTGGTATTTAAACCCGTGCTAGAAAAATGGTTTTATAAAAGAAAAAGGGTTGTGATAAATGTTTGGGTTGGCTTTCCTAGTAATGTAATAGGCGCCATCACGACCAGGTATTTGGGGTCGTGACAGTCTACTTCTCAATCACTTCTTCTTTTTTGGTCAGATGGTTGAATACGTCTCATAACTATTTAGTGAGGATCAAGATCACATTCATTAGCGCCCAACATAGGCCGAGCCAGAAAAGTTTATGAGTTCGAAATTTATTATCGAACTCATAACTCATAAAGTGTTTTAGTTATTCATTTGCAATTAAATATTTAACAAAAGTTTTAATACAAATATAAGGTTTAAGTAAAAGTTACTGGTTCCATAACTGTAACACTCCTCAAATCTATAAAAGTTTAAACATATGCTAATTATAGAATTTTTTAATCTTGCTTTAAGTGCATAAAAATTATACTTTTATTACGGATTTAAACCCTTGTGATTGACTTTTAAGTTACTTCTCGTCACGACCCAATTTTTCCTCTGTTGGGTATTGTGATGGTACCTAGTCTTAGGGACTAGGTAAGCCTAACATTTTACTGAAATAACAACGATAATATATAAATTTAACAGTCTTGAAATAGAAATCTCTATAAAATTTACTATTTTTCCAAAACTAGTGGTACAAGTCATAAGCTCTACAGAGTTTGCTACAACTTCTAAATACAACTGTTTGGAAATAAGTAAAAATAGTGTGAATGCAAAATAGGAAGGTGACTCCGAAGCCTGCGAATGCAGTAGCAGGTTTACCTTGAGTCTCCTCAGCAAGAATCCGCACAGCTACTAACGATCAAACACTTGGATCTGTACAAAAAGAGTGTACAGAAGTGTAGTATGAGCATACCACAGCGGTGCGCAATAAGTATCAAGACTAACCTCGGTGGAGTAGTGACGAGGAATAGTCAAGATACCTATTGGTCTAATAAACTGAACAAGTATAAGTATAGGAACAACAGAATATGATATCTACTTAAAGACTACGCAATATGGCTAACAATAAAGAAAAGGAAACAACAAGTGCTAGCGGAATATCATAAAATTGACACAGAAGTGTGAATGGAACACAACCTGAATCCGAAATCACATATACAACAAGAACAAGTAATAACTTAGCAACTACAACTACTTTTACATAAAGTTTTAGTCAATAACTCCACGAGGTACTGATCCCCCGACAAATCACAACTCATGGGTCTTAATACTTGAACCCTAACCCTTGGCATCCTGTGCCCTCATAACACCTCATAACCGCACTGACGACACATGTGCCAATAGATCCATTCTCACATAGAAGGCAAGTAACAAGGGTGTGCATCTATACTAAATAACATCAAGACAACTTTTTATCTGATAAGAGTGCTTAACTATGTGTATGCTTGTGCAAGTGTCCTAACATAGTTCATACCAGCAAATAAGCATAAGGAAAAGAACGAACAACATGTAGATGTTTTTCTCACAAATTTCATAGGATAAAGCTCACATAGGTAAGTGTAGCACTACACAAATATCAACAACAAGAATGCCCCCAGGCTATCACAAATCAATCCCTGACATAGCCCACCTTGTTTCGCCACGTGTGCAATAGTAAAGTGAAAGCCCGCCTTGTCTCGCCACACGTACATAATAATGTTCCCACCTTGTCTCTCCACATGTGCAACCCACATATACATATCCCGCCTTGTCTCGCCGCAAGTGCAAATATCAACAATAATAATAGCATGGCAGAAACCTTGTGCATCATAATGTCAACAATCGCACGGTAGAAACCTCGTGCATCACCACAACCAATACAACAACAACAACAAGGACAATAATACAAAGTACATCAAGTAAATCAACTCAAGGACTTTAAATCACAAAGAAATAGTAGAACCAGTTTGCAAGGAATAACCACAATAAATAATGCTAGGCTTAAAGAGAACAGCTCAACAAGGGAAAACTAATATGTAGCAACGATCCCACAATATACAATTCAACACAAGGAAGCTAACACGAGCCAAATAGTTCCAAATAAGGACAAATCAACTAAGATATATGATATCTAAACTTCTTTTAAGGTTGAGCAACTATGAAGGATATTTAATAATTCAATTTAGGATAAGCATCAGAAGATAATCATAACTTCAATTAAGACTAAACAATTAGGATGAGATAATAATAACTTCAATTAAAGATAAGCGGTTATAAAAAGATAGCATGACGATAGAAGAGGTAAAATCTTCAGTTAAGTCAAATAAGAGTCAAATAGGCAATAAGAGTAAATCTGTCACGACCCAAAATCCCCCGAAGGAGTCGTGATGGCACTTAGTCTCTAAACTAGGTAAGCCTAACATTAACTGAGATAACATTTATATTTGCTAACTTTAAATTAAATAACTCTTAACAAATTACAATTCTCAAAACTGGTGGTACAAGTCATAAGCCTTTCTAAGAGTAGTTATACAAAATAAATACATCATTGTTCCGAAACAAAAGGAACAACTGGAACTAAGTACAAATGAAGGTGACTCTGAGGCCTGCGAACGCTGCAACAGTTTTACCTTGAGTATCTACTACAATGACCCGCAAAACTACTATCAATCGAATACCTAGATCTGTATAAAAAAATGTATAGAAATGTAGTATGAGCACACTACGGCGGTGCCTCGTAAGTATCAAGACTAACCTCAGTGGGGTAGTGACAAGGAACAGTCCAGACACCTATTGGTCAAATAAATTGAACAGGATAAGATAATAAACTATCAACCTAAAGATGACAAAGTAATATCAACAACAGGGAAAGAACAATCAATCAGTAGAAACAATAAAGGGAAACACGGACGAAAACGAAAGATAACCAAATAAATTAACACCAATATAGCTAGAACACAGACAAGCAAAAGTGTACTCAAACAAGGAAGGCGATGTCAGCTCAATAAATCATATCATTTCTGATGCACAATTCCAGCCACCTCAAACTCAATGTCTCATAAATAACCTCAATTACCAAACCTTTAGCACATGCGGAGCGTAGTGTGGTATCCCAATAGGGTAAAGGGTAACTTCTCGTGCCATTGTTTGTGATTTTCTACCATCTTCCTTAGTATCTTTTTGATGTTTTTATTGGCGGCTTACACATCGCCATTCATTTGAGGCCTATATGCTGCAAAGTTTTTATGCTTGATTTTGAAGGTTTCACACATGGCTTTCATCTAATCACTGTTGATATTGGCAGCATTATCAGTGATAATTGACTCAGGAACCCCGAATCAGCAAACAATACGATCCTTGACAAAATCTGTGACGACTTTCTTGGTTATAGCTTTGTAAGATGCAGCCTCTGCCCATTTTTTGAAGTATTCGATGGCTACCAAAATGAACCGATGCCCGTTTGAAGTGGTGGGATCGATCGGACCGATGACATCCATTCCCTAGGCAGCAAAAGGCCAAGGTGCACTTGTTGCATTGAGTTCATTAGGTGGTACCCTTATCATGTCTGCATGTACCGGGCATTGGTAACATTTCTGTACGTACCGGATGCAATCTATTTCCATGGTCATCCAAAAATATCTAGCTTTGAGTATTTTCTTGGCTAGAACAAAATCATTCATATGTGGTCCACAAGTTCGGGCATGTATCTCCTCGAGCAATCTGGAAGCCTCATTTGCGTCAACACACCTTAATAACCCCAGATCAGGAGTTCTTCTATACAGGGTCCTTCCGCTTTGGAAGAAGTGATTGGACAGCCTCCGCAGATGCGTTTCTTAGTATGGTTTGCCTGTTCTGGATATTCTCCTTTCGCCAAATATTCTTTGATGTCGTGGAACCAAGGTTTTCCATCCGTTTCCTCTTCAACATGAGCACAGTAAGCCGGTTGATTATGGATCCTCACCGGGATGGGTTCGATGAAATTCTTATCCGGATGTTGTATCATTGACGACAAAGTGGCCAGTGCGTCTGCGAACTCATTTTAAATTCTGTCTTTGTGAATCTCTTCATTAGTTCCTGCACATGATACAAGTATGGTAGTATCGTGGTATTCTTCATAGCCCATTCTCCTTGAACCTGATGTACCAGAAGATCCGAATCACCAATTACCAACAGCTCTTGTATATTCATATCGATGGCCAGATTGAGCTCCATGATGCAAACCTCGTATTTTGCCATGTTGTTGGTGCATGAAAACCTAAGCTTCGCGGATATAGGGTAATGTTGTCCTATTTTCGATACCAAAACTGCTCCGATGCCCACTCCTTTGAATTTTGCGGCTCTATCGAAGAACATTCTCCAACTGTCGTTAGCTTCAGCAATGTCCTCTCCTATGAATGATACTTCTTCATCAGGAAAATATGTTTTCAAGGGTTTGTATTCTCCTCCCATAGGATTTTTAGCAAGATGGTCTGCCAATACTTGTCCTTTGACCGCCTTCTAAGTTACATAGATGATATCAAACTCGTTTAACAGTATCTGCCACTTGGCTAACTTTTTAGTTGGCATGGGCTTCTGAAAGATATATTTCAGAGGGTCCATCCTGGATATAAGGTATGTGGTGTAGGCATAGAAGTAATGCCTCAATTTCTGGGTTGTCCAGGTCAAAGCACAGCAAGTGCATTCCAACAGAGAGTATCATGCTTCGTAAGGTGTAAACTTCTTACTCAAGTAGTATATGGCTTGCTCTTTTCTCCCTGTCTCATCATGTTGTCCCAAAACGCATCCGAAAGCTCCATCTAATATAGATAGATAGAGTAGCAAAGGTATCCCAAGTTCTGGCGGGACTAGGACTGGTGGTGTGGACAGGTATTCCTTGATTTTGTCAAAAGCCTTCTAACAATCTTTAGTCCAACTTGTTTCAGCATCTTTCCTCAATATTTTGAAGATGGGCTCACATATAACTGTGGACTATGCTATGAAGCGGAAGATGTAGTTAGGCCTCCTAGGAATCTCATCACGTCCTTTTTTGCTCTTTGGTAGTGGTAACTCTTGGATAGCCTTCACTTTGGATGGGTCCAATTCGATTCCTCAGCGGCTGACTATGAATCCTAGCAACTTTCCCGCAGGAACCCCGAATGCACATTTTGCGGGGTTCAATTTTAGATTGTACCTCCTTAACCTGTCAAAGAACTTTCTCAATTCTACTATGTGATCCGCGGCCCTCTTGGATTTGATGATGATGTTGTCAATATATACCTCTATTTCCTTGCATATCATATCATAGAAGATGGTTGTCATGGCTCTCATATAAGTAGCTTCAGCATTTTTTAGACCGAATGGCATCATCTTGTAGCAGTACACTCCCCGCGGTGTAATGAAAGCTATTTTCTCTGCGTCTTCTTCGTCCATCCAGATCTGGTGATAACCCGTGAAGCAATCTACAAAGGATTAGAGTTCATGTTTGGCGCAATTGTCGATCAGGATGTGTATATTTGGTAGTAGAAAATCGTCCTTGGGACTTGCTTTGTTTAAATCTCGATAGTCAACACACACCCTAACATTCCCATCTTTCTTTGGAATTGGTACAATGTTGGCTAACCAAGTTGGGTACTCAACTACCCTGAGGACTTTGGCTTTGATTTGCTTGGTGACTTCCTCCTTGATTTTCAAGCTCATATCTGGTTTGAACTTTCTGAGTTTCTGCTTCACCGGCGGACACATTGGATTGGTAGGCAACTTATAAGCCACTATGGATGTGCTCAGGCCGGTCATGTAATCATATAACCATGCAAAGATATCCTCATATTTCTTCAAGAAATGAATGTATTCTTCCTTCTCTGATGGTGATAAGTGAATGCTTATGCTAGTTTCCTTGACAGTTTCGACGTCTCCCAAATTTATTGCTTCAGTCTCATCCAGGTTGGACTTAGGTTTGTTCTCAAAGTTCTCAACCTCTTTGACAACTTCCTCATGTATTTCATCATCTTCTTCTGAGTCACTATCCTTATGTTACGTTGTCTCATTACATGTCACAGTCATCGGTTCATTAGGAAAAGTAATAATAACACTGTAGAAAAAAAAATATGAAAGATAGTAATGAATGATAAATAGCAATGCATTGATTAAACTTTGAAAAATATCCAAAACAAGTATGGCTCGATGAATCGAGCAATTATTTCGAAACAAACTGCGTCTTTTAAAAAAAAAATTACTGAAAACATTTGAAATGCCTAGTATGGCTATAAAAATAAATCAGGCTAAATGCCAGAAACCCAGGGACTCAGCGGGCCCGAGATGGTGTGGTGGTCCAATTCCTGAGAACGGCTCCCTTCTCCACAGTTTGAATGGTGAGACCTTCTTCCTCCTCCTAATCCATTATCACATTGCAATCCATATTTTCATCTTCCAGGAACAAGTTTTTCAACCCAGCCAAAGCTTCTTCCTCTGCAGATCCCCATATCGTATCGGCCTGGTGAAAAGTCTAACACAGGTATGGTAGTGGCTGCTCGAGAGGGTAGTAAGGACCATTCCATAGAGGCGACCAATCATCATACTCTTGCCAGGTGTATGGATATCCCATCCCGAAAGTTGTGCCATGACGTTTCAATTGTATCAGTTTGGTAATGCCCTAGAGATTCTTCCCAAGTCCTTTACTGGGTTCATACCCAGACCATGCCAGTATGCTTTCTATTTTGTTACTCTACCACTTATCCTTCTTAATTACGTTGACATGTTCAATGTGGTGATAAGTTTCTCCACCCAACCTTCTCATATTCTCGATAATCGGGATAGTTTGACTGGTGTAAATAGGGTTACTTCCATCTTCGTGAATGATCACCTCCTGATGGTTCCATTAGAACTTCACGGCCTGGTGTAGCTTGGAAGCCACAGCCCTAGCGGCATGAATCAAAGGTCGACCCAATAGAAGATTGTATGTAGCTGATATGTCAAGCACTTGGAATTTAACATCGAACCAAGTTGGCCCCATCTATAGGCAAAGGTTAATCTCCCCAATCGTGGCCCTTTGAGACCCATCAAAGGCTTTCACGTTCATACTTCCTGCCTGTATCTCGTGGAAATCTTTGCCCAATCTTTTCAGAGTAGTCAATGAACAAATGTTGAGGCTCTAACCCCCGTCTATTAGGACCCTGACGATGAATTTGTCTTCAAACTATACCGTGATATGCAATGCCCTGTTGTGACTTAACCCTTCAGGCGGTAGTTCATATATCCTCATGGAAGGTGATCTTGTGACTCTCCAGAACTTGCCCTACCATGTTGGCCATTTCTCCGCTGGTGATATTGTTGGACACATAAACTTCATTTAACACCTTCATAAGAGTTATGCGCCTCTGAATTTGGCAATAGTGACAGGATGGATATCTGGGTGTGGATCTTGTTTAAATGATCGATGACAGAGTATTCCCTTGCCTGTACTTTCCTCCAAAGATCATCTGGTCCAGTTTCAATGACAGGTGGCTTGGTAGCGGGCCCCTTTCTCTATCCTCCCAAATGTTCAGGTGTGTAGATCCTTCCTATTCTGATAATTCCTTGTGTGACATCAGATTCTTCCATCTTTTCTTTTCCCTTTCGCCTAACTTCAGCAACGTAATCCCAAGGTATGGCGTTGGACTTGAAAGGAGGCGTGGTTACTACTGTCACTATGAAAGGTGTGGCCACTTCTACTTCAAATGGAACAGGTGTGGCTGTAGGTGGTGTTACTTCTACCTCATATGGAACCGAAGCGGTTACTTTGACCTCAACGCCAGCTATACCTGGACCACAATAGGGTTGAGAGTGACTGCGGGCTTTTTAGGATCGTCGCCCTCTTTGAAAAGTCCAATTGATCCTTTAGGATCCCACTCCTCATCAGTTTTTATCACATGTACCCTATCACCCCTATGATTTGGGAGAGGATTGTTGCCGACGTTGGGTGTAGCTTCCTTTGCATGTATGACCTTGTTATCAATCAATGTCTGGATCTTATCTTTCAATGTCCGGCGCTCATTAATGGTGTGCCCCTCCATACTGGAATTATATACACATGTTTTATTTGGGTTGACCCATTGAGTTGAATTCTCCATTGCCACAGCAGGAATAGGGGTGACATAACTAGCAGCCTTCAATCTTTCATACAACTGGTCGATGGGTTTAGCAATGGCAGTGTATTGTTTGGATGGTTTGCGATCAAAGTTAGGTAAGGTTTTTTGGTAATTTAGACGAGTTGGAGATGAATGATAGTAGGTTGGCTGGGTGTTATAAGTGTGGTAGGCGGTGGTGGGTTGGGAATATTTGGGAGGTGAGGGTTGGTATGCAGGTGGAGGTGTTTGGTATGTGAGTGGAGATTTTGGACCTTGGGCCACCATTATTGCCCCTACTTCTTTCTTCTTTGATATGCCACCTGATTGCAACACTTTGTTCGTGGCCTGCAGTGTCTCAAAATTTGTCACCATCCCGTTTTTGATACCCTCTTCAATCCTTTCTCTGAGTTTGATGATATCGGAGAACTTGTGATTCTCAATGACCATTAGCCTTTCATAATACTGTGGGCTCTGTGCCCTGACAAAGAACTTGTTCATCTGTTCCTTGTCTAATGCCGGTCTAACCTTGGCTTTTTTCGACCTCCACCGAGTAGCATGCTTGCGAAAAGTCTCGGTTGGCTTCTTTTTTAGGTTCTGGATATAGAAGAGATCTGGCGTATTCTCCATATTGAACCTGAACCAGTCCATAAATTCTGATACCATGCTTACCCAATTGACCCACTTCTTAGGATTCTGGATTATGTACCAGGATAGGGCATCTCACGTAAGACTTCTCATGAAGAGCTTTATTCAGATCTTTTCATCTTTTTCGACCCCCACAAGCTTGTCACAATAAGTCCTCAAATGGACCTTGGGATCACCCGTTCCATCAAACATCTCAAACTTGGGAGGTTTTTAACCCTCTGGCATTTCCACATCTGGTTGTATGTATAAGTCTTTGTAGTTCAGACCTCCTATCCCTTGGCCTCCTTCAATACCCTGGACTCGATTTGTCAACTTCTTAAGCTCCTCGGCCATTTTCTTGATGAGAAGGTCCTTCTCGGCGGATTCTAGTGTATAAGAGATTGGTTGAGTATAAGAGATTGGTGGAGTGGGGTATTGTTTCCACGTAAATGGGGTTTTTTTGGTGGGTTCTAGGGATTTGGGTATAGTGGTGATCGTTAGTCGAGTTTTGAGGATCAGTAATAGGTTGTGGTGTGTTCGGAGGAGTGTGATAAGTAGTGGTTTGTGGGTACCAGGTTGGTCAATGATGGCATTGTGGGGGTGTTGGTATCAGTAAAGGATTGGGGTTTTGAGGTGGTGTGGTGTACTGATAGGGTACGGGAGGATTTTATGGACGTTAGTTTGGCGTATTTTGAGGAGGTACTGGGTTTTGAGCATTTTGTTGGTTAATATCTGGGACGTTTAGGGTGAGGGAGAGGTTTGCCAAATTACGGACCTGCTCAAGTTCTCCTTGTAATTTCAGTATCTTTTGTTCCAATCGCAAAACCAAGTCATTCTGGGCTGGAGTACTCCGACCGTCTAAAGTTTCCATATTCTCAGCATTTTCTTTTTGTGTACTACTCAAGTCATCCATCTTAGCTTTTCCTATGCTTTTCGTATTACTTGGAGGAGGAGGAGGAGGAGGACCTCTAGATCTGATGTGATATGCTGATGATGTCAGTATGTGCGAACCAATCTTAGGGGATGGAAATAATAGAAATAAAGAAAAACCGAAGGTAACCAAGTTAGTAAAGATTCTGAAATGCTTGTATTATTTAAACACATATTGCGGGAATGTAAATTCGCATCCTAATTTGGGAGACTCGTTGTGGCCGAGGTAGGCCTAGCAACAAATAGATTTGGATAATTTCAGTGCCAATAACTGCCTCATCTCATTAATGTAAAAATAGATAAATCTAAAACGACACTAAATAAGATAAGTCACTAATGGCACTTGGCCTTATTACATTTGAAAAAGAAAATAAACCTAATCTACTTGGTCCTAGAAAGACCTTCTCCAGGCTGGATGCTCTTCTCGATCAGATGCCCCAGTTCGCGCAGGTTCAGCAGTAAGTATGCCCTTGCTAAATGTCATCCTTTGCTTCCTTCAACATTCTGGCAATCAGTGACTCTTTTCCTCATCTTTCCCTCCAATTCCATCAGACTGTACTCCAGATATTTCAACCTTTCGCTAGATTTAACAACTCTCTCAATCCATTCATTGTTTAGTTCCATGTCGGTCTTGTGTCGCTCCATGTGCTCGGCCTCGGACTCGTGAACTCTTTTGCGCAGTTTGTTGTACTTCACTTTTGCCTCGGCAACTTCATCTACGACTCTATTTCCAGGACCAACCCTTGGATCGAATATTCCTGCTATGTTATCTTCTAACCATGATGGGTAGAAGTGCACATGACCGGCGTGATATCGATCTGGCTCGATGGTATCCTTTTCCATGATAATTTTCAAATACCACATGTGCTGAGCCTCACACTTTTGTGGGATATCGACATCCTGAAAATCTGCCCTGTAGTGACTCATTTTAGCAACTCGTGTTATGACCTGCTTCCTGCCTGCCTGTCTCATAACTTTGATGGGAGCATAAGGGTATATGTCCCTCAACCCGATCAGTACCAAGTGTGAAGCATCCCTGGATTTGATGATGAATTCGTCGGTAGGGAACCACTCGAACATCCATTGAACTTGATCTTTGGTCAAATTGCTGAAAAACTACACCCATCCTACAGCATTCTCGGGTTGAGCAAACCTGTCTGGGATATAAGTCATTCTCTTAGGATGATGGAAGGCTATGTGATCATTCCACAGTCTTCGCAGAAACTCTTGACGGTATTTACCCTTTTGGAGATGCTCTAACATCCAAACTTGTAATAGTAGATTACAACCTTCGAAGTATTTGTACCCTTTCTGACACTGTGCTAAAGCCCAGTATATGTCTGCTATGATCATAGGGACGATGGTATATGTTTTCCCTTCGATCCCATCAAAGTTTTGGCTACCATGGCTAGTCTGGTATGGATTTTTTTCCCTTGAATTGGGAACACTAGCATACCCAAGAAACAGACGACGAACACAAAAAGCCTACGATGGATCCAACCCAAGGAAGTGATGGAGAATTCGTCATCGAAAATACGGTAAGATTTGTTGTAACCGTATCATTCATAGAGGAAATCGAAGGATATATAGGAATTTTTCAGGCACTCCAGACCCTCATCCTTTTTCAGTCCCATCATTTTTAGAAACCCCCTAGTAGAGCGATTTTCTGGTACTAATAAACTACGATTATCCCAAGGTAGCCTAGTAAACCCCCTATTTCTTCCAAGAGAAGGGTCATTTCTATGTTTCCAAAGCGAAACACAGCTCTTTCTTTGTCCTAGAACATTCTAGCAACTTCGATAAATATGTTGTTCAGTTGGAGGCCCAACAGAGAAGGCAAATTTCCCAAGACCCTTTTCACATGATTTTTATCACTTGGTGGAAGATCTTCCCACCAATCTAGCAACAATGGTGGTATGTTACGAACCATGCCGAACCTGGGGACTTCGTGCCTCATTTTCTGCAAAATAAATATGGTTAGGCCCTTTCCCCCTTCAGATCCGACTATTTATACAACAATGATTAGCATATTGGCACTTATTTCTCCAAAATTAATGCACAAAATCGTGGTTGCGTCCGTTGGGATTTTGGAAAACCCGATGGAATTTTTGGACGAGGCTTATCTTAAATGGTTATTATTTGGATAACATATTAACCCGGCTAGGTTTGACCATGATGCATGTACAATTAAATAGAGTAAGGTTTCTATAGAGGTCTAGACTGGTACCCTCAAGTGGACAACTTGAGGGGGGAAAGGCACGAAACCGTCAACTGCACCGCTGATCGATTAGTTTTACCGCAAATACGCCTTTCCGAATTTAAAGGGTGATATATAGGAAGAGCGCAAACACTCATCAAGCGTTGCTATAGGATTGATTACGCACGAGTGGAACATGATGTTGAGCATGATTTATACAATAATAAATAGCATGTTGTCACATATTTGCACGTTAAAACTGATAAATGCGATATTTAATAATTGAAAGATGTTAAGAAAGAAAACAAGGAGACAAGTCAGTTTCAGTAGTAAAGGAAATCATAAATGCTTGAGAAATAGGCAATTAAATCTAAATAAGGGGGAAAGGGAAAGGGTGCACATGTATTAACAGAATAAAGCTTTAAAACTAATTCACAAAAATAAGTTCGTTATGGTAAGAGCCTAAAATATCCCCAGCAGATTCGCCTTGCTGTCGCGCCCCCTTTTTCCTCGCGAAGTCCGGGTTTCGACATTTATTTGGGACAACTCCTTTTCCTTTTGCGAATTAGGTATAAGATTTGAAGAGTCGCCACCTAACGGATTAAGGTGCGTTAGGGCACCTAGAACAATTAACTCATAGGACCAGTTTGCATTACCAGAGATTTGATAAGGGCTCGAAATAACCTTGAGGGGAAGGTGTTAGGCACCCCTCGAGGTCCACAATGGTGGGTCTCGGCCAAACTCGAATTAGGTGAATTAGTCTTATAAGCAAACAAAGCAAGTTACATAAATAGATATTACATTTAAAAAAAGGAGTAAAAGGGGTCCTAGGTTTTTTAGCCTATAGGATCACTTCTGTGCAATACTTGGTAATCGTCCCCAAGTTAGGGTGCTACACATAGCATTAGCGCACAAGTTATCATATCCATTACTACCCGATTACCCTCCCCTTAATTATTGTTACCTAAGCACTCTAATAGTATCCAGTACGTGTCTTATGCATGCATTACCCGTCCCTTGCCTGTGGCCCTGGAGGTGTGAAGGACCTCTATTTAAGGAAGTTCTAGACTCGCCTATGTTGTTTAAAAAGGAGAAAACTAAGCGACAAACAAAAGTCAGATAGGACTATCACATAAAGATGCAGTTAAAGGCTCATATTTACCTCCACAAATAGACAAATAATTGCACGCCTCAAACAAATAGTTTTTAAACGATTTAAAAGTCCTATAGCAGGATATCTAGACAAGCACAACATATGCAACTGTT
Organism: Nicotiana tabacum; assembly: GCF_000715075.1. Classification (NCBI taxonomy): domain Eukaryota; kingdom Viridiplantae; phylum Streptophyta; class Magnoliopsida; order Solanales; family Solanaceae; genus Nicotiana; species Nicotiana tabacum. The sequence continues at coordinate 38,007,621 of NC_134095.1, forward strand.
TTATTAAACCGAGGTAGTAAATACCTAATCAGTTTGCCTATTGATTCTATTACTTCCTGAATCGGGCAGTTTCAAGCAGCAGAAAAATAGCAGTTTTAAAACCCAAAACTCAATCAACCTACAAGATTGCCTAAATAATAACCGGACAGGATTTTTTATAAATCAGGTGTCTAAGTTGTAAACTGATTACTGATTTTAGCGGTTGATTTTATCTTAAACCCTGTATGCATGATTTCTAAGTGTAGAAGCTAATTCAAAAACCTTATAGGCATGGTATCTAAATGCAGAAATGATTTCAATCTTATTGGCATGGTTTCTAGAATACAGAACTTAGTTAAAACTTATAGGCATGGTATCTAAATACAGAAATGATTTCAATCTTATTGGCATGGTTTCTAGAATGCAAAACTTATTTAAACTTATAGGCATTGTATCTAAATGCAGGAACTAATTTTAACACTTATTAGCATGAATGACTATGTGTCAAGACTAATTTCTATGTGTGTTTACTATAGGCATGATTTCTAGGCGAGTAAAGCATCAATCAATTGTCAAGCAAACTTAACAAGGAAATTCCTAGAAACATTATTTCTAATGCACACACGAAAGTTTTGAAGACATGATTATCGATACAAAATTGAGAAACGACTTAGAAGCAGGTTTTCTAATGATGCAAAGGATGAAAATTCAGGATTTAAAGAATTAGATGAGTCCTATAGGCATGGTTTCTAATGCACATAAGTAAACAAACATCGCAACAACCTATAGGCATGATTTCTACCCGTTCCCAACAAAGGCATATATAAGAATCCCTCCCAATTTTACTAATAACCCTAATATCTGTTTTCAAGGAATTATTATTACAAACAAAATATAAATGAATTACAGAATGAAACTGTTATGTTATAGGGAGCCTAGATAGGCCCAAAAGTAAAGCTGGAAGCCAGGCCTTCAACCACATCAGAAACATGCCAATATTCTCATAGTACACCCAATGGTCTTCTGGTGCGTCAAAGTTCCCAAGGGCCTCAGAGATCCCGGACAATGCTCACCCCAGAAAACCTTTTAAAGAAATATTTTTGTGAGCATGTTTTGGAAAGCCAGCCTCAGTGAGTCAGAGTTCAGAGGAGTCTCATGGACTCCTAAGCAGTGCTCACACTGGAGGGGCAGGAGCTATATGTTCTAAGAGTAGGAGTTTAAAATAGGAAGTAGTTTTAAGAGACAATTTGGATTTTATGGGGTAAATAGGAACAAACAGAGTCATTTCAACACTTGGAATTCAAACAAAGATTCTAGCAATCAAACAGTAGACAGAAACAGGATCTCAATCACCTCAAGCAAAGTTTCACATTGCCTAGATTCAACTTAGTTCATTGATTACTACTAGATGGGCATATGGACATGTATTAAACAAAGAAAATCAGGCTGGGATCAGATTACCATTCATACAGTCATGTAGAATGGTAGCAGAAGTTAGAAGCATAGAAATCATGAACTAATCAGGAACCTTCTAGGGGTGAATATTTAAAACTGGACAGGAAGCATGCTAGTGGAGAAAGAAGTGGACATGGGTCTAATTACATAGAAACCAGTATGTAGACATGCTAAAAACAGGAAACACATAGGCCTAATTAAACAGAAGTGGACATGCTGATTAAGATCAGTGAACATGAAGCATATGGATCTAATTAGATAGAAGTATGCGTGCTAATAACAGGGAGCACATAGATTTAATCACATAGGAGTAGTCATGCTAAAAACATAAAACACACAGGTTTAATCACATAAGAGGGGACATGCTGAAGAAACAAAAAGCACACAGGTTCAACTACATAGAAGTTTGAATGATAGCAAAAGTGGAGACATACCAGTTAAGAGATAGCAAGAGAAAGTAAAGCAAATAGGATCCAAGGGTCTAGCCTTGGCTTTTAGTCGGCTAGACAATGCAACAAATAAAGAGTGGGAAGATTGTGATGGAGGATAAGAGAAAGAACTTTGTGTGTTTCTCTATGTATGTGTGTGTGTGTTTAAAGATAGAGTGAAGCTTATATAGCCTTGATTAGAGTAAAGTAAAGAAGGTTAAAAGTTTACAAATAAGGCAAAGAGAACAATTAGTCACTCACTTAGGCTTAACAGGATCAACCAGCAAGCAGAATTGTGGAGTTAACCAAATAACACGGAATTGAGGTCCAAATAAGGTAAGTGATAAGTCTGATAGACAATTAGAGTCAGAACACTAAAAATCTGGCAAGTAACAGGGCAATTAGTCACACAAATAAGGTAACACAAGTAAATAAAGACCAATCTAGGGTCGGTAAGACAATCAGCCCATAAATTAAGCTTAATAGGAACAATTAAGGCAAGTAGTGCCAATTAGGAGTCCCAAAATAAGGAAGGTATATAAAATTACAAGAAGTAATCACCTTAGTAAAACAAAGCAATTTCAAATCCTAGACAGTTTAGATAGTCAATCAATTAGTCAAGGAATAACCGGCAAATATTGAAGTGACAATCAAAGAAACTAAAAACTGTAATACAATCATGAAAGAATCAGTAGAAAAAGATAATCAAACACATAGGAACTTTAGAAAAGTTTTGCAGAAACAAAACGAAGTGAAACCCTAGTTCTTAGAAAACCTTAGGATCCATTAATAATGAGAAAAACAGAAGATCATTAAGGAAAATACCATAGATACTCGAAATCGTTTCAGATCTACAAAGATCTTAAAACCAAACAATAAGGAAGCGACACCCTAATCTAGAGGGATGTTAAATCGATTAACAATAAAGAGAACAAGAGATTTTTAAAGAAAACTACTGTATAAACTCAGAATTGCTCTAGACCTACAAGGATCTGAACAGATTCAATTTGAAAAGATGAGGGTTTTTGAGAAAAGGGGGCGGGGTAAAGGAAAAATCTAACCACAGCCACAAAATTAACAATACTCACAAACATTGATGAGCACAAGGAGGGTTCATAAGAAAATGAAGAGCCTAGGTCGACTCTGAGTCAGGTCTCTTCAAGATTAAGACAGCAAGAATCGAACAACCAGTAGAGGTAGCAGGTTAGATAGGGAAGCAAAACACCAAATAACCCCATATCTAGTCAGGGATCGAAGGGGTTTGGGAGATTTTTGGGGTGACGACGCTTCTAGGGTTTGGGGTATCTGAGAGAGAAGAGAGGTTGAGAGCATTTGGGGGCACCGGTCTCTAGAGAATGGGGAGGGTTTGGGGGGTTGTTTGGATTAAAAATGGAAAGGGGAAAAGTGGACCATTGATCTCAAAGATCAACGGCCACGATTAGAGTAGGTTTGGGTCGGGTAGGGGTTATTTAATTTGGGCTGGGGTAGATTGGGCTAATGGTTTAATTTGAATTGGGCTGGGGGGTCCGAATCTTGACATAATTAAAGGGCTATTTGTTAAATACCCAATTTATCAATAAAATAATTTAAACAATAGTTAATTAAGTGATAAAAATTATTTTTATGCATGAAGATGATTTAAAATAATTACTTAAAATTATAAAAATGTAAAAGGTCATTTTCTGTATAGATAATGTAGTTATGCATATGTATGGGCTATTATTGCAAAATATGCAATTATAGTCTTAAAAATATAAATGTAATTGTAAAAATACAACTAAAATATTTGAACACTTATATGAGCACAAGTGATGAACTTAGATGATTAAAGCATCATAAAGTAATATGAGGGATAATTATTGAATGTTTATATAATTAAAATGCATAAATAAATTGATTTAAGGCTTTTAAAAATTATAGAAAAATTGTAAAAACAGTTGTGCATATTTGTAAATATATGTGCAATATTTTGAAAGTATGTATGCATATTTAAAAATATATGAGGAAAAAATTGGGTATCAACAGGGTGATGTCGTGCACATTTCTAGTTATGCATATGGTCAGGAAGAGTGATAACGCACGAAGGGTGATGTCGTGCACTTTCTGTTTGTTGTGTTTATTTGTGGTTAGTAATTCAAGTATTTTAACTTTTCAGATTCCTTTATTGTTGTGATCCTTTGTGATGGAACCCCATAGTGTTTTCAATACTTCGTCATATTTATATGTATATTTCAATACTTCAAATTTCAATAATTGTTTCATTTTTAATTCAATTAATTACTCAATTAAACTCCCTTAAATCGTCTGAGGTTGTATTTTACTTAAAAGGGAATTTCTACTAAGTTAATTTATTAAATCCCATGTTAAAGGTAATAATTTATTCGATGTTGTATTTTAATTGAAAATGGTACTTTCTTTATTCAAATAATTTCTAAAAATAACTTCATTTTTTCTTGTTGAATTCCTAATTGACTTAGAAGTTGTACTCTACTTTATGTTATGTAAATGAGACTCTTTGAACATCTTAATTGGATTGGTTATGGACCCTATGTACTGAGTAACATGAGAACATTGTTGTGCAAAGAGAGATAGTAATATGTCGGCACAAGGTGCCGGGTGTGCTAAAAGTTTGGTAATTGAGGTTATGATATGAGACATCGAGTTTGAAATGGCTGGAACTGTGTATCAGAAATGATATGATTTATTGAGCTGACATCGCCTTCTTTGTTTGAGTACATTTTTGCTTGTCTGTGTTCCAGCTATGTTAGTGTTAATTTATTTGGTTATCTTTCATTTCCGTCCGTGTTTCCCTTTATTGTTTCTACTGATTGTAGATTGTTCTTTCCCTGCTGTTGATATTACTTTGTCATCTTTAGGTTGATAGTTTATTATCATATCCTGTTCAATATATTTGACCAGTAGGTGTTTGGACTGTTCCTCGTCACTACCCCACCGAGGTTAGTCTTGATACTTATTGGGCACCGCCGTGGTGTGCTCATACTACACTTCTGTATATTTTTGTGTACAGATCCCGGTATTCGATCGGTAGTAGCTGTGCGGGTCGTTGCGGTGGAGTTCAAGATAAACCTACTACAGCGTTCGCAGGCCTCAGAGTCACCTTAATTTGTACTTAGTTCCAGTTGTTCCTTTTGTTTTGGAACAATGATGTATTTATTTTTTATAACTACTCTTAGAAAGGCTTATGACTTGTATCACTGGTTTTGGGAATTGTAATTTGTTAAGAGTTATTTAATTTAAAGTTAGCAAATATAAATGTTATCTCAATTAATGTTAGGCTTACCTTGTTTAGAGACTAGGTGCCATCATGACTCCTTTGGGGGAATTTTGGGTCATAACAAGTTGGTATTAGAGCTCTAGTTTCATATGTGCTACGAGTCATAAGTAGGTTTAGTAGAGTCTTGCGGATCGGTAAGGATACGTCTGTACTTATCTTCGAGAGGCTACAGAACTGTTAGGAAATTCCACTTCTTTCATTCCTTATCATGCGATATTGATTCAGCTTGAAGTGTATAACTTACGTTCCTTTACATCCACTCGTGTATAATATTACGCTCTCAGTGTTCGCTATGCGTCAGTGGTTCGCGATGCTATAGACGGGCCACGAAGGAGTCAGGGATCCTCAGTCATTGTCTCAACGTGTCATCTAAACTAAAGATACGAAGGTATTGAGAGGCTATTCAGTTGTTCATATGGAGGCGTAGCGGTTCCCGGCATCTGATTGATGAGTGCAAGCTTGGGGAGGTTTAATTGGTCGATTAGTCGTCGTGATTGTGGAATGGTCACGAGGTGGGTGTTGATTGGGAATAGTTGGTGCTCTTGGAGTACCTTGTGATTTGTGTTGTACGAGATCTGAAGGTTAGTTTAGGGGATCATCAAACGTTGTTTTCTATGGCTTTGCGCCAAGTGGAGGAGTCCAATGGCGGCATTCAGATGTAGAGCCAGATTTATATCAGTTTTAACCTGAGGTATGTGTATATGTGGTATTGGTAGGTTCCCGGATTTGGGGTATGACCAAGGTCTGAGATCTTATACGTGATGATGCTGGGGCTTACAGTATTTCTACGTCATTAATGGATCTACATTCACCATCAAAGGGAGTCAGAGGAACAACTTCAGATTCATAGAAGGTCTATTCGGCGTGGGCGCCGTGGTTGCGGCAGGACGGGGTACTTCAGAGAAAATGCGGTGATTTATGAGCTTCTAGGCTACATGGTTCATGCTAGGGTCATCTGTATGTGGGGCTTTGAGGGGAATTATTGCATATCGACTATCCGAAGAAATGAGTCAGTTCAGTAATGTTGGGTCAGCATAGCAATAGAAGTAAATGGTCTTTTTGAATGGGAATTCTCTACTAGCAGTTGTGGAAGCACTCTTGGATTGGACGGTTTGTGTGACTCAGCTGAGTTGGGGAGGTTCAGTCCTAATGGCTTAGTTGTGTGCGGGCGGATCGTGGGGAGTTCCCAATAGTTTGGACAATGGCTCGAGTCGGCTGGCTACTATGACCATAAGGAATATGTTGTACATTGTGGATTTCTCCTGAATAGGTATCAACAATTGATAAGGTGTTGGTATTGTTGGCTATCGTTTGTAAAGTGTGTGCACTTTTGGAAAGGACCTTGAGTTCTGGTTTGCAGTGCGTGGTTGGTAGCATGGTGATTACTGGGTTTGAGTCTTTCGAGGTCCATGTTTTGTTATGAGGCCAGAAACTCTATATGAGTGCTTCAGCAGAACGATAGGGTATAAGTGATATATCAGCCATTTGATTTACGTAGTTGAGTTTGGGTATGGAAATTTTTGGTATCCCTGAGGTTTTGGGGCTAGATGCCCTCATATGTGGACCATTTCCTGTTTACGTATTGTGAATAAACATTGAGGATGAGGTAGTTAACAACATGCATGATTGATAGGTCATTGTAGATTTTTGGAAAGGGTATTTACCTATTTGGAAATAATCAGGAGTCGGGTTGGGGGCTATTTGAAAGCTCAATGAGAATACGTGTTTCGTGTCAGGTCAAGTTTGAGTGCCCCTGTGAGATTGTCATTTTGGTTATGTTATCGGGTAGAATGGATACTATTTGTGCCCTTAGCCTATGTTATGTGCTACTCTTTTATGTTGTGCTAGGCGGTGAGGTGGTATGATTATTCCCCACGCATGTTGTAATTCTGTTCAGGCCTTATGGCGATGCGGGTGAGATAGCCCTCGTGATGTTGATATGCTCATTTCACCTTGGTTGTGCTTGCTTATTTCATGTTTTATTACTTCTATTCATTTTTCCCATTATCTTATCTATGCGCTCTGTTGTACCTGATATTAGTATTTATATGTTCAGTGAGCCTGAGCATTTTGGCTTGATGAGTATTTGGGAGCGGGCTGCACGCCGCAGCGGATGTTATATGGGATACCCTTTCCTTGTGTTTATTTGGTGTTGTGTTTTCCCTCTGTAGGACGATTTGATGAAGAACTACACTTTTGTTATAACACATGTTGTACTTGTTAGATAATTCTTATACTTTTCTTTTCTTTATTTGTGTTGCATAATTGAGTTATCGCTGGTTTGGTGTACGAATTGTGTAGTGTAAGGATCTGTGTGGTTCAGTGATGAGCTGTTAGTTGGGTTACTTGTATTGGCTGAGATGGGGTTCTTAGACCTTAGATTAGTACAATGGTATTGGGGGTGAGGAGTGTTTGGAAGTGTGAGGGTGTTTCTGCTAAGATTTGGGTAATGGCCCTTGGCGGGCGAGAGAGCTTCTTGACTTGTTGACTTCATGGGCGGCTAAGAGTTCCCATATGTTTCTTTATCATGAGCAACAATGTGGAGGTCCAAAACAAGATTATATTCAAAGTGAAGTGTATTGTCGGCATCTAAGATGTTATTTGAGCAGCTATGGTGGTCAGAGGTGATTGCTTCGGGCATTTGAGTTGTGTGGAGCAACATGTGATTCTATTTTGGATTGGAATTTTGGCTTGATTCAGCTTGTTAAGGTTCATGCAGTGTGATGACGTGGAATTCGGATCCTATGATGAATTTCAGATGTTGAGGTTTGGGTTCTGTTCTAAGGTTATGGGCTAAGGAGGAGGTGAGACCTTCAGTTACGTTGCACTGTCAGTTCTGCTTAGATTGGGTGATGGGGAATCACCCAATTTAATTGAAAATGGTACTTTCTTAATAAAAGGGTACTCTCAATAAAAGGGTCAAACCAAGACAATTCGCACCGGGACAATTGGTGCTGAAGAAGATCTTCCCACATCAAGATGAAGCCAAAGGGAAATTCTCTCCCAACTGGCAAGGTCGTTACATGGTTCACCAGATGCTAACAGGAGGAGCACTCATACTTGAAAAAATGGACAGAGAAGTTTGGCCGAAACCAATCAATTTAGAGGCAGTCAAGAGATACTATGTTTATATTGTTTACATTCCTTCATATGATGTAACTGAACTACGCTTGACCTGATTCCCGTCGAAGAGGGGATACGTAGGCAGCCCTGTGGGTTCGGTCATATCTTAATAAAATTTTCATTTTCCCTCGAAACCAGAAACTGGGGCAGAATTTTGAGTAGGACCCTCAAAATTTCGGAGCAAGTCCAGCCAGTACCATCGTATGCAAGACAGTCAAAGATTGGCTAAGAAACTGGGATGGAATTTTGAGAAGGATTCTCAAAATTCCGGAGAAGGTTCAACAAATTTCATCACATGCCAAACTGGGGCAGAATTTTGAAAAGGACCCTCAAAATTCTAATGAAAGGAAGCCGCAATGTCTCTAAAAGTGTTACAGTCATTAGTTCATTTACGTGATATTATATACCACTATGTTTCTAAAATAATTCTCTTTCATCAAATAAGTGCATATTTTTTCGAAAAAACTTTATTTCTATGGCAGCCAGATATTACCCAGGGTAACTCGAACAGGGTTCCCCAAAGCAGAACAAAGCGGAGCAAGCAGACAAGGACACGAACCAACCTTCCCCTACAGAACTCACAATTTTTCTTTGGGATGCAGGCACAGTGAACACAACAGGAGTATTCACAAATATACATATCAAAGTCACTATCCTCATAACAATCAGGCCACAAAATGCAAATATATCTCCAGCTAAGAAATATTCTACTCCTACTTGTTACTTGTTCTCTGCATAAGGCTAAGCATTGCCTTATCTTTGCATGAGACTAAGCTCTGTCTCAAACCTTGCATGAGGTTAAGCCCTGCCTCCCTTATTTGCATAAGGCTAAGCATTGCCTTCTCTTTGCATGAGACTAAGCTCTGTCTCAAACTTTTTATGAGGCTAAGCCCTGCCTCCCTTATTTGCATAAGGTTAAGCATTTCCTTCTCTTTGCATGATACTAAGATCTATCTCAAATCTTGCATGAGGCTAAGCCCTGCCTCCACATTTGCATAAGGCTAAGCATTGCCTTCTCTTTGCATGAGACTAAGCTCTGTCTCAAATCTTGCATGAGGCTAAGCCCTGCCTCTACATTTTCATAAGGCTAAGCACTGCCTTCTCTTTGTATGAGACTAAGCTTTGTCTCAAATCTTGCATGAGGCTAAGCCCTGCCTCCATATTTGCATAAGGCTAAGAACTGCCTACTCTTTGCATGAAACTAAGCCCTGTCTCAAATCTTCCATGAGGCTAAGCCATGCCTCCATATTTGCATAAGACTAAGTGTTGCTTCTCCTTGCATGAGACTAAGCTCTGTCTCTAATCTTGCATGAGGCTAATCCATGCCTCCATATTTGCATAAGGCTAAGAACTGCCTTCTCGTGAGGTTAAGCCTGGTCACCCTCTACGTAATTGTTGTTCTATTTTAGACTTTACATCATCTTCTTTCCTCAGGGCTAAGCTCTTCCCCAAAACTCTGCACAAGACTAAGCTCTATCTTGTTGTCACCTTTGGTATCATGTCTCTACATTTCATGGGCTGATGTATAGCCAATTTGTCCAAAGGCGTCATAGTCCGAAGGCATCATCCTCAAAGCCTGGAGACACCAAGTCATGGCCTGAGGATCTCTCAACACTGCACATCATTATTCAAAGGCGTCATGGTTCAGAGGCACCATTCTCATTGCCCGAGAACATCATTTCATGGCAAGTGAATCCCTTATCTCATGATTCATGGCCCGGGACGTCATAGTCTAAGGACGTCATCTTCACTACCTAAAGACAATCTTTCATGGTCCAAAGGGAACTTGCATCATGTTTAAATTCTCGCAATACTCTATATACTCGCATGCATTGTGTTTTAAGTTTTGCAGGTAATCCAGGAAGTAACCGTTCTTCAAAAGGAGCAACCTTTGCTCTGGTTTCCATTCATACCCTTCTGGTTACCATTCGTGCTTTACCATTATTTCAAACGTGATCGACCCCTATCAATTACACACTTTTACTCTACAACCGTTCAAATATCTGCCCAATTATACAACCGTCATACTTCAGACTCATAATCATAACTCCATCCGAAATTACCCTTCACAAAAGAACCTTTGCCGAAACTGGCTACCATTCCTATAACAACTCTATTGGCTTCATTCACCGATGGCTCCAGAACTACACATGGCCTGATTCCTATAAAATCAGGGATATGTAGGAAACTCAGAGACCAGGGTTCGGCCTTTATTTGTTCAAAATCGGTCATCATTGAAATTGCTTTGTTTTACTGAGGTGATTACTCCCTGTAATTTTGTCTACTTTCCTTATTTTGGGACTTCTAATTGGCACTACTTGCCTTAATTGTTCCTATTAAGCTTAATTTATGGGCTGATTGTCTTACCGACCCCAGATTGGTCTCTATTTACTTGTGTTACCTTATTTGTGTGACTAATTGCCCTGTTACTTACCGGATTTTTAGTCTTCTGATTCTAATTGGCTATCAGACTTATCCCTTACCTTATTTGGACCTGAATTCTGTGTTATTTTTGGTTAACTCCATGAATCTGCCTGTTGATTGATCCTGTTAAGCCTAGTCGACTATTGTTCTCTTTGTCTTATTTGTAAACTTTTAACTTTCTTTACCTTATTTACTTTATTCTACTCAAGGCTATATAAGCCTTACTCTGTCTTTAAACACAAACACACATACATAGAGAAACACACAAAGTTCTTGCTCTTATCCTCCATCACAATCTTCCCACTCTTTGTTTGTTGCACTGTCTAGCCGGCTGAAAGCCAAGGCTAAACCCTTGGATCCTGTTTGCTTTACGTTCCTCTTGCTATCTCTTAACTGGTATATCTCCACTTTTGCTATCATTCTGTTGGCCCAAGTAAAGGTGAAGTTTTGAAGACTGATAAAGAAACTCAGACATGGACCAGGTCCATCTTGTGAAGCACAGTTATGATCAACTCAAACATGTGAGATGCACGTGAAGGAGATAAACCTAACTTATCAGAAGTGATATCTCCTAATCATGATCGAAAAAGTTGCATATTGGATAAGGAGAAAGACTCCTTACACAAAGAGAACACGGGTTGAGAAGAGTAGCATCTGTATCCTAGTCAATCTCTAATTGCTAACTCCTTAAATATAAGTGTAGTAGGTGATTTTACATTGTACCTTTCAGCTTATTTAGAAGCAATTGTATTAGGTACGTAGAGTTTTCAAATTAGAGTTAACTTGAAGTTGTCGCAACGGTTGAGACTATGTGCCACAACGGGATTAGAGTTAATCCTAGGTTTACAAAAGAGTTTTTGTAAATGCAGTTTTTGGCTCAGTGATTTTAGTGGAGAGTTTGGGAAAATCCTATTGGAAGGTAAGTCATGGTTTTTTCACCTTTTGAGCCAGGTGTTTTTTATGTAAAATCTCTGTGTTCTTTATTTTCTGTATTTATTATTCCGCAACAATAGTTGGAACACATAGAAGAAAGTTAAGCTAAAATTGGGTACCACACAAATGCCCCCCTCCCCCCCCTTGTGTGGTATTGAAGTAAACATCAATTGGTATCAGAGCAGGTTATCCTTAGAGAGGCTAACACCTTAGGAACAGATCAAGATGAGTGCACCACCTGGAAACTGGGAAGGTCAATCCACTGCTAGGTCTCCACTCTTTAATGGCCAGTATTATTCCTGATGGAAGAACAGGATGAGAGACCACATCATAGGAGAAGACTATGAACTCCGGGACATAGTTATTAATGGTCCCCTAGCTACTACAAAGAAGAATGTTGAAGGAGTGGATGTGCCAAAGACAAGAGCTGACTGTACTGCTGAAGATTTGACGAAATGGGAAAAGAATGTCAAGGCCAAGAAATGGCTTGTGTGTGGACTAGGTCCAGACGAGTACAACAGAATTCAAAGTTGTACCACTGCTAAGGAAATCTGGGTCACTCTACAAGTGGCCCATGAAGCAACTCCTCAAGTAAAGAGATCAAGAGGAACACTGTTGTATTCTCAATATGAGAATTTTACCATAAAGGAAAGAGAAACTATCCAAGAGATGCACACAAGGTTCACAATACTAACAAATGAACTTAAGTCTCTTGGAAGAATTATCCTTGAAGAAGACAAGGTTGAGAAAATATTGACAAGGGTCCTGCCAATAAATTGGGAAAGCAAAATCACTGCCATTCGGGAATCAAAGAACATTGCTACTCTCAAGTTGGATGAGCTAATTGGAAACCTTACTGCCTAGGAACTGAGAAGGCAAACCATGAAGATGGATGCACCCAAGAAGGAAAGAAATCTGGCTCTCAGAATAGCTGAAGGATCTGACTTAGAGGATGATGAAATGGCTATGGTCACAAGGGATTTCAAGAAGTACCTAATGAGAGGAAAGGGTTATTTAAGAGGTGCAACCTTCAACAAACCAAGGGTTCCTAAAAAACAGACCAATGAGGGCTGTTACAAATGTGGGAAAACTGACCACATGATCAAGAACTGTCCTCAGTGGGAAACAGGAAGAAGGAATAGAACAAAGGATCAATAAAGGCTATGGTTGCTGCTTGGGGAGAAACCTCAAATGAGGATTCAGAAGATGAAATTGGAGATGAACAAGCATTTATGGCAATTGGAGAATCATATGATGAACAAGAGGTAATGTGATTCATCTTAAAAACAAGATTAAATTTTTGTCTAAAAAAAACTATCTGAATTACTGCTAGAATTCATTGATGAGTCTGAGGTCATAAATAATGAGAAGGAACAACTGTCTAGGGAATGTGTGATCCTTAAGGCCATGTGTAAAAATCTAGAACTCAGGGCTAGTGAAAGTGATAGTAAAAGTACTGAGTTGAAGAAACAGGTTCTTGAACTTGACACCACTGTCTTAGAACTTAGATCTGAAAATTTAAAACTGAAATTAGGAACAGGTAAAAAGAAAGCTGATCTCATACACCTCACTTTAGAAGAAAATCTAAGAAAAATGAAGGATGAGTTGTACAAGACAGATGAGCAAATAAGAGTCCTAAAAGAAGATCTAGGCAAGGTGAAACATGAACTAGACAAAACTTGCAAATGGAATAAGTCCTCTGATGCACTATCCTGGCTACAAGAGCACCACAGTAGCAACAAGAGAGCACTCGCTATGGGACCCCAACACCTAAGTGGGATCCTAAAAGCAAGTACATCACACTTCCTGAGAACAAAATCTGCACACACTGTGGCAACACTAGTCATTACAAAAGTGAGTGTGATGCAAAAGAAAAGGCCATTTAAGCAAACAAAACCTTTGTTCAAGAGAAAAATAGGCTGTCTGGATGGGCTAAAAGGAATTTAATTCACCCCTTTGCCTATAGAAAAGGACCCAAACTAGTTTGGGTTCCTAAGACTAACCCCTGATAGCCAAATATGGTACATGGATAGTGGATGCTCAAAGAATATGACTGGAAGTAAGAACCAGTTCCTTTCACTTAAGGACCTAAAAGGAGGTAATGTCTCCTTTGGAAATGGGAAAAAAGGTGAGATCATTAGGGTTGGAAAGGTAGGTAAGACAGACTCACATTCCATTGAGAATGTCTACTTGATAGATGGCTTGAAATATAGTCTAATCAGTGTATCACAACTGTGTAACAAAGGTAACCTGGTAACATTTACCTCTACTAAATGATTTGTGATTAATCTTACCACTGACAAGATTGTTTTGCAGGGAAAAAGAGTTAACAATATTTATATTGTAGATTTGTCCACTCTCTCAGAAAATGAACTCACTTGCTTGATTGTGTTGGACAATGATCCCCTCTTGTGGCACAAATGACTTGGTCATGCAAGTCTAAATCAACTCAACAAATTTGTCTCCAAGGACCTGCTGATAGGGTTACCTAACATCAAGTTCAAGGAAGACAAAGTTTGTGAGGCTTATGCAAGGGGGAAGCAGGTAAGATCTTCTTTTAAAAGCAAGAAAGTGGTAAGCACGACCAGGACGATGGAACTAGTTCATATGGATCTCTGTGGTCCAATGAGAACATTGAGTAGAGGTGGTAAGAAATATGTGATGGTACTTGTTTGTGATTACTCTAGGTTTACTTTGGTATTGTTTTTAACATCTAAGGATAAGCATTTGACATGTTTACTACCTTTATTAGAAAAACTCAGAAACAACTAGGTAATCAACTGCATCAATTAGGTCTGATGATGGAACTGAATTTAAAAATGCTAAGTTTGTTGAATTTGTGATGAGCATGGTATAGATCATAAGTTCTCTACCCCTAGGACTCCACAATAAAATGGTGTAGTTGAAAGAAAGAATAGGACTCTTGAAGATATGGCTAGGATTATACTTTTTTCTAGTAAACTACCCCATAGCTTCTGGGCAGAGACTGTAAACACTACATGTTATATCATTAACAGGTGAATGACTAGACCTCTTATAGAGAAGAAGAAAACCAAATATATCCATCTTAGGGCATTTGGATGTAAGTGTTTTGTGCACAATAATAGAAAGGAGTCCCTAGGTAAGTTTCATCCCATAAGTGATGAGGGAGTATTTTTGGGATATTCTTCACATAGCAAAGCTTATAAAGTGTATAACAAAAGAACTTTGTGTGTAGAAGAAAGTTTACATGTAGTTTTTGATGAAACTAACATTCTTTCTGAGAGACAGGAACATGAAGATGAAGCTATTGGGCTAGTAAAAGAATTGAGTAAAGTCACAGCTCAAGCTGAAACTGCACCAAAGGAAGGAACAGGTGATGGAACAGGTTCTTCCATCCAGGGCAACCTGATAGGGGGAACTTATTAAAGAAGAACTAAAACCAATCCCCAAATGGAACTTGTCCATGATCTTGTTCCTCAGCAACAGAACATGGGAGAAACATCAAACAAAAACTAGTTGGTTGTGAAACCTTACAAGTATCAAAGTTCTCATCCCATTGAGAGCATAATTACTAATACAACCTCTAGAGTTAGAACTAGATCACAATTAAAGAATCTGTGTGCTTTTGATGCTTTCTTATCTCTTATTGAACCTAAAAATGTTGTTGAGGCTTTATAGGATGCATATTGGGTAAATGCAATGCAAGACGAACTCAATCAGTTCGAAAGAAGTCAAGTTTGGCATCTGGTTCCAAGATCCAAGGACAGATCAGTAATTGGCACTAAATGGATCTTCAGAAACAAGCTTGATGAAGATGGAGCTGTTACAAGGAACAAGGCAAGGTTGGTGGTTCAAGGAACAAGGCTAGGAGGAAGGCATAGACAATGATGAGACCTTTGCTCCAATTGCAAGATTGGAAGAAATAAGACTCCTGATAGCCTTTGCAACTCACATGGAATTTACTCTTCATCAGATGGATGTTAAAAGTGCTTTCCTAAATGGCTACCTAAAGGAAAAAGTATTTATCAAACAACCTCTAGGATTTGAGAGCAAGGAGTGTCCTGAACATGTGTACAAATTAGACAAGGCTCTCTATAGACTCAAGCAGGCTCCTAGAGCATGGTATTAACGAATGTCCAAATTCCTGCTTGAATATGGCTACAAGAGAGGTAAAATTGACCGTACTCTATTCTAGTTCATTTGTAGTAGGTGATTTTACATTGTACCTTTCAGCTTATTTAGAAGCAATTGTATTAGGTACGTAGAGTTTTCAAGTTAGAGTTAACTTAAAGTTGTCGCAACAGTTGAGGTTGTGTGCCACAACGGGATTGGAGTTAATCCTTGGTTTACAAAAGAGTTTTTGTAAATGCAGTTTTTGGCTCATTGATTTTAGTGGAGAGTTTGGGAAAATCCTATTGGAAGGTAGGTTATGGTTTTTTCACCTTTTGAGCCAGGTGTTTTCCACGTAAAATCTCTGTGTTATTTATTTTCTGTATTTATTATTCCGCAACAGTAGTAGTTGGAACACATACAAGAACCAGGTGCTTCTATAATAAAGTTAAGCTAAAATTAGGTACCACACAAATCATCCCCCCCCTCTCTTGTGTGGTATTGAAGTCTAAAACATCACATTCAAACTTCTATGTAGTTAAACCTGTGTGCTTTCTGTTTCTTTAGTATGCCCACTCTTAAGTGATTAAACCTGTGTGTTTTATGTTTTTAGCATGACTACTCCTATGTGATTAAATCTGTGTGCTCCTTGTTATTAGCATGCATACTTCTATCTAATTAGATCCATGCGCTTCATGTTCACTGATCCTAATAAGCATGTCCACTTCTGTTTAATTAGGCCTATGTGTTTCCTGTTTTCAACATGTTTACATACTGGTTTCTATGTAATTAGACCCATGTCTACTTGTTTCTAAACTAGCATGCTTCTGTCCAATATTAAATATTCACCCGTAGCAGGTTCTTGATTAGTTCATAATTTCTATGCTTCTAACTTCTGCTACCTTTCTACATGATTATCTGAATGGTAATTTGATCCCAGCCTGATGCTCTTTGTTTAATACATGTCCATATGCCCATCTAGTAGTAGTCAATGAACTAAGTTGAATTTAGGTAGTGTGAAACTTTGCTTGAGGTGATTGTGATCCTGTTTCTGTCTACTGTTTGATTGCTAGAATCTTTGTATGAATTTCAAGTGTTGAAATGACTCTGTTTGTTCCTATTTACCCCAGAAAATCCAAATTGTTTTCTTAAAACTACTTCCTATTTTAAACTCCTACTCTTAGAACATATAGGTCCTGCCCCTCCAGTGTGAGCACTGCTTAGGAGTCCGTGAGACTCCTTTGAACTCTGACACACTGAGGCTGGCTTTCCAGAACTTGCTCACAAAAATGTTTCTTTAATAGGTTTTCTGGAGTGAGCATTGCCCGGGGTCCCTGAGGCCCTTGGGAACTTTGACGCACCAGAAGACCATTGGGTGTACTATGCGAATATTGGCATGTTTCAGACGTGGTTGAAGGCCTGGCTTCCAACTTTAGTTTTGGGCCTATCCAGGCTCCCTATAACATAACAGTTTCATTCTGTAATTCATTTATATTTGGACAGATATTGGGGTTATTAGTAAAATTGGGAGGGATTCTTATATATGTCTTTGTTGGAAACGGGTAGAAATCATGCCTATAGGTTGCTGCGATGTTTGTTTACATATGTACATTAGAAACCATACCTATAGGACTCATCTAATTCTTTAAATCCTAAATTTTCATCCTTTTCATCATTAGAAAACTTGCTTCTAAGTCGTTTCTCAATTTTGCATCGATAATCATGTCTTCAAAACCTTTGTGTGTGCATTAGAAATCATGTTTCTAGGAATTTCCTTGTTAAGTCCGCTTGGCAATTGATTGATGCTTTACTCGCCTAGAAATCATGCCTATAGGAAACACATATAGAAATTAGTTTTGACACTTAGTCATTCATGCTAATAAGTGTTACAATTAGTTCCTGTATTTAGATATCATGCCTATAAGTTTTAAATAAGTTCAACATTCTAGAAACCATACCATAAGATTGAAATCATTTCTGCATTTAGATGCCATGCCTATAAGGTTTTTGAATCAGCTTCTGCACTTAAAAATCATGCCTACAGGGTTTAAGATAAAATCATCTGCTAAATGGTCAAATTACCAACAGAATGTCATAAGTCTTGTTCAAAATGAATAATCGTCAATTTAAGCATGAATAGTACATAATAAGGATCACAGAAAAACCAAGAAGCACAATAACCTTAACAAAATAACAAGACATAATAAGCATGTGATAACTACACCGGTAACCACAACAGTTAGACATATAACATATTTTCACGAAGTCATAGAGGAACTCACAGTCAAGAAGTATCAAAACAATAAGGAAGGCAATCACTTCAATTAAGGTAATTAAGGGTCAAGTAACAAGTAAGAATTAGAGGAAAGCTAATAACATCATGTGGAGCATATAGAGGTAATTTAAGCAATTAGGAAGCTCAATCATAACGGAATACTTTTCACATAATGAACATAAGGACCTAAGAACCCTAGAGGCAATTTCCCATAAATAAGTTAGAGCAAACACTTATCATCTCGCGTGCACGGACTTCAATTAGCATAGAAGACTCAAATTCTAAGGGGAAGTCACCCACACAAGATTAGGCAAGATACTTACTTCAAAGACGACAAACCAATACTCTAAAATGCACTTCTCGGGTAAAAAGTCCTCCGGACAGCTCAAACCTAACCAAATAAACTTCAAAGCACAAATAAAACACATAAAAAACTATTCTGGATCATAAAGTCTCAATCTTTAACAAAATCCAAAAATCGGTCCAAAGGTTAACCCCCGGGCTTGCACATCAGAATCCGACAAACTTTACAAAAACAGAATACCTATTCCAATACGAGTTTAACCATATAAAATTTATCAAATTCCGATACCATTTGGTCCCTCAAATCATGATTTTTCATTTTAGAATTTTTCTTCAAAAACCAACATTTTCCTCAACCCAAATCACAAATTAAATGATAAGAATGAAGAC
This sequence comes from Nicotiana tabacum, assembly GCF_000715075.1. Lineage (NCBI taxonomy): Eukaryota > Viridiplantae > Streptophyta > Magnoliopsida > Solanales > Solanaceae > Nicotiana > Nicotiana tabacum. The sequence goes on from NC_134095.1 coordinate 38,026,318, forward strand.
AAAATCATGGAATAAAATCAATTCTAGGTGAAGAACACTTACTCAATCATTTTGCTTGAAAAACCCACAAAGAATCGCCCCAAAACTGAGCTCTAGAACTCCAGAAATGGTGAAAATGGCAAACCCTCGGAATAGAGTACCATTTATTCTGCCCAAGTCTTAAAGCATCGCGAACGCGGAGGAAGTATCGAATTTGCGAAGAAGAAAAATGAAGGTGCCCAGGTTGCTCATCGCGAACGCGACAATGCGTCCACCAACGCGAAGAAGGGAAGTCTGATGGCTCAAAGACTGCTCTTCGCGAACGCGTGAACTAGAACGCGAACGCGGAGAGTGGGATGGCATAACTACGCGAACGCGATGGACAGATACGAATGCAATGATGGAAGAGACAGAGCTTCGCAAACGCGAGGCGTGTTACGCGAACACGAAGAAGGAAAATTGAGGTGACAAGCAAAGACACTTCGCGAACGCAGAAGAGGCTTCGCGAACTCGAAGGAAGATATCAGATACCAGAAACAACAGTTCAAAAATAAGGAAAAATGACTCATAGCCCACCCGGAACACACCCGAGGCTCCCGGGACCCCGTCTAAACACACAAACAAGTCATATAACCTAAAATGGACTCGCTCGAGGTCTCAAATCACATCAAACAATGCCAAAACAATGAATCAAAACATGAATCGAACTTAGGAACTTTCAAACATTCCAACTTCCAAATCTCGTGCCGAAACCTATCAAGTCAACCCAGAATGAAGCCAAATCTTGCAGACAAGTCCTAAATGACATAACGGAGCTATTCCAACTCTCGGAATAGCATTCCGACCCCGATATCACAAAAGTCAATTATGGGTCAAACTTTTCCATTTTCCAAACTTCAACTTTTCCAACATTCGCCAAAACGCCTCAAATTGCCCTATGGAGCTCCAAATCTGAATCCAGACGCGCGCCTAAGTCCAAAATCACTATACGAAGCTGTTGAAATCATCCGCAACCCATTCCGGAGTCGTTTACTAAAAAGTCCAATTCCGGTCAAATTCTCACTACTTAAGCTTCCAAAACTAGATTCCTTCTCCCATTTCGACTCTGAATCATCTGATAGTTGAATTCAACCATGCACGCAAGTCAATACACATAATATGAAGCTGCTCGTTACCTCAAACTATCGAACCGAGCAAAATTGCTCAAAATGACCAGTCGTGTCATTACAGAATCCTAAAGCAATTAATTCTAATTAAAGCATGTAGAGGTGAAACTAGTAAATAGGAACTGAAACATATCAAGAACAACTTCAACATAGTGAATATAAGGACCTAAGAACCCTAGAAGGCCAATTTTCCATAAATAGGTCCTAGCACGCACTCGTCACCTCGCGTACAAGGACTACAATCAACATTGAAGAATCAAATCCTAAGGGGAAGTCCCCCACACAAGGTTAGGCAAGATACTTACCTCGAAGAAGAAAAGCGATACTCAAAAATGAACTTCTCGGGTGAAATGACCTTCGTACGGCTCAAATATAACCACAATAACTTCGAAGCACAAATAAAACTCATAAGAACTATTCCGGATCATAAAGCCTCAATCTTTATCAAATTCTAGAAATCGGTCCGAAAGTCGACTCCCGGGCCCACACCTTGGAACCCGACAAATTTCACAAAACCCAAACACCCATTCCAATACGAGTTCAACCATACTAAAATTATCAAATTCCGATACCATTTAGTCCATCAAATCATGATTTCATTTTGAAAACTTCCTTCAAAAACCACCATTTTCCAAAACACAAATTAAATGATAAAAACCAAGATAAAATCATGGAGTATACCAAATATTAGGTGAAGAACACTTACCCAATCGATTTTCTTGAAAATCTCACAAAGAATCGCTCAAAACCGAGCTCTACAAGTCAAAATACGGTGAAATTGGTCTAACCATCGATTTGGAAAACTTATATTCTGCCCAGGTGACTATGCATAGCGAACACGGAGAAAGGGTCAAGACCAAGGAGAAGAAAATTGAGGCTGCCAAGAAAGACCCTTCGCGAATGCGAGTGAAGGGACGTGAATGCGATGAACAATGGACAGGAGCTTACACGAGCGCATAAGGGACACGCGAACGTGAAGAGGAAAATGATCAGAGTGCCTAGGGCCTGGTTTCTGCTATGCGAACAAAGAAGGGGGGAAGCGAACGCGGTGAATGGGATGAGTAGGGCTACGCGATCATGAGGCATACTATGCGAATGTGAAGAAGGAAAATCAGGCGGGTTAGAAGAACACTATGCGAACACAAAAGGCACTTCACGATCGCGAAGAAAGTTAGCGGACACCAAAAACCAGCAATCCAAAAATAGAGGAAATTAGCCTGTAGCTCATCTGGAACACACCCGAGACTCCCGGGACCTCGTTTAAACACACAAACAAGTTCTATAACCTAACACGGACTCACTCGGGGTCTCAAATCACATCAAACAACACCAAAAATGCAAATCACGTCATGAATCGAACTTATGAACTTTCAAATCTTCCAACTTCTAAAACTCATGCCGAAACCTATCAAATCAACCTGGAATGATGCCAAATTTTGCAGAGAAGTCCCAAATGACATAAAGGAGATGTTACAACTCTTATAATTGCATTCCGACCTCGATATCCCAAAAGTCAATTGTTGGTCAAACTTCTCCATCTTCCAAACTTCAACTTTTCCAATCTTCGCTGAAATGCTTCAATTTAACCTACGGACTTCCAAATCGAAATCCGGACGCGCGACTAAGTCCAAAATTACCATGCAAAGCTGCTGACATTATCCAAAGCTCATTCCAGAGCCATTTACTCAAAAGTCAAATTCCGGTCAAATTCTCACCGCTTAAGCTTCCAAAACTAGAATCATTCTTCCCATTCGACTCTGAATCATCCGGTAATTGAATTTCACCATGCACAAAATTCTATACACATAATATGAAGCAGTTCAAGACCTTATGCCGCCGAACGAAGCTTAAATTCTCAAAACGACCGATCGGATCGTTACACTTCTCTATTTATAAATAAGTGGATATACAATTAGGGGAATATTATTAACTTTAGTATTATTAATTACTAATAGTGGGTACAATTAAATACTAGTTAAGTAAAAAACGAAACAAAAAAAGGAAACCACGTGACAAGCCTAAAGTCCTTAAAGGGCTCTTGGCAGGCAAAATACGTAAAAGCCTTATACACAAAGCAAATCCACTATCAATCAAGCCATCAGGCACCGAATATACATCTCCACCTAAGACACACGCTATCTTTACTTACTACTTGCTCCCCGCATGAGTCTAATCCTTGACTCCATACTTGCATGAAGCTAATCCTTGCCTCCCTACTTGCATGAGGCTAATCCTTGCCTCCCTATTTGCATGAGGCTAATCCTTGCATGCATACCTGCATGAGGCTAATAATCCTTGCCTCCATACCTGCACGAGGCTAATCATTGCCTCCATACTTGCATGAGGCTAATCATTGCCTCCCCATTTGCATTAGTCTGATCCCTGACTCCCTACTTGCATGAGTCTAATCCTTGACTCCTTACTTGCATGAGGCTAATCCCTGCCTCCCTACTTGTATGAGTCTAATCCCTGACTCCACGTTTGCATGAGGCTAATCCTTGCCTCCCCTATTTGCATGAGTCTAATCCCTGACTCCACACTTGCATGAGGCTAATCCCTACCTCCCAATTTGTGTGAGTCTAATCCTTGACTCCATACCTACATGAGGCTAATACTTGCCTCCATACTTGCATGAGGCTAATCCTTGCCTCCCTATTTGCATGAGTCTGATCCCTGACTCCCTACATGCATGAGTCTAATCCTTGACTCCTTATTTGCATGAGGCTAATCCCTGCCTCCCTACTTGCATGAGTCTAATCCCTGACTCCACGTTTGCATGAGGCAAATCCTTACCTCCTTATTTGCATAAGTCTAATCCTTGACTCCATATTTGCATGAGTCTAATCCTTGACTCCCCACCTAAACAAGGCTAATCCTTTCCTCTATACCTGCATGAGGCCAATCCTTGCCTCCACATTCGCATGGGACTAAGCGCTGTCCCTTTTGCACAGATATTGCAATATTTTACTATCTATTTGCTTTCCAATCGGGCTAAGCTCTGCCCTCCATTTCGCAAGACTAAGAATTGTCTTGATAACATCATATTATTGCATATCATGGGTTGAAATATCGTTAATCTATTCGAAGGTGTCATAGTCTAAAGGCACCATCCTCATAGCCGGAAGACACCATGCCATGACCTGAGGATCTCTCGAACTTGCATATCATTTTTCAAAGGCGCCATGGTTCAGAGGCACCATTGTCATGGCCCGAGAACATCATTTCATGGCCTGCGAATCCCTCACTAAACAATTCATGGCCCAGTACATCATGGTCTAAGGACGTCATCTTTAAACGTCCAAAGGCAACCTTCATGGTCCAAAGGGAATCTGCATCATATTTAAATTTTCGCAAATACGTTTGTAGCATCTTTTATCTGCAGGTAACCAGTAAGCAACCACTATCCTAGCAGGAGCAATCTCACTCCAGTTCCCTCAACCGTCCCGAGCTTTAATCGCTCACCGTAGCCGCTGCCGCATCGCATGTTCGTTCTTGTAGTAATTTCATTGTCATATTCCTCAGATGAATCCAAAACTACACATGGCCTGATTCCTATAAAACCAGGGATATGTAGGCAACTCGAAAACCGGAGTGCGGCCTCTGTCTTTCAAAATAGCTCGTCCGGTCAAAATTAGTCATCATTTCTTTACCCGAAAACTCTTTCATCCTTCCTGGATAAAGAGGGGCAGCTGTTGATACCTAGTTTTTCCCTATAAATTTTTTTATGCATAAATACCTTTAAAATAGTATATACATGTACATATAAGCATGCACAAGGTTTTTGCAATTTTTTTCATATTTTTAGGGATTTAAATTGATTTATTTTTTTCCCTTTTATTCATAAATCCCCAATAATTATTTTCCAAATTATTGTTATGATGGCTTAGTCATTTAATTCTTATATGTATGCCAAAATATGGTTAACATATTTTTATGTATTTTTATAATTGCATTTGGTATTTTTTAGGCTAAATTGCATATAATTGCAATATTAGCCCGTGTAATGTATGATTACTTTTTATATGTGTAAAATTGGTCATTATATTTTTAAAATGATAAATATATATTTTAAATCATTTTGGTACATAAAATTATTTTCTAATTTTTTTTTATTATTTATTATAAATTAAATAGGGGAAATTGGCTTTTTAAATTATAGCCAGATTTGCATTTCAATTACAGCCTAAATTGGACCCAACCCCAACCCCAACCCAATTTCATACCCAATTGCCTGACCTAGACCCTATACACATTTACCCGACCCGGGATCCAAATCAACGGCCCGTATTACTTCTTACCTTTTTAAATTCCTATGACCCTAACCCTAGCCTCATTTCTAAAAGACCGCCGCCCTCAGATTCTCTCATCTCCTCTCTTCTCTCAACCTAACCCTAACCTCCCTTTCAACCGCCTCCCTTCTCTGGTCTTCTCCGGTGACTACCCTTCAACCCCAAGCCTCCAATGGCTCCTCCATTGCCTCACTCATCTTCTGTGAGACCTTCAAGGGCCCTGGGCCATGCCAACTTGTATCTAGGGTTTGTTGTTTTGGCTGTTCATGGCTACTCTGGTGTGATTTTGAGCAAAATCACACTGTATTTGTTACGATCTTTGAAGTTCTAAGCAGGTTCTTCCATATCTATTTGGGTTTTTTTTGAAACCCTAAATTTTGCTTGCATCTCTTAGATCTGTGTTATTTTTAAACGAATCGAGTTTGTTCCTTTTATGTTTTACACTGTTCTCGAACCTTTTTGCAAAAATCATCGATTTCAAGTTGTTTTTACTTTCTTTTAAAGTTAGGGTTTTTCGAAACTTCTTTCTCACTTTGTTTAAACCGATTTTTATGTTCAGACTTATATCTCGACTGATTCTATAGTCTTACTGCTTTTTCGACCTGCCTGTGTTAGAATCCCTAATATTTCTAGATTTTCTTTGTTTGGTTCTGTGTGTTAACATGACTACTTAATTCTTGTTAAGTTTATGTGGTTACCGTGCTTCAAATATGTTCTTACTGAATTCTTATCCTAACTTATACCACCTCTATGTGATTATGTTCATCGATTGTTCAAGACTTGCCTCTTTCTATTGTTAACCTGGCATGTTTACTACGTCTAATTTGTTCTTACTCTATTTATATGTTGAGTATGGAATCATAACTTCCTCTTGATTGATTCTGATTTCCTTATTTTATGGTTTGATAGAAAGATTTTCTTTTAAACCCTAAATTTCTACCTCGTCTGTTCAAATTAACTAATTTTCCTTCCTTATTTGTTGTGGTACTTTATTCTTACTAAACCATTTCCTTAATTGGGGTTTTCTGAACTTGGCACTAATTGTTTACCTTATACTTACTAAATTTGATTCTTTCCTTATTAGTCATATACTGATTTCTTGCCTTATATACTACTGGTTATTACCGTTTGAATTAATTCCCTTAACTTAAGGAAGTACTTACCTTGATTTCCTGACTGATTGATTCTGAGTTCCTTAATTACTAATGGACTTTGATTTCTACCCTATTTTACTACCTGCTTTCAAACTATAAAAACCCTAGTCTTTCATTAGCACAAGACACGAACTCTTAGTTGAAAAACTATCTCTCATACTTAAACTTCCTGCTATCTTTTGTACTACTTGCTACTGCTCTAAGTTAGCCGGCTGCAAGCCAAGGCTAACCATTGTGTTCTCTTGTTCTTTCACTCTGCTTACTATCCTCTTTACTGGTATGTTCTAGTTTTAATTCAAAGTTCCAACAATAATATGATTTTCTTATTGCTTCAGTTCATTTTGTTTCTAGTTTGCTTCTATTTGTGGTTTTGTTGTGAAACTTATAGTTGATGGTTACATTATTAGCATGTTATTATGTCTTCCCCTTCCTTGAGATCAGTATATTCCCCCTTTATGTGTGTTCTTGATCATGTCTTACCAGTTATCTCTTACTTGTTGTGTACTTACCATCATATGCTCCATAAATCCCCAAATCCCTATCACCCCCTATGTGATTTTGTTCTTTATGTCTGGTTTTGTGACTATGTCGGGTCAGCTATTTCTGAGCATGTCTATACCAATTCCTAGACCTTTGCTTGATTATATGTTTGCAATCAAGTGTTCTATGTATCCCAAACCCCTTGACCCCTGTGTGTGACTACTGAATTTACTTTGGTTCTGTGACTACTAGCTATGTACAAACCTATCCAAAGGTGTTTGGACTTCTGTTTATCTCTTCAATCTCTTTTCAAACAGTCTCTGTTGGATTACTAAATTACTATCAAATTGACTTTAGTTTTAATACAATTTTTCACTAAAACCTTTCAACTTGTGTCAATCACTTTCACTCTACTCCTAAGTCAATAAGTTATGCCCCCTCCAGTATATGTACTGCCTTGGGATCCTTTTGAGAACACTCTGAACTCTGGCATACTAAGGCTGGCTTTTCCACACTGCACTTGTTCAATTTCTGGTTACCAAGTCTAGGTGTAAGAACTGCCCAGGATCCTTGAGATCCTTAAGGAACTTTGATGCACCTAGACTATGTCAATTGTCTATGGAATTGAGACATTTGAGGCCATTGGAGGCTTTGAGAATCTGGGCCTAATCGAAGGCTCCTTATAGAATAGCTTCTTATTTTCTTATTTACTCATGTAATTCATTCATTGGTCTGTAATAACTTGTAAACAAATATTGGGGTATTTAGTGAAAGGGATGGGTAGATACATGTTTTATGGGGTAGTACGGGTAGAAATCATGTTCATAGGATTTTATATTTAATCTGATTGCGTTATCAAGTAGAAATCTTGCTCATATGGCTTTACATTTTGTCATCTCACCATGCTAGAAACTATGCCTATAGGTTCCAAATAATCATGCATTTAATGTCTTAAAATTAGATTAACTAATAGATGTCATGCCTATAGGACTTAATCCAGATTTTGTTATGATGAGTGTTCATGTATGTTTTCGTTGTCTTAAAATCAGATTAACTAATAGATGCCATGCCTATAGGACTTAATCCAGATTCTGTTATAACAAGTGTTATGTATGTTTCCATGCCTGCAAGTCATTAAAATCAGTATCAAACATAGATATCATGCCTATTGGAAACATACTCTAATTCATGCCTGTTAATCTAAGCTAGCCTGAATAATTCAACTTAGTCCACGCTTAGTTCATTTCTAAATTGGTTTAATTAAATATTCCATATTTCCTGAAACAAGTTCTTTAAAACTGCCTTAATCTCATTAGATATCATGCCTATAAGTATTATAGAAAATCCATTTCAAAACCTGCTTTGTTTCACTATACAAATGTGCTAATCAGTACTCCGCGTATAGGCAAGCCTTTAGGGCGTTTTCAAAACTGCATTTCTGAAAATTGTTTCTATTGCTTAATGTTTTTCTGATCCTAACAGACTTTTAAAAATCCATAGGCAACTGCTAGGGTCACTACTCCTGAGTTTCTAAAAAATAAGTTGTTTGTTTCTGCATATTCACCTAGATATCCTTCCTTAGGACACTGTCTAATAAAATCCATTAATTGTGCTTGAGTCGTGTTGTTTATGTGCTTGTTTGAGGAGGAAACTTTGAGCCTCTAATTACTCCCTTTTATGTGCTGAAAGTCCTAAGTGTTTTGATTGTCGCCTTAGAATTTTCAGCTTTTAAACCTTAGGGGTCCGTCTAGAACCACCTATAGGTAGAGGTCCTCACTCCCTCCAGGACCATTAAGAAGAGACGGGTAGCAGCACGCAATAGAGATTGCTGAACAAACACTCGCTTTGCATGACCAATAAGGGGATGTGAAGGGTAGATATGGGATATGATGACTACGCGCTAATGTCATGTGTAGCCCCTCATCGAGTAGTGTTTACCGGACATTGTGTGGGGTGATCCTATAGGCTAACCAACCTAGAATTCCTCCTTTACCAAAAATTCCTTTTCTATTTAAACCTTTGTTTACAACTTTGTTCAAAAAGTCTTTATTCTATTACTTGAGTCACCCAACGTGCTTACTTGCAACCTATTTGATTCAATTGTTTATATGGACTAATTTGTGAATATAAGTTTCGGTCGGAACCCACAGTTGTGGACCAAGAGGGGTTCCTAACACCTTCCCCTCGAGGTTACTTCGAACCCTTACCCTAATCTCTGGTAATGCAAACCAATCCAAGAGTTAATCACTCTAGGTGCCCTAACGCACCATAATCCGTTAGGTAGCGACTATTCAAATACCCAATTCTCAAAAGAAAATAAGTTATCACACCCCATGGAATGTCGAAACCCGGACCTCTCTCCGCGAGGAGGGAAAAAAAGGGGCGCGACAAACTCAAAATCACCCAACAGAGCTAACTGAACCATCGGAATTCCATTCCGAGGCCGTCTTCACACTGTTCCGACTACGGTCAAATTTCCAAAACTTAAGCTCTCATTTAGGGACTAAGTGTCCCAAAACTCTCTGAAACTCAAAGCCAAGCATATCGGCAAATAAAAAATAGCAGAAACAAACACGGGGAAGGCAGTTAATAGGGGATCGGGGCGTTAATTTTTAAAACGACCGGCCGGGTCATTACATCCTCCCAAACTTAAACATTTGTTCGTCCTCGAACGAGCATAGAGACATACCTGAAGTAGTGAAAAGATGAGGGTAACGGCTACGCATATCCTGCTCGGTCTCCCAGGTCGCCTCCTCGACCGACTGACCCCGCCACTAAACCTTTACTGATGCAATGTTCTTTGACCATAGCTTTCTAACCTGCCTGTCCAATATTGGCACTAGCTCCTCGACATAAGATAGATCCTTGTCCAACTAGACTGAACTGAAATCCAACACGTGCGATGGATCAACGTGATACCTTCGGAGCATCGAAACATGAAATACCGGATGAACTCCTGCCAAGCTGGGAGGTAAGGCAAGCTCATAAGCAACCTCCCCAACACACCATAATGTCTCAAAAGGGCCAATAAACCTCGGACTCAACTTCCCTTTCTTCCCAAATGTCATAACGCCCTTCATAGGCGAAACCCAAAGCAGAACCCGCTCTCCAACCATAGAGGAAACATCACGAGCCTTCCGGTTTGCATAACTCTTCTGTTTGGACTAGGCTGTACGGAGTCTATCCTGAATCACCTTAACCTTCTCCAAAGCATCTTGAACCAAGTCTGTGCCCAGTAATCTAGCCTCACCCGGCTCAAACCAACCCACCAAGGATCTACACCGCCTACCATATAAAGTCTCATACGATGCCATCTGAATGCTGGACTAATAGTTGTTATTGTAGGCAAACTCCGCTAGTGGAAAGAACTGATCCCAAGACCCTCCAAACTCAATCACACATGCACAGAGCATATACTCAAGAATCTGAATAGAGTGCTCGGACTGTCCGTCCCTCTGAGGGTGAAATGATGTACTCAACTCCACCCGAGTACCCAACTCATGATGAAAGACCCTCCAGAACCGTGATGTGAACTGAGTACCTCTATCAAAAATGATGGAAACTGAATACCATGCAGACAAACAATATCCCGGATATAAGTCTCCGCTAGACGCTCCGAAGAATAGGTAGTACACATAGGAATGAAATGCGCGAACTTGGTCAGCCGATCTACAATCACCCAAATAGCATCTAACTTTCTCAAAGTCCGTGGGAGCCCAACTACAAAGTCCATGGTGATCCACTCCAGAATCTCTATCTGTTGAAGCAACCCATCCGGTCTCTGGTGCTCATACTTTACCTGCTGACAATTGAGGCATAGAGCTACAAACCCAACTATGTCTTTCTTCATCCGCCTCCACCAATAGTGCTGTCTCAAATCCTGATACATCTTCGCAGCACTCGGATGAATAGAATACTACGAACTATGGGCCTCCTCTAGAATCAACTCCCGAAGCCCATCAACATTAGGTGCACAAATCCGACCATGCATCCTCAATACCCCGTCATCACTAATAGTCACATCTCTGACATCACCATGCTGAACCTTGTCCTTGAGGACAAGCAAATGAGGGTCATCATACTGACGCTCCCTGATACGATCAAATAAGGAAGACCGAGAAACCACGCAAGCTAGAACTCGACTAGGCTGCGAAAGATCCAATCTCACAAACTAGCTGGCTAAGGCCTGAACATCCATCGCCATAGGCCTCTCCGATGCTGGTAAATAAGCCAAACTCCCCAAACTCTCTGCCCGTTGACTCAAGGCATTGGCCACCACATTGGCCTTGCCCGGGTGATACAAAATAGTCATATCATAGTCCTTCAGCAACTCTAACCACCTCCTCTGGCGCAAATTAAGATCCTTCTTATTGAACAGATTCTGAAAACTTCGGTGATCAGTATAAATCTCACAAGGCACACCGTACAAATAATGACGCCAGATCTTTAATGCGTGAACAATGGCAGCTAACTCAAGGTAATGGACAGGGTAATTCTTCTCGTGTACCTTCAACTGTCTGGACGCGTAGGCAATCACCCTACCGCCCTACATCAATATCGCTCCAAGGCTAATCCTCGAGGTATCACAATAGACAGTATAAGAACCCGAACCTGTAGGCAATATCAAAACTGGGAAAGTTGTCTTGAGCTTCTGAAAGCTCGCCTCACACTCTTCCGTCCACTAGAACGGAGCACCCTTATGGGTCAACCTGGTCATAGGGCTACAATCGATGAAAACCCCTCAACAAAATGACAGTAATAACCCGCCAAGCCAAGAAAACTGCGAATATATGTAGCTGACGATGGTCTGGGCCAACTCTGCACTGCCTTTACTTTCTTCGGATCCACCTGAATACCCTCACTCGACACTGTAGACATGTGATTTTTGACCCTCCCCAAGAATTTTCATATTAAAGTACATAGATATTTAATTTAGGCCCAATATAGCTATTTTAATTAATTTTGACTCTTTTAGTTTATTTTACTGTAAGAAAATGAAAATTACAAAAAAAAATCATTAATTTTTGTAGTTATTTTTAATGTTGAAAAATACCAAAAATAGTGTTGCTTTAATGGTCAGTCTTATTTTAATAGTTATTTTATTTAAGTAGGACTAATTAATAAATGAGATCGTATTTTAATCTCATTCGAGTGGAATGAACAAAACTTGGGCTCGAGAAGGATGATGTTTGTAGTGGGCAAATCCTTCTCGAAAGCAATCAAAATGGGAGAAATGGTAGAGAATGGTCTTAAGACAGGCAAAATTATAAGTCAAGCAGTTCTTAAAGCCGCAACTCAGGCCGTCCAAGTTGAATCTGATAATTTCAGTGACACGAATGAGAAGGATAAAGAAATCATCATGACAACAGGGTCGAGAAGAGGTCCTAGGAGAACACCTCGAAGGTATGAGCAGCCTCATCAGGTTTCCCATGACTCCCATGAGCATTGCTATCCACCTCAGAACCCACAATACTATGTCGCTCCATATCAGTATGTTGTCCAGCCACCAAAACACTCCAGAAGGCGAGCACGAGCATCACAAAATCTCCACCAGCCTCTACAAAATTTTCAAATGCCCTATAACCCACATCCAAGCCAGGGGTATAGAAGGGGAACAAAGGCTGAAAGATAATTTTATACCAATATGAGAGTCCTATGCAAGCTTGTTTGAGAAATTAAAGCAGTATGACATGATTGCACCTATTCCTCCAAATCATGTGGACCCCCGTGCAAGAAGCTTTGACCTTTCAAAAAGGTGAGAATACCATTCTAATGCCCAGGGGCACAATGTTGAAAGTTGTCGGGATTTGAAAAGAGAAATAGAAAGGATGATCCAGGAAAACCTGATTGTGATCCAAGACAGTGACACCCAGAATATCGCGCAGAATCCTTTACCTGCGCATCATGATGCACACTTTGTGGGGATGATGCCTGGTGACATGGACTATGAGAATCCTCTCGGGAACTTGCTAACTGAAGTTAATGATGTTGAAATTGGAGAAGGCTCTGCTGATTCTGATGAGCAAATTTGTGGCTAAATGTCAAGCCTAGCAATTGAAAAGTCGAATCTCCTCACTAGGAAGGAATCTTGGTAGCTTGTAGCGCTGTTCTGATTCTGACCTAAAAGGAACAGAAAAGCTGGCAACGCTGTTCTTCATGAGAATTAAAAGTGTCGAATACACTAAAACCCGACCCCCCTTGACTTCGTCCTCTCCACGTCGACTGAAGCAGCGCCATTGACGACTAAAAAACGACGTCACTCCTTCACCTCCATTAATCTACATCCCAACAGTGAAAGCGAGGTTCGGCAAAGTTGTCATGTTCCGTTCAAGGCTTTCGATTGTTGGTCCGGTCAGCAGTAGCTCAGTCCATTTTTGTGAAGGTTTGTTTTGAGATCTATTTCTTTCAATTTTGTTTTTGTTTGTTCTATTACTATGTATATGAATACATACCTTTTTTTTGCTTTTCTTGTGAAGTTTATAAAAATGAAGTACGTTCTCTTATTGCTTGTTTTGCTTTCATTTAGTTAACTAGCTTCATTATTGGTTTAGCTAATAAATTGCCTACTCATGTGATTGCACTGTTTTATCTTTAAAAAATATCATATTACATATTAGTTTTTATGTTTGGTGAATTGGCCGTAAAAGATGTGTGTTCCTTTTTGTTTGTCACAACTTAGATTCTTATACTACAGTGAGCGAATGGGATGAGCAAAATCTTTCTGGCTTATATGTGATTTCAAATAAATGATAGAGATAAAAAAGTTATGCAGCTATAATTACACAAAGCATTAAGAATGTATAAACTTATTGTTGCATTACTATTATTTCTTTGTCGACCCGTGATAATTTCAATGGATGAATTATGTTTACAAGTACTTTTTTGTTTATTGTGATTTACCTTACCGTGATTGAGAAGTGAAGCCATTGATTCTTATTCACCACATTTGAGACTGAACTGTGTGTGAAACATATGAACCTCGTAATTTACTTTAAGCGCGTTGAATATATAATTATCATGGCTATTGAAATCCGGGGGTGCATTTCATGTGACCCGGTTCTAATTTCCAACAAGGTTAAATAGAACGTGTCGTGAACCACGGGTGCATTTCATACGATGTGTTTTAAATAACCTTGAATTTTTCCGAAATATTAAAGGCGGCTAAAAAGTGTAAATGCACATAGGTCTAAACATGTATTAAAATCAGAATTCCTTCCCCGGATTTCTGTGTTCGCGAACTATAGAACAGAGTCAATCTTTCCTCGATTCGGGATTCGAATCGGTGACTTGGGACACCATAAACTATCCCAAGTGGCGACTCTGAATTTAAAATAAATAATCCCGTTTCGATTGTCACTTTAAGTTTGGAAAAACTCCCTAAAACCCCTTGGCGGGGTGGTAAAAAGGAGGTGTGACAGCTCTGGCGACTCTGCTGGGGATCTGAACCCAGAATCTCTGGTTTAGGGTTCAAGAGTTCGAGCTTAGAATAATTGTTATATTTGGCTTTATTTATTATTTGATTTTATTCACATGTTCGGGCCTAATGTGCTAAGTGCTGCTTTTTACCGCTTTGATATTATCTGAACTGTATATAAACTGTTACGAAACCCTTCTCTTCTCATCTTCGGGGATGTGCACGCTGGCGTGCCTCCCTATTTTATTAGTGTCATACCTGAAATAAGAAAGAGGCTCGGACAAGTTACAAAGACGGATGGCCTTTTGGTTCCCGGTACGTAGCCCCCTCCTCGGCTCGAGTTGTCCGCTCGAGTACAAAAGTCTAGAACAATATACCCAGGTTTTTAGCTTAGAATAATTCAGCCTCATGTCGGATCCCTAGTAGGAACATTTGATTGTATCATGTGCATTTGACTTTGGGGACACAACACATGGGTTGGGTCCGTCTAGGACAGGTGCACCCAAATTAAAAGACCATCCTGATACATCTTACGTGCTACTTGTGTATCTGTCTATTTCGGTTTGCATGCTGACTGGCATCTAGAATAGGGAAAGAAAATGAAAAAAATGAAAATCGAAAAAAAAAAGAGAAAAGAAAAGAGAGTGAGAGGTAGGTATTTGAATTACCCTGAAATTCTGTTGAAATTTTGAAAAAAAGAAAAGTCATTTCAAAATAAGTCATATTTTCTTTTGTTCCGTCAAAACTGGGCGAACTACGCGGGTCTGATTCTCACCGATGTGAGATACATAGGCAAACCTCATCGGTTCCAGCCCATAATTTTCAAAAAAATCCAAAAATATTTTCCTTTACTTCCTCTCTAGAAAAGTCTTTTTTTTAGACCCCAATTTTCAAAAAATCCAAAAATATTTTCCATTACTTGCTTCTTTAGAAAGCCTTTCTTTTAGACCCTAATTGTTTATTTAAAAAAAATATACAAAAATATTTTCTTTTAATTTCTTCCAAAAATCCAAAAATACTTTCATTCTTCTTTCAAAATTGAAAAGAAAATTCAAAATTTAAAAATATTTTTCTTTTTTTTAGAAGCATTTCTTTCATAAATTTAAAATAAAATTCCAAAAATATTTTCTTTCTTCTTTAGAAGCTTTTCTTTCGAAATTCCAGAAAAAAAATTCAAAAAAAAAATCTTTCTTCTTTAGAAGTCTTTCTTTGCAAAATGCTAAAGAAAAATCAAAATCCAAAAATATTCCCTTTCTTCTTCATAAATCTTTCTTTCGAAAAAATAAAATAAAAAAATTCAAAAAAAAGTTAGTTTATTTACTTTATTCACAATCTTCCCGAACTACGCAAGATCATATTCATGTTCCCACATGATACGTAGTCAACCCACATCAGGTTCGATCACCACTAAAAAGAAATGAAACAAAATGAAGAAATGAAAAAAATATTGATAATAATAAGGATCGACTGAGTCCATTCTAACATGTTTTGTTTTGAATTGTGAAGAAAGTTGAGGTGGTCGGTTTGTGGTAAGCTAGAAACACAAGATCCAACGAAAAATGATAACTGACATCGAAGCTGTTACAAGTGTTCAAGAGACTCAGGGTCAGAGGGTTCAACAAGAGTCTACTATGTTTGAGAAAAATAGAATACTGAAACAGCCTCGTCATGAGTCACAATTTGCTACACAGCAAGAGCAGTACCACTCTCCTAAGTACCACTCGTACTCGTTTGATCTTCCTGCAAACATTGAGAAGCCTGCCTAAAAGATGGTAGAGGAAGAAATGACCTAAAGAGTGAAAAGCTTAGAACAACGGTTGAAAAACATGCAAGGGTTGGCAGGTCAAAAGAGTGTTGCCTTCAAAGATCTATGTATGTTCCTCGATATACACTTGCCGCCTAGTTTTAAGACTCCCAAATTTGAAAAGTATGATGGACATGGAGATCTCATAGCCCACCTGAAAAGGTATTGCAATCAACTGAGAGGTGCGGGAAGACATGAAGAATTGTTGATGGCTTATTTTGGAGAAAGCCTTCCGGGAGTAGCCTCCGAATGGTTTATGGATCAAGACACGTCTCGCTGGTATGTCTGGGATGACATGGCACAGGCCTTTGTCAAACAGTTCCAATACAACATTGACATTGCCCCAGACCGCAATTCCCTTTCAAACCTGAAGAAGAAACCAACTAAAAGTTTCAGGGAATATGCCATTAAATGGAGAAGAAAGCAGCTAGAGTTAAGCCACCCATAGACGACCACAAGCTAATCACTGTCTTCCATCAGGCTCAAGAGCTAGATTATTTTCAAAACATGATGTCTGCAGTGGGCAAATCCTTCTCGGAAGCAATCAAAATGGGAGAAATGGTAGAGAATGGTCTTAAGACAGGTAAAATTATAAGTCAAGCAGTTCTTAAAGCCGCAACTCAGGCTGTCCAGGTTGAATCTGAGAATTTCAGTGACACGAATGAGAAGGATGAAGAAATCATGATGATAACAGGGTCAGGAAGAGGTCCCAGGAAAACACCTCGAAGGTATGAGCAGCCTCATCAGGTTTCCCATGACTCCCATGAGCATTGCTATCCACCTCAGAACCCACAATACTATGTCGCTCCATATCAGTATGTTGTCCAGCCACTAAAATACCCCAGAAGGCGAGCACGAGCATCATAAAATCTCCACCAGCCTCCACAAAATTTTCAAATGCCCTATAACCCACATCCAAGCCAGGGGTATAGAAGGGAACAACGGCTGAAAGATAATTTTACATCAATAGGAGAGTCCTATGCAAGCTTGTTTGAGAAATTAAAGCAGTATGGCATGATTGCACCTATTCCTCCAAATCATGTGGACCCCTGTGAAAGAAGCTTTGACCCTTCTAAAAGGTGTGAATACCATTCCAATGCCCAGGGACACAATGTTGAAAGCCGTCGGGATTTGAAAAGAGAAATAGAAAGGATGATCCAGGAAAACCTGATTGTGATCCAAGACAGTGACACCCAGAATATCGCGCAAAATCTTTTACCTGCACATCATGATGCACACTTTGTGGGAATGATGCCTGGTGACATGGAGTATGAGAATCCTCTCGAGAACTTGCTAACTGAAGTTAATGATGTTGAAATTGGAGAAGGCTCTGTTGATTCTGATGAGCAAATTTGTGGCTAATGTCAAGCCTAGCAATTGAAAAGTCATTCCCTCCTCACTAGGAAGGAATCTTGGTAGCTTGTTTTGATGTTTTTTCTATTATTTGGGTTATTTCAGGGTTGTGATCCAGATTGTATTTGTTTTATTGAGTCAAACCCTTCTATCCCTCCATTCTGTTTGTGTGAGTCTTGTCTGTCTGTTCTGTTGCTATTTTCATTATTCAGGTTATTTAAGGGTTGTAACTCGTATTTTGGGTTGCTTGTTTAGTTTTAAAACCCTTTCATTCTTTACTCAATAAAATACAGTTTGTCCTTTTGTGTCATTTTGTTCCTAGTTATTTTGTCACTAGTTCTAATGACATGACATGCATGCGGAAATTTTTGCCTGATCTTAGGAACAGATTTAATCTGGAATTGGATAACTAAAAAAATAAAAAAATACATTTGAGGATGAATAAAAAGTTGGAATACTTTGGAACTAAGGTCGAGTAAAATTCACTTTCAAATTATTGTGAAGATCAGGCTTGAGGATGTTTAATCAATTGAACTTTGTTGGAAAGTTTGTCACTAAGGGATGAAAAAATGTCTTGTGACCACGGCACACCAAGAAGACAGACATGTTCGTCAATGCTGTGATTGCGAAAATATACCATGTTTGACGTTCTCAAGGTTGGGAGGCCCTTTTTCTGCTACCCAAACACTTTATATCCTTGGCTACCCCTTTTGAGCCTGTGTTATTCTCTTTGACTACCCTCTTTTGGAATCAAGTTTAGAGTCAGGAGTCAAAAAAACGAAAAATGAAAAAAAAAAAGCAAAAAAGAAAAAAAGAGTCCATGTCCCAAGAGTACAAACTGGGCAATTCCTAGAAAGTTCAAGTGAAAAAAAAAAAAAGAATTTTCGTCCCTCAAAAAATAGAAGCTGGGCAACTTGTTTTGAAAAATAAAAGAAAAAAAAAGAAACAAAAAGAAAGATGAATTATAGTTAGGTCAGATGTTTGAACTACGTTCGACCTAATTCCTTAAAAAAAGGATACGTAGGTAGCCTCATGGTTCGGTCCAACCAAATAAGAATTCAAAAAAATCCAAAAAAAAATCTCCAATGTCTAAAACTGGGCAAAGATTTTATTCTTATTTTTGAAAGAGTTGGTTCCAAGAGTTGTAAGTCTACAACCCCTCATTTTGAGTTTACTTTAAGCCTTCATGTCGACCTTTCTTTCCAACCCTATCCAAAAACCTTCCAAATAAAGACCTCCCGATATGCCTTCAAGAATGTCAAGTGACGCATGTAATGAGAAACAGTTGTCACACGACATAGAACATTGTCAAGTTGCTCATACAAGAAGGCAAAAGAAAAAGAAAAAATGAGAGAGTCTTACTAGTGAAAACCTTCACGGGCACTGTAAGGCGGCGGTAAGTAGAGATGAATAAATGAGAGAAACTTGTTGGTGAAAACCCCTCGGAGCACCACTAGTCGAAAGTGAGTTGAAGCTGATACAAAGGATTGGCACGAACAAGCCCGACTTCAAAGGTCATAAGAATGGTAAAAGGGAAGATTGGATTAGTTTGATAGATCAGGCCGTTGAGTCCAAAATGTATGTCATGATCATTAAAGCTAGTTATTGAAAAAAAATCCTTCCTTCTGTCCTTCCGACAGGGGCATTTCTTGTTAATACTTGTTTCTTTGCACCATTGTGTCCTCCACTCTGAGTCAGTCCTTGTCAAAACAAGCAAGAAAAGATTTCAAAATCTACTACCAGCTTTTCAATTGCACAAAGTAAATTTGGCCAGCACACTCAGTTTTTACTGTCAACATGCCTTGAGGATTCATGCAAAGGCTCCCCCTAAAGACTCTTGTCAGCCTACTTGGCACAAACAAAGATAACTGGTGATTCTCTCTGACAGACAAATTGCTCAAAAGCAGGAAGTCATTCAAGATATCAGAAAAAGGTCACCTAAGAAAAGTCTCCAGTTGGGATAAGGCTGATTTGAGCTACAAATACAAATGTATTGGGTGTGAAACAATCAGGGTTGATGCAGAGCAAAAGTCTCTTGAGACTGACTCAAGTTGATGGAGCACAAAGCCAAACTGCCAAAGACTCAAGGCCACAAACCGACCACCATTTTCAAAACTGACCAATTTTTCTTTGTGTGAAACAGGAACAAAGCAGTGCAAGGAAAGTGGTTCAAAAAAAAAGAAGAAAAAGAAAAGGAAAAAAACAAAAAAAAAAGAAGGAAAAGAAAAGAAGAGAAGAGACTACCAAGGGAAGTTTCTCAAATCTTTGCCTTTATTTGTCTTGCTATTGTGCATAAAATCTTGCCATTGATCTTTACATTTTTCCTCCTAGGATAAAAAGTCCTAATCTGATGAATTTTCTCCTAGGATAAACGTCTTAGTCTGATGAATCTTTCTCCTAAGATAAGAAAATCTAGTCTGGTAAATCTTTCTCCTAGGATAAATGTCTTAGTCTGATGAACCTTTCTCATAAGATACAAAAAAAAAATCTTAGTCTGATGAATTTTTCTCTTAAGATAGAAGACCTAGTCTGATGAACTTTCTCCTAGGATAAAAATCTTAGTCTGATGAATCTTTCTCCTAAGATACCAAAAAAAAAAGACCTAGTCTAATGAATTTTCTCCTAGGAGAAAAATCTTAGTCTGATGAATCTTTCTCCTAAGATAGAAGACCTGGTCTGATGAACTTTCTCCTAGGAAAGAAATCTTAGTCTGATGAACCTTTCTCCTAAAATACCAAAAAAGAAGTAGAAAAGAGACCTAGTCTGATGAATTTTCTCCTAGGATTAAAATCTTAGTCTGATAAATCTTTCTCCTAAGATAGAAAACCTAGTCCGATGAATTTTCTCCTAGGATAATAATTTTAAAAAAAAAAGAAGTCTGGATTTGAAAAAAAAGGGGTCAATTTTTAGTTTTCTTAATTTATCAATGTTTTGTTTTCTTGAAATCAGGGGCTCCCGCCTGGAGAATAGGGTCAGTTTTTACTTTAGTCAAGCTTAGTTTATAGTTTTCCGCAAGATCAATCACGTTTAGGAGATGCACATCCTAGTCGAGTCATTAATTTTACTCCCATCATTACATCTTTTATCAGCAGCGCAAGTGATTTATAGTTTTGTTAACACTCATAGATGTTCCCAATATCAAACTGGGGTAGAAAAATTTCTTTTGTTTAGTCTATTTTGTTGTAATCAGGCGCCCACCTGGAGAACAAGAGAAGACAACTCAAGTTTCAAGGGAAAGCAGTTTCGAAGGAAGACAACTCAAGTTTCAAAGGAAAGCAGTTTCGAAGGAAGACAGTTCAAGTTTCAAGGGAAAATGGTTCAAGGTGCAAGGGAAACAGTGTCAAGTAACAAGAGAAGATGGTTCAAGTTCAGCAATCAGGCGCCCACCTGAAAAAAAAAGGGGAATTCAATTCAGAATGCAATTCAGGTCAGCAACAAAAGAAGTTCGCGTCAAGAATGCGAGTCAGCAGTCCAAGATGATCAACAGAAGTTAGTCACAATCCATAATAAAAAGAAAAAAAACAAAAAGAAAGACAAGAAGTGAATCGAAATGCAGAAGTTAATGAAAGATGTGAGCTGCTCAAGACAGGGCTGAGGTCACAAGCTCTGCATGTCCCGTCTTGGTTTGAAAAGCTGAAGAAGATTGAACCAACACCTGCGGCTAACAAGCATCAAGATTCAGATCAGGGTCCGCATGAAAAACCAACCAAGACTCAAGATCAAGATTCATAAGACACATAGATAGGAACCTTGTAACTTGTAGCTGATAGGCTTAGTTAGTCTTTTTTATTTTTGATTTTGATGTGATAACGGGACCGCGGACCGGAACCTCAGCAGAACGACACCTCGATCGGCTCTCCACCTCGGTACTCCATCACCTCATTCACTTCTGAACTACACGTGGCCTGATTCCTTTATAGCCAAGGATATGTAGGCAGCTCAGATACCAGGGCTCGGTCACATTCTCCTTTCTTGTAGCTTTTGGTCTCTCCAAATAAGGGTCGGGTCAAAAACCTGTCTAGTCATTCTTTGTCTGAAAACTCTTCGCGTTTCCAGTCAAAGAGGTGCAGCTGTAGACATGTGATTTTTGACCCTCCTCAAGATTTTTCATATTTTAGCACGTAGATATTTAATTTAGGCCCAATATAGCTATTTTAATTAATTTTGACTCTTTTACTTTATTTTACTGCAAGAAAACAAAAATTACAAAAAAAATAATTTCATTAATGTATTGTAGTTATTTTTAATCTTGAAAAATACCAAAAATAGTGTTGTTTTAATGGTCAGTCTTATTTTAATAGTTATTTTATTTAAGTAGGACTAATTAATAAATGAGATCGTATTTTAATCTCGTTCGCGTGGAAAGAATAAAACTTGGGCTCGAGCAACCTATTTTTAGGCTTAATTTTGGACCTAGCCCATAATTCCCAAGCCCATACCCCTAACATAATCCCTACCCCTATATAATAGTACCTAATCCCTAAACACCCCTAGACCCCAAAAAGATTGAATCCGCCATTTTTTCATATGAGAAGAGACAAAGAGAATTCTCCAGCAGCTGCTTCTTCAATCAGCCATTTTCTTTCATTTGAAAATAGATCAGCCGAAGTTCTCAAGACCAAAAAAAGCTGACCTAAAAGGAATGGAAAAGCTGGCAGCGCTGTTCTTCATGAGAATTAAAAGCGCCGAATACACAAAAACCCGACCCCCCTTGGCTTCGTCCTCTCCACGTCGACTGAAGCAGCGCCATTGACGACCAAAAAACAACATCACTTCTTCACCTCCATTAATCTACATCCCGTCAGTGAAAGCAAGGTTCGGCGAAGTTGTCATGTTCCGTTCGAGGCTTTCGATTGTTGGTCCAGTCAGCAGTAGCTCAGTCCATTTTTGTGAAGGTTTGTTTTGAGATCTATTTCTTTCAATTTTGTTTTTGTTTGTTCTATTACTATGTATATGAATACATACCTTTTTTTGTTTTTTGCTTTTCTTGTGAAATTTATAAAAATGAAGTACATTCTCTTGCTGCTTGTTTTGCTTTCATTTAGTTAACGAGCTTCATTATTGGTTTAGCTAATAAATTGCCTACTCATGTGATTGCACTGTTTTATCTTTAAAAATATCATATTACATATTAGTTTTTATGTTTGGTGAATTGGCCGTAAAAGATGTGTGTTCCTTTTTGTTTGTCACAACTTAGATTCTTATACTACAGTGAGCGAATGGGATGAGTAAAATCTTTCTGGCTTATATGTGATTTCAAACAAATGATAGAGATAAGAAAGTTATGCAGCTATAATTACACAAAGCTTTAAGAATGTATAAACTTATTGTTGCATTACTATTGTTTCTTTGTCGACCCGTGATAATTTCAATGGATGAATCATGTTTACAAGTACTTTTTTGTTTATTGTGATTTACCTCACCGTGATTGAGAAGTGAAGCCATTGATTCTTCTTTACCACATTTGAGACTGATCTGTGTGTGAAACGTATGAACCTCGTAATTTGCTTTAAGCGCGTTGAATATATAATTATCATGGCTATTGAAATTCGGGGGTGCATTTCATGTGACCCGGTTCTAATTTCCAACAAGGTTAAATAGAACGTGTCGTGAACCATGGGTGCATTTCATGTAGCGTGGCTTACGATGTGTTTTAAATAACCTTGAATTTTCCCAAAATATTAAAGGCGGCTAAAAAGTGTAAATGCACATAGGTCTAAACATGTATTAAAATCAGATAATAGGCCAATTATAATAGTTTGAGCGACCGTGCTAGAACCACGGAACCTGGGAATGCCTAAAACCTTTTCCTGGGTTAACAGAATTCCTTACCCGGATTTCTGTGTTCGCGGACTATAGAATAGAGTCAATCTTTCCTCGATTCGGGATTCGAACTGGTGACTTGGGACACCATAAACTATCCCAAGGGGCGACTCTGAATTTAAAATAAATAACCCCATTTCGATTATCACTTTAAGTTGAAAAAACTCCCTTATACCCCTTGGCGGGGTGGTAAAAAGGAGGTGTGACAGCTCACGTGGCCTAAGAATGTCACGGAATCCAACCAAAATTCACATTTCGAGAACTTAGCATATAACTTCTTTTCTCTCAAGGTCGGAAGCACTGTCCTCAGAAGCTGCTCATGATCTTCTCGACTCCGGGAATACACCAGAATATCATCAATAAAGACAATGACGAACGAGTCAAGATACGGTCGGAACACACTGTGCATCAAATGCATAAAGGCTTCTGGGGCATTGGCCAGCCCAAATGACTTAACAAGGAACTCATAATGACCATACCGAGTCCTAAAAGCAGTCTTCGGGATATCTGGCTCCCGAATCTTCAATTGATGGTAACCTGAGCACAAGTCAATCTTAGAAAACACTCATGCGCCCTAAAGCTAGTAAAACAGATCATCAATACTAGGCAAAGGATAACGGTTCTTCACTGTAACTTTGTTCAACTGGCGATAATCAATACACATACGTATAGAACCATTCTTCTTAAAAAAAAAGACAGGAGCACCCCAAGGTGATACACTGGGCCTAATAAAACCCTTATCAAATAATTCCTATAACTGACCATTCAACTCAGGAGGAGCCATACGATACGGAGGAATAGAAATGGGTTGAGTGCCCGGCAACAGATCAATGCCAAAATCAATATCTCTATCAGGCGGCATGCCCGAAAGATCAGCTAGAAATACATCAGGAAAATCCCGTACTACTAGGATAGAATCAACTAAAAGGGTATCAATATTGAGATCTCTCACATAAGCTAGATACGTGTTACACCCCTTATTAACCATATGCTGAGCCTTAAGGAAAGAAATAAATCTACTGGGAGTGTGATCTAAAGTACTCCTCCACTCAACACGCGGTACACCTGGCATAGCCAGCGTCATGGTTTTGGCATGACAATCAAGAATAGCATAATGGGGAAACAACCAGTCCATGCCTAAGATAATACCAAAATCTACCATGCTGAGAAACAATAAATCGGCTTTGGTCTCAAAACCACTAAGAGAAACCAAACACGATCAATAAACGCGGTCCACAATAATAGAATCTCATATAGGAGTAGAAACATAAATAGGGGAACTCAAAGAATCCCGAGGTACACCCAAATGTGGAGCAAAATAAGAAGACACATAAGAGTAAGTGGAGCCTGGATTGAATAGAATCGATGCATCTCTGTGACAAACCAGTATAATACTTGTGATGATAGAATTGGAGGCAACAACCTCGGTATGGGCAGGAAGGGCATAGTACCGGGCCTGCCCCTCCCTCTAGGGTGACCTCTACCTCCCGGACTTCCACCTCTAGCTGGCTGAGTAGGTGGGGTAGCAACTGGAGCTGTAACCATAGCCTGAGAACTCTACGGGGCACGTTGTGGTTGAGAAGTCGTTAGAGGTGCATCCCTCCTAAGTCTGGGGCAATCCCTCACCATATGACATGTATCACCATACTCAAAACAATTTCTAGGAGGACGTGGTGGTTTTGACTGGCTCAGGCCAGGTCTGTTGGACTGTCCACTGAAAGCACCCTACGTAGGAGGCGCACTAGATACTGGAGGTGCATAATAAGGCTCCTGGGGCCTAGGAGGAGATGGAATACCACTGGCTGCTGGAAAAGCTGAATGAATGGGGCAGCTCATATAAACCCTACCATGACGACCTGCAGGTGGGGCATGGGCACCAGAATAATGGCCCGACTCTCGAGACATCTTGGCCTCCCTCTCATCTCTCTCTCTAGCATGCATACCCTCAATCCTCCTAGCAATGCTCACCACCTGCTGATAAGAAATATCCATCTCCAACTCACGATCCATGTTAGACTTGATGCTGGGAATAAGCCCCTCAATAAACCGGCGAACCCTCTCGCGAACAGTAGAAACCAAGGTTGGGGCATGTCTAGCCAAGCTTGTGTAACAGACAGCATACTTCGAGACAGTCATAGTACCCTGGTGCAAATGCTCAAACTCTGTGCGTCATGCATCCCTGAGGCTCTGAGGAACAAACTCCCTTAGGAACATATCTGAAAACCGAGTCCAAGTCAGTGAAGCAGCCTCGTCCGGACTGTCTAACTCATAGGTGCGCCACCACTCGTAGGCGGCTCCTCGAAGCTGGAAGGCAGTGAAAGAAACTCCACTCGATCCTGATATACCCATAGTGCGGAAGATGTGGTGACACTCCTCCAGAAATCCCAAGGCATCATCTGATGCTAACCCACTAAATATCGGAGGATCATACTTCTTGAACCTCTCAAGCCTCTGTTGCTCATCCTCTGAAGCTATTGTCCTATCCTCGGGCTGACTTGGGACTACAGGTTGTACAGGAATAATCTCTGGAACCTAATCAACATGCACTCGCTTCTCAAGAGTGCGGGCGGCGGGAGACTATGCTCTTCCCCCGGCCTGAGATGTGGATGCAGCAAGGGGAAGCAACCCTGCCTGAGCCAAAGTGGTGTACATGCTCATGAACTGCGCAAGAGTCTCCTAGAGAGCTGGAGTAGTAGTAGCAGTAGGCGTATCAGGTGCCTGGACTCCGGCTGGAACTGCTGGTGGTACCTCGACGGCAGCTCGCGCGGGTGCTCTGGCTGCACCACGTGCGCACCCTCGGCCTCTACCCCGGCCCCGGCCTCTAACGGTTGCAGTAGGAGGCGTGGGTGCCTGATCATCTCGGGTAGCACGTGTCCTCACCATCTGTGAGAGAATAGGAGATAGAAATTTAGAATTGTGATATCAAAAATCTCGCACAACAAGGAAATCAAATAAAGTGGAATTTTCCTAACAGTTACATAGCCTCTCGTAGATAAGTACAGATATCTCCGTACCGATCCGCGACTCTAATAAATCGGCTTGTGATTTATGACTCCTATGAACCTAGAGCTCTGATACCAACTTGTCGCGACCCCGGTTCGCCCTCCGTGAACTATCGTGATGGCACCTAGTCTCTACAACTAGGTAAGCCTAACAATGCGGAATATAAACAACAATTGCGGAAGAAATAATTAAAAACCGAAATAGTGAAATAAAAAAGAGTTTAAAGTGTCGCTCGACATATACCATAACAACTCTCGAAACTAATAACATTTCCCAAAACCTTAAATCTCATGATCACAAGCCTTTGAATGTCTACAAACATCTAATTCCAGAATATCTAACAAAGAAACAAAAGTATAGAAGGGCTAATTCAAAAAGAGAGAGTAGAAAGGGACTCTTCGGTATGCGGACGCGGTAGATATACCTCGGAGTCTCTACAAGTGCCTCGTCTCAAGCGTGATAAGTCTGAGTGGAAGTACCTAGATATGCACATGAAGACATGCGCATAAAGGGCATGAGTACACCACAGCGGTACTCAGTAAGTGCCAAGCCTAACCTCGGTCGGGTAGTGACGAGGAAGGTCAGGGCCCTACTGTGGTTAAATAAAATATAAGGTTTAATAGTATAGAACAAAAACAGTATAAATAAGTACAACAGCAAAAGTAACGCAGGATATAAAAGATAGCAACAACTACCACAGAGGCCAAGTAAACACAGAAAGAAATATAGCTCAACATAAAGATAACAACCGGAGATCTCCCAGAATACCGTCCTGTAGTCATAAATATAAATATTTAGTGGATCTTCTGGGATACCGTCCTATATTCCAACTCATAATGTGAGGAGATCTCCCGGAATACCGATCCGTAGTCCCAAATGTAAATACTCAATACAGGGAGAAATATACTGGGTGCAGTCCCGTAGTTCCAATGTAAATGTACAGGGGGATCTCCCAGAATATCGTTCTGTAGTCCCAAAGTAAACATACAGGGGGATCTCCCGGGATACCGTCTCGTAGTCCCAAAGTAAACACATAGCAACAACAAGAAGAGTACACAGTTCAATTCAACTTCCATACCAAGGTAAAACAGGTATTTCTAACCTAGCATATTGCACGTAATTCAAATAAGGCAATTTGAGCAAGTAAGGCAATTAAGTCAATTAGACATGCTTTCCTAAGCTAACAAAAGGCTTAAATCGTAAGTAGTATAAACAGTAAGAGAAACATACTAGTAGTTACTTAATAAAAACCGGATTTTCAACAATTAGCACAAGTACGCACTCGTCACCTCACGTACAAGGCATTTCAATTATCAATAATACTAAATCCTAAGGAAGGTCCCCCACACAAGGTTAGGCAAGCCACTTACCTCGAACCAGCTCAAAGTCAACCCGAAACCACGTTCTTGCCACGAGTACTCGACTCCAAATGGCCCAAATCTATTCACTTCAATTGCATAATGTAAATAACACTTCAAATAACTGATTCCACAAAAATATTCATAGATAATACGCGAAATTAGGTAAAATGACCAAAATACCCCTCGGGCCCACATCTCAAAATCGGGTAACATTTATATTTTCAGAAACCTCACACTCTCACGAGTTTAGTAATACCAAAAGTACCAAAATCGGACCTCAAATAGTCCCTCAAATCATCACTCAAAAGTCTCTAAATAATCAAGCCCTAACCCCCAATTTACCACTGATTTTCCTTAAATTTTCATGCTTACAATAATAAAAATCACCTCAATAACGATTTTAAGGACCAAAGACCTTACCCCAATGAATTCCTCTGAAAATCTCCCTTAAAAATGCTCCCTAAGGCTTCTTCCCGTTTGAAAAGAGGTGAAATATAACTCAAATTCGCGAAGGCAACTATTTATATGTTCTGCCCAGCTAATCCACTTCTGCGGTCATGGGACCGCACCTGCGGTCCCACTTTTGTGGAACAAAAGTCGCATCTGCGACAATTCACTAAAGTCCAGCTTCAACACCTGCGGTTTCCCGTACCGCATCTGCGGTGAAGCTCCCGCTTCTGCGGCTCCTGCTGGCTCTCCCCTTTTCGCTTCTGTGATGATACCACCACTTCTGCGGTTACACACCTGCGGGACCCAACCGCAGGTGCGGTTATGACAGAAGATCAACAGCTGAAGCTGCTCAAACAAACTCTCAATTCTTCTGACAATCTTCCGAAACCATCCCGAGGCCCCCAGGACCTCAACCAAAAGCACAAACAAGTCTAATACCACTGTCCAAACTTATACCAATCCATAAAACACCTAAAACAACATCTAAACGACGAATAAACACGGATTCAAGCGTAAGAACTCCAAAACTCCCAATTTACGCTTTTGATTAAAAAGTCTATCAAACCTCGTCCGAATGACCTGAAATTTTGCACACACGTCACATTCAACATTACGGAGCTACTCCAACTTCCGTAATTTCATTCCGACCCTCGGATCAAAATCTCACTATCTAACCGAAAACTTCCAAAAACTCAACTTTCGGCATTTCAAGCCCAAATTAGCTACGTCCCTCCATAACACAATCCGAACACGCTCCTAAACTCGAAATCACCCAGCGGAGTTAACTGAATCATCAGAATTCCATTTTGAGGCCGTCTTCACACTGTTTCGAGTATGGTCAAATTTTCAAAATTTAAGCTCTCATTTAGGGACTAAGTGTCCCAAAACTCTCCGAAACTCAAAGCCAAGCATCTCGGCAAATCAAAAATAGCAGAAACAAACACGGGAAAGGCGGTTAATAGGGGATCGGGCGTTAATTCTTAAAACGTCCGGCTGGGTCATTACAAAAGTTCGCCCATTTCCAACCAATAAAGACAACAGATTCCGCAGATCAGTATGTGCAGTTTTACATCAAAGAAATAGTCTGATTACATGGCACTCCAGTTTCAATCATATCTGACAGAGGCTCTCAGTTCAAGGCACATTTTTGGTTGGCATTTTAGAAAAGATTAGGTACCAAGGTCAACTTGAGCATCGCTTTCCATCCACATACCGATGGTCAGGCAGAAAGGACCATTCAGACTCTTGAATATATGTTGCGTGCATGTGTTATAGATTTTGGAGGTAGAAAGGACCATTCAGACACTTATGGAATTGGCTTACAATAACAGCCATCAAGTCAACATTAATATGACTCCTTTTTAAGCGTCGTATGGGCGAAGATGTAGGTCTCCAGTGGATTGGTTTGAATCAGCAGAGGTGTCGTTGATTAGTCTAGAGTTTGTTTGAGAGGCCTTAGAGAAAGTCGAACTAATTAGAGAAAGACTGAAAGCGGCTCAGAGTTGTCACAAGTCCTATTCTGACAAGAGACATCGTGACTTAGAGTTCATGGTTGGTGATAAGGTGTTTTTGAAAGTTTCACCAATGAAAGGAGTTATGAGATTCGGTAAGAAATTGAAACTTAGTCCTAGGTTTATCGCGCCTTATGAGATTATAGAAAAGGAGGGAAAAGTGGCTTATGAACTAGCGTTGCCCGTTGAATTGTCCTCTGTTCATCCTGTCTTTTATGTGTCTATGCTTAGAACGTACATTCATGATGAGTCGCATATAATACCTGCCGATACGATAGAAATTAAATAAGGCTTGACTTATGAAGAGGCACCTATAGAAATTCTTGATAGGCAAGTAAGAAAGTTGAGAACAAAAGATATAGCATCGGTAAAAGTTATGCGGAGTAATCATGATTCAAAAGAGACTATGTGGGAGGAAGATATGAGGAAGAAGTATCCTTATTAATTTGAGGAACAAGGTATGTGAACCTAGGTTTGGCTTGGCATTTATATTTCATTTATTAAATACAAGTTAGCATATGTTTATGTCCTTGCTAGATTATACTTAGTTGTTGAAATAATTTAGTTTCTGTCAGAGTATATTTAGTTATTAAATAATTTAGTACCATGACAAAGTACATTTAATTCATTAAAGTTATTTACTTTTTGCTGAAATGTTGTGCTTTAGATTTTGGTTGGTTATTGTGGTACCTCCTTGTCGGAGTGTGAGTAATTAGTTTATGAGATGTGTATGGTGCCTATGAAGGCCTACTATGGTATATTTTGTTGCTGTTGGTATAGTTGTAGTATTGGTGACAGGTATATTTTTTTGGATAGTCCAATTTACTGGGGAGACTCTGCCGAAATTTTTAAAAATTTAGGGAGTTAGCCAAAATTTTGAGTCCCTTGGGAAAGTGAGTAGTGCTAAGAAAACTTAAAAGTTCAGAGACTTAAGGAATAATTGTTAGCTTAAGAATAAGTCCCTAGCAACATTGGAGCACGAATATTTTTAAGGAGGGAAGATAGTAACACTTCTCAAATCTATAAAAGTCTCAACACACGCTATATATAGAATTTTTTTTATCTTGCCTTGAGTGCATAAAGGTTATATTTATATTATGGATTTAAACCTTTGTGATTGACTTTTGAGTTACTTTTCTATTTATAAATAATTAGATATAGAGTTAGAAAAATATTAATAATTTTAGTATTATTAATTATTAATAGTAGATATAATTAAATACTAATTAAGTCAAAAAATAAAAAAAGGAAATAAAAACCGGAGACCACGTGACAAGCCTAAATCCCTTAAAGTGCTCTTCGCAAGCTAAAGGCGTAAAAGCCTTCTAGGAAAACAGAAGTGGACATTCTGTATGCTCAAGAAATAGAGGCAGCAAGTCAGCCAACTATTCACGCACACAACGAAAATTCTAAGTTTTTTTACAAATCACTAATTCTTTAATTCAACTATATAAAATTTATTCTTAATTATTTTACAGTATAAGAATTAAATAGTTAATTCTCTTCTTTCTCTATATCAACGGTAAGTTCAATGGTCAAGTGTAAAACTTTAAAATTAATTAAATGCATTGGTTGTTGTAGAATCGATTGGTTGACGGGTATAAGTTGGACTGGAACCTATGTATTGGCTCGAGAAGTTTTGAGGTTAGTGGATATAACCATTTACTAAAGTAGTTCTACTCACAAAAACACGCCCACGAAGTGTTTGATAAAATATTTTAAAGAGTTAACATGTGCTTAATTGGAATGAGTGAATACATGTTGACTAAGTATATTCTAGTTAAAACTTATATATTTTTCTCGAGAAGCATAATCGTCTATTTTCCATAGTTTTATGCTTTATTACATGATCTTACATGTTAAAGTTTCAAGAGTTAGATAGAACTTTTAAAAATACTTTGAGTAATTGTATTTCATGCTTAAATTATGCATACACTCAAAAATATTATTATGAATACTGATAGATCACTTTCAAACAAGATTTAGACTTGGAAAGTCACAAGAGGAAGTTTTAGAAGATAAATTTTTTGGGAGTCCTCTATTCTAAGAAGGGGTCATCGTCCAGGCCGAGGGTCCTGACCAAGGCGTTGACTTCCTGAAACTACTTGTACCAAAGTAGGAAGCACACGAGCCAAGGGGCACGTTGCTGAGATTTTGCCTAGCCAGGCTAAGGTATGATACATGAGCGCTGAGAATCATGAAGCGAGTGGCACCTCGTGGATTGGACCTATTCGATCAGGCTGGGATTGAACCCGTGCTGATCACACGGTGACTAAGACAAAAATAAGTCAGGATAGTTGGAACTCCCAAAGCATAAAGTGAAGTAATTTTTTTAGATAAGAAAGAAAAAGAAAAGAATTTCCTTTAGAATATTCATAAACTGTTGTTATGCAATTTTTTTAGAATTGTTCGTAGAAGCTTTATGTTTTCCATGCATTTAGAATCTTTTCTTGTAATATACTCCCTCTATTTTAATTTATGTGAACATATTTCCTTTTTGGTCCGTGCCAAAAAGAATGACTCATTTCCTTATTTGGAAACAATTTACCTTTATGCAATGATTTATAGCCACACAAAATATATGTGCCTCATTTTACACCACAAGTTCAAAAGTCTTCTCTCTTTTCTTAAACTCCGTGCTCAGTCAAATGGGTTCACATAAATTGAAACGGAGGGAGTATATTTTATTAAAGTTTCGTCCTCTATCGTTGAGACTCACTAAGTACAATGGATGGGTACTGACGTTCTCTTTTGGGAACCTGCGTTGGTCTGCCGCACAACATAGGGACCGATTTTGCAGGCGAGCAGGCTACGGGTTAGGACTTTCCTCACTTCCAATGCTATTGGTGAGCTCCGCTTTTGTTCGTGGAGTACTCCTTTGAGTCGTCATTACTTAGTTATTTCTTTGTTTACTTGGAGAACTGGCCAGGACATCTCATGTCCTGAGCAGTGTGTCAGTTTATCAATAGAGGCTTCATAGACACAGTCGGTGGGTAAAGATTCATGTGTTTTTTTATAATAACTTTGTAGTATTTCAATAGTTACTACGAATAAAGTTTAGGAGTTGGTCTATTTTGGACATTCAAATTAATTAAAAGTATTTGGTTAAAGTATTATCTTGTTGCATATAAAGTTTGAGGTTATAATAGTTTTGATAAGCGCATATGGTTCGCTCGATCAAATTTAGCGACCGAGTAACGGTCACGACTTGTTCAGAAAATGAATCGTGACAGTAACTAATATTATAACTCGCCCGTATACCAGGTGACGGTCAAAGCTTGTTCAGAAAATGGGTCGTGACAGTAACTAATAGTGTAACTCGCCCGTACACTACTGACTCACAGCTCTCACTCACAATTTTCCTCTTCATTTATGCATTGTATAAGCTAAGCTTAACTTCTTTACCCTTGTATCTCTACTTTTTTGCTACGACGCACCGTCATACTAGTTAGAACTTTGGGAAATGCTCCATCAAACTATAACTTTTACTGCTTTTTTAATTCGCAATATTGCCGTATATTGCCCCGTTGCATTTGCTTGTATTTATCTCGCCACACTCTATTGTTGGATAATTTGTACCTGCAGTGTGATCTAGAATTTTTACGGGGGATTACTATTTTCTTGATAATTTTATGAGGGATTATAGATATTCAAGTAGGAGCCAATGAGGGGATTTTGCCTGCACTATGTCTAATAAGGACTAAGGCATAGAGTATATATATCCTTTCCTTCTCAAACCTAAACTAACTAGAGGATTTTGATTTACAATTAAACGTAATAGTAAGAGTTAGTTTTAAGTGTGAGTCGTTATATAATAGTAGAATATCTCAATTTGATTGTAGCCATTGGAAGTCATTATTAAAACTCATATCGAGTTATTGCTTGTTACCATTTGGTCATGTTGATTGCAATATATTTCCCACGTTCATTTGGTTACCAATAAACAAACAAATTTGAAGACAAAACTCCTCCCACTACGATTGCAAATATATCTCTAACTCTTCGGGTGAAGTTGAGCAAATTTGGGTTATATATCCCCAAACTGCATTTAGCTCTTGCTATCAGCTGAAGTTAATAAATTGGACAAAATTAGAACAGTACCGCCCATTCAACTATATTCCTTCTTATAACAAAATTCTTTTTTTTTACAAGGATAATAAGGTCTTCATCTTGTCAAAAATTGAAAGTAAAATGACACAAAGTGTAACCAATAATACCACTGTGCTATATAAAATAATAGAAAAACATGTAAGAATAATTTCAGGAATTTTATTAATCAATCGAGACAAAAGAATGAATTTGAATAAAAGAATATCCTATTATCTAGATTTCCCTAATACAACTCTCTTTGTAAGTAGCTTGCTAATTGATTAAGAAATGATCTTCTTAAACCAACGTAGAACATGAAGACGTAGAAGGGTCGAATAATGCAGGGAGCAAGAACTTCCTCCCATTAGCACCATGCGCATTGTAGCTAGCACCAGTAGTAGGGTCCACCAAAAGATTGCCAGCATAGCCAGGGTAGGCCCCACTTCCATAAACCCCAGTGCAAGCTGACGCAGCTTCTAATGGTGCATCAGCTGGTCCCTGATAGTAACCATTTCCAAAAGGGTTCGTTACTGTCCCAGCCAATAAGCTAGCCAAGTTCATGACCATACCGTCCGAGCCCACATCGTTGTTGGGTGCGACTAAGGCTGGAGCCTGTGGTCCGTAAATGGGTTGGTGAAATGGCCAGGCGCATTGACCAGCACACTGAGTCTCTGAATTACCGACCCAGATATATGCAAATTTATAAATCTTACCCTTTGAAGGGGTATTTTTGGAACTTAAAGAAGATCCGTGTGTCCCACATCGGCTAGAGCAGAACCCCTCAACTGCCACATCAGCGGCTGTTAACACAATGTTAATGGCGTTCTTTTTATCACCCTTAGCTGCTAACTGTTTGATGTGTTTATCTTTGAGAGATTTGCCTAAAGAATAGCTTTCGTCCAAGATTTGGTTACCAAGCGAGAGGAACAAAGGAGAAGCTTTCTTGGATTTTAGTAAACTGAAATACTTCTCGGTAGCTTCCCACCACGTGGCAACAGATGGTTGGTTGATAGCAGCTGCACTTTTTGAAGTGGAAGAAGACAAGGAGGTGATGAAATCTGAGATAATTGCACGTTGGGTAGGCTTGAACTTGCCATACCAAATAAGGTTAATGGAGATTTTACCAGTAAGAAGAGGGCCATTGTGGTAATGAAACTTATACATCTCAGTTTCTTGTTCGTCTTTCGTTGGCTCAGATAATTGCCTTGTTGCCAAAGAGAGATGAAGAAGGGAAAAAATAACTAAAAGTTGAATGAAAGAAGCCATTTTTTTAGGTAATTGTGGAGAAGAAAGAGTTGAGAACTGAGAGAGTGAGTGATGAAAACGTCTGAAGAGAACTAGTTATATATAGGGATTATGGGGAAGCAAAACACAGTAAGTACAGCTATCAAGAACGCGTTGTTTAATGAAAAGAGTAGATTAGGAGCGAATCTACACATTAGATTACAGCAAACTACAGCTAAGTTTGGGGAGGGACCATAGGGCATACAACAGTAGTTAAGAGACAGCCAACTGTCCGAGGAAAAGGACAAAAATTTAGTGGTGTTTGGTCGGTCAATATTTGAGGTAAGGTTCGAAAGAGACAAAAGTGATAACTGTCAAACTACGGCATATCGCTCGTATTAGATTAAGATAATTTAATATTATAAGATATTTATATGTTGCCAGTGCACAAAAAATTACTTCATAAGTGAAACGTACATCCACACATGTGTTTGAGCAAAAAGTGTGTTAAACTTTTTTGTTGAATCAATTAATGAACAATCCTCAAGAGCACTAAATAACGAATTTAATACTCGATGATTGATAGTGAATATGATAGCATGAATATATGATAAATGTAGATAATGACAATAAATGTAATAAGAAAGGATCTACCACCTAATTATTGTATGATTGACATGTTGGAAAAGTAAAAAGTGAAGATGGATATGAAATCTTTGGATCTTGTGAACAAAGATTTGAACAACGTGTGCTTGAATAAGTTAATCAGTGAACAAGATAACTTTTGTATATTCTATTTTGTCAACCTTTACAATGTACTCTTATCAAAAAGTGAAGATCCTTTTTTGTTCTCTATCTCTTCCTAATTATAGGGGATATTTCCCAAAAACCCTAAAAAGTACATGTCACACCTCCTTTTTCCGGCACCGCGAGGTGCGTAGGGAGTTTTTTCCAATTAAAGGACAGTCGAAACGGGATTGGTTTAATTATTTCAGAGTCGCCACTTGGGAGATTTAGGGTGTCCCAAGTCACCAATTTTAATCCCGAATCGAGGAAAAGAATGACTCTATATTACAGTCTGCGTACCAGAAATCCGGATAAGGAATTCTGTTAACCCGGGAGAAGGTGTTAGGCATTCCCGAGTTCCGTGGTTCTAGCACGGTCGCTCAACTGTTATATTCGGCTTATTTATCTGATTTTTAATACAGTTATGAACCATGTGCAAATTTTATCTTTTTAC
Organism: Nicotiana tabacum; assembly: GCF_000715075.1. Lineage (NCBI taxonomy): Eukaryota > Viridiplantae > Streptophyta > Magnoliopsida > Solanales > Solanaceae > Nicotiana > Nicotiana tabacum. The sequence goes on from NC_134095.1 coordinate 38,062,658, forward strand.
CGCTTTATTATTATAATTATTATTTTTTTAGGAATGTGAACATCGCTTAAAACATATCTTTGGATTGTGTCACATGAAATGCACCCACAATACGAAACATATTTTATTTGATGTTTTAGGATTTAGATTTGGGTCGCATGAAATGCGCATCCGAGTTTAAGAAGGTAAAATTAATTAAATCGCGCCTTAAAGAGTCTAACGCGTCATCATCTTTGGGGAAGGAAGTGAAATTCACTAAACAATCCATCCCTAATTCTAAGTAATTTTTTTTAATAATTAAATAAATAAATGAGAATGGAGAATCCTATACATTTGTATTATTTACATCTATTTATTTTTAGCGAACTCCTTTAATAGTATCCCTAATGACTACCTTTTTATTATTACTAAGTTTTTTATAAATATAAAATCAATATCTACATTCTTGAAAATGACATATTAAATAGAAGGGAAAAACAAATATTAGCAGAAAATAATAAAATTATAATCATAGATACAACATGGAATTATCGGAAAGTAAAAAAAATAAAAAAAAATAAAAAAAACTAATTATCCCATAGTTGGATTAAAATTCAAATTATTAGTAAGACTTAAGCTTATTGAAACTAATTATTTGCAAATACTGAAAATTGAAAGAAATAAAAATAAAAACTTGAGTACTAAATCATATTTCTAAAAATTTAAACAATTTAACATTAACTAACTTTGTTTTAATTCATCATGTCCTAATACTTGTTTGCAAACTAATTCATGTTATAACTGAAATTAACTACATGATTCGGATTAACTTATCGTTGATGAAAAACCTTCTGCATAAGGAACTTAGTTAATTTTTTGCCAAACTGATTCAATAACGCCATTTTTACGTTATTTCTTCTATTTTTTTTTATTAAACAGTTTTAATTAATAATCAGGCTTAAATATATTTCCTAATAATCTGGTAAAGGCGTTATTTAATATGTCGCTATAATATGCCTAGTTATGCCGATGACAGTGATTTACAGAATAATAATACATGAATAACCTAAATACAATACAAAAATTAAATTAAACTAAATTAAAAATTTAACACTCCATTCTTCATTTCAGCTTACAAAATGCCAAAATTACAGTTGTGTACCTGATATTGTCAATATAAGAAGAAGAAAGTCAGCAACGTAATACGTAACACAGCAACAGCAACAATAACCAGCAATAACCAGTCAACGAAAATCCCAGTGACAGCTTTGAAAAATTCAAAATAAAATCCAGGAATGCCGAAAATAATGGACAGAAACCAAAGGAAATTTTCAGATTTTTGAAAGGCTAGTTAATCTTCAACCCTTAATTTCTACACCTGTATACCAGAATATTTCTCAGGTGTGTACTACTTTCTCTTCTAATTTTCAAATTTTTTTTTCTTTGTATGTTTTTTCTTTTCTTGAGAGTTTCAATGTTTTTTTTTTCGGAATAAATGTTCAGCCCTTTTTTTTTGTCAATCTCTTTTTTTCTGTCTGTTCTCTTTCTTATGTTCAAGACTTCACATATATATATCCCATCCCATAAATCAATTCAAATCAATCCCTTTCTCTACCAAATCCATTATCTTCCCACTCATCCCCATTACATTAAATAAATATATCACACCACCCCATTATATTTTGTCCCCCATGCTTTATTTAAAATAATGCAAGATTCCCCTTTAATTTAAATCTTGTCCCCCTTTATATTAAATAATCATATCACAACCCACCCCATTTCATTTTGTCCCCCATGCTTCAAATAAACAATTTCAAAATGTACAATTCCTAAACTACCCCTTCCAACCTTACTGAAATTACCAAACTACCCCTGATCGTATTACAAATTTACCAAACTACCCATCAGCTATAACACATCATTTAATCAAACATAACCAAAATATAGTCAATATGATCAATTTCTAACAATGTTCAAACAACAATATGAACATGGATGAACATCATAACAACAATATCACATGAACATGATTTTAACAACATTTCAACAACAAATCATATGAACATAAATTGAACAACCAAGAACAACCAAAATTTGATTGAACAATATTTTTGGCAACAACAAACCTATTTTTCGGATTTAAACAACAACAACAATCAAACAAGTATATTCAGATTCTTAAATTCAATAATATTGAACTTAACATCAACTCTAACAACATTACAACAAACAATTCTTATATTAAACTTTAAACAAGATTATGAGAACAATTCAAGCAATAATCATAAATGGTAAACAAGAAATCAAACTATATAAAATTCGGATTCAAGATCATCCAAACAAAGTAGGAACATGAATGAATCTACTTTAACAACAATAACAAACAAGCTTTATTCAACTTCGAATTAAACTTAAACAAAACAAATAAACATATTCAAATTACTAATCTTCAAATAATCAATTAATCTTTTTTAAATTAAATCCAACAAAATTATAACAAATATGCATGATCCAAAAATTAAAACCAAAACATAACTTCACATTAAATCACTGAATTAAAAACGAACTTCAAACAAGATGAAACACGAATTAAATCTATATTAACAACAATCAACGGATTTAAACGATTTAAGCTAACACTTTTCTATATTAAAACTAAATCTTCTCAAACTGAAAAAATAATTTAATTGAATCTTCAATTCAAATCTATCAACAATATAATTAAACTAACCATTTTTATCTAAAAATAAATATGAAAAATGAAACAAACTTATACTAATTTCAAATCTGAAAATATCAAACAAATTATGGATGAAAATAAACTTAGAACAACTAACCGTAAATGACCAATGACGAACATCGAACGAACTCTAAACGAAACCAACGAAACTTGGACATAAACGGACTTGAAGACGACGAAGCAACAAGCATCAGTGAAAGATGAAGAAAACGCAGCAGCGACGAGCAAGCTCGTCCATGGTCAGCCGCGATGGAGCAGCTGCGAAGAAGAAAAACGGGCAGCAGTGGCAGCAGCAGCGGCAACACGGCATCGGCAGCAGCAATCCGGCAGCGAAGGCAGCAACACGTCGCGGACAGCCATGGACGACGACATGGTCGACGTCGAAGCTCGTCCATGGCTGTGTTCGTTTGGTCATTTGATTGAAACAGAAGCAGCAGCATCGACAGCAGCACGATGGAGGGAGTAGCTGCGACAACCGGCGACGAAGAGAAGACGCAGTCGCGACAGCAGCCATGGCAACGAGCGGAGCTGTAGCGGCGACAAGGCATCGACTGCGTAGTTGTCCAGGAACTAAAGCACGGCCATGGCAATCACTGAAGCAGCAGATGTGTCGAGAAAAGGGTGCAGCAACAGTAAAAAAACGACGCGACACGGCGAGAAGGATGAAGTCGCGTTGGTGGTTTTTGAGGTCGTTCATGGTTTCTGAGGTTGTTCATGGGAGGGCAGCTTGGAGACGACATGTGTGTGTGTGCAGTGAGGAGGATGGAAGGGAAGCCATTGATGCTAGGGAGAAACTTGGAGAAGAAGAAGCAAAGGTGGGGGGGGGGCGGATGACTTAGGTCTTTTAGGGTTTTTTCTTTCTTTTTTTTTTGTTTTGTTTTTGTTTTGTAAAAATGAAAGACAAATGGGGTTTGAGTCTTTTGGGTTATGGACTGGGTCGACCCAGTTCGAAATGGACTGGGTCGTAGGGAAGATTGGGCCATTTTTTTGGGCTTGTGGCTTGAAATTGAAGAAGAGGCCTAATTCCGACTTTCTTTGTATTTTTGCTTTCTTTTCTTCTTTTATTTCTCTAAAACTAAATTATAAAAATACTTAAACTATTATTAAGAATTAAATTAAGTTATAAAAGCGCAAATTAACTCCCAATAACAATTAACGCACAATTAAGTATTAATTAAGCATAAAATTGTATATTTGGACATTAAATGCTAAAAATGCAAACGATGCTTATTTTTGTAATTTTTAAATTTTTGTAAAACAAATTTAATTACTAACAACTATAGAATTAAATCCTACATGCAAAATGCGACATATTTTTGTATTTTTTATTAATTTATCAAATAAACACGCACAGACAAATACAAATAATTATTCAAAATGTCACAAAATATCACAAAATGGCACACCAAGAAAAATCATTTTATTTTGAATTTTTTGGGAGTAATTCTCATATAGGGCAAAAATCACGTGCTTACAGCTGCCCCTCTTTGCCCGGATACACGAAGGGTTTTCGTGCAAAGATAAAGCGAGCGATTTTTGCCCATTCGCGTACTCCGTTGAAGCATTTTTTTTGAAAAAGATTTGACCGAACCTTTGCTTCAAAGGTTTCCTACATATCCTGGGCTAAACAGGAATCAGGTCAATGTAGTTCGGGAAATTTTGGTAGCTGGGACTACCGTTGGACTGCAATGTTACTGTTGTTGCATGCTATTATTATTGCTTACCGATCTCCTTGTTACACCGTGCTTAAAAAACAAGAAGCTAGGCTAGAGTACAATTTATTTTTGTTGCCTTGCTTCCTTGTCTGCTTGCATTTCTTTCGGTGCTTTTCTTCCGATGCTTTTCTTCCTTTTGACACATGGACTTGAGTTTATGCTGGGACCCCTTGTTGCAACCTTCTGCTTCCCGGTGCTGGGGAATTTTATTGTTTATTGCTGGGGATTCCTATTGTAACCTTCCGCCTTCTGGTGGGGTTACTGATTCCAAACTCTGTAATACAAGACTAAAAAGTTGCTTCAATGCAAAATTATGAAATGTATGCCCGCATTATACTGGTGGACGACCTAGAACTGAAATGTATTCCCGCATTTTACTGGTGGGCGACCTAGAACAGAAAAGTATTCCCGCATTATACTGGTGGGTGACCTAGAACATGAAATGAAAACATAAATGTATACCCGCATTATACTGGTGGGTGACCTAGAAATGGAAAACTGAAATGTATGCCCGCATTATACTGGTGGGCGACCTAGAACAGAAAAGTATTCCCGCATTATACTGGTGGGTGACCTAGAACTTAAAAGTATTCCCGCATTATACTGGTGGGCGACCTAGAACCTAAATGTATTCCCGCATTATACTTGTGGGCGACCTAGAACATGAAATGAAAACATAAATGTATACCCGCATTATACTGGTGGGTGACCTAGAACATGAAATGAAAACATAAATGTATACCCGCATTATACTGGTGGGTGACCTAGAAATGGAAAACTGAAATGTATGCCCGCATTATACTGGTGGGCGACCTAGAACAGAAAAGTATTCCCGCATTATACTGGTGGGTGACCTAGAACTTAAAAGTATTCCCGCATTATACTGGTGGGCGACCTAGAACCGAAATGTATTCCCGCATTATACTGGTGGGCGACCTAGAACTTAAAAGTATTCCCGCATTCTACTGGTGGGCGACCTAGAACTGAAATGTATTCCCGCATTTTACTGGTGGGCGACCTAGAACTGAAATGTATTCCCGCATTTTACTGGTGGGCGACCTAGAACTGAAATGTATTCCCGCATTTTACTGGTGGGCGACCTAGAACAGAAAAGTATTCCCGCATTCTACTGGTGGGCGACCTAGAACTGAAATGTATTCCCGCATTTTACTGGTGGGCGACCTAGAACAGAAAGTATTCCCGCATTTTACTGGTGGGCGACCTAGAACATGAATGTATTCCCGCATTTTACTGGTGGGCGACCTAGAACTGAAATGTATTCCCGCATTCTACTGGTGGGCGACCTAGAACTGAATGTATTCCCGCATTATACTGGTGGGCGACCTAGAACTTAAATGTATTCCCGCATTTTACTGGTGGGTGACCTAGAACATGAAATGAAAAGACAGAAATGTATTCCCGCATTATACTGGTGGGTGCCTAATTGGTAAAGAATAATTTGAATTTGTTTCCTCTATTCTCCGAGAAAATTTCCACTTGTGGCAGAAAATTTTATGCCCCAATTCTGGCGATCTCTCTTATGGCGTATTTTTAGGCCATCATCAACACTTTATTTTCCTGTTCAAATCAAAGAAAATTTAGTTAGTTTTTTTTTTTTTTTTTTTTTGAAATATGGCGAATGGTCATGTCACTCCTGATGGGGATGATTGTTCCCTTTCCCTTATTCTTGTTCGGCGTTCTCAAAACTTGTTGGGGATGATGTTATTTGCTGGGGATAACATTCTGCTGGGGATGGTTTTTCCATTTATCCCTTCACCATTTTGTATCTCAAAAATTTCTGGAGGTTATTTTGCCGAAGATGAATTTTCCCTTCTTCCCTTCCCCTTCTGTGTTGTCCGACCACCTCGTAGCTTGGTCGATATTCGGTCGGAGTACTCTGGGGATCGTCTTGGAACTAGGCTTACAATTTCCTCAACATTTTTTTTTCCGGCTCTTCCCCGTACTTTCCTTGCCATTTTAGGACAGTATTATTCGGCCTAGCAACCCACGTCTTTTGCCTTATTGCCTTGTCTCTTGCCTGACCTTTTCACTTTTTATGTTGTACCATTTTGGCAACTGGTAGTAAGCTCTGAAAGACCTTCCTTAAAACATAAATTTCTAGAAAAATTCTTTTAAACAACGAAATGAAAAGATAGAAAAATGAGAAAATCTTTCTGAACAAAAAAAATGAACTTATCTGGGTGATACAACCGATTCCAATGATCATGTTGTGCATTCCGGATTAATCAACCCAGTCTATTTGTGTCGATCAAACTTTCTGATGTCTTCACTTGCTGGGGATAAATAGGTGCCCAATTCTTCGCAAAATACGGATCTTTTCCGTCAATCTATCTTGTCGCCTTATAGTGCCCTTCGCGGGGTTTTCACTAACAAGGCTCTCTCATTTCTCACAACTCCCGTCGCCTTATGGTGCCTGTGAAGGTTTTCACCGATAAGACTCTCTCATTTTGTATTTCTCAGCTTACGTCGCCTTATGGCGCCTGTGAAGGTTTTCGCCGATAAGACTCTCTCATCTTATTTTCTCAGCTTGGGATTGGAGTGTTGCCGATAAGATTTATCTCTGCCGGGAATTCTTTTGGCTATAAATTCTTTCAATTCATGATCCTCATTCAGTCAGGGACCGATGTTTTATTCTTGGTTTTCATTTGCCTATCTTAACACCTCTCGGATACTGATCGGGAGGTCTTTTTTTTGGATATCAATATAGGTTTTAGAAGAAAAGGATATAAAATTCAAAATAACTTTGATGGGTAAAGTATTACAACTCTTGGAATCAAACTTTTTTTTTTTCAAAATTTAGAAACATAATTTCTGCCCCAGTTTTCTTACTTGGGGATTTTTCTTTTGATTTTTTTTTTATTTTTTTTTTATTTTTCCTTTTTTTTTGTTACCTTATGACCGAGCCGTGAGGCGCCTACGTATCCTCTTTGAGGAATCAGGTCGAACGTAGTTCACTGACTCCTTTGTTTTCTTGCGACCTTCAAAAAGTTTTTTTTTCATACATTTTTCATTAATGATTCCAAGAGAGGGGTATAAAAAGATAAGTATGGCTCAAAGGGGTAAAGCAAAGGTTAAAAGTGTTTGGATAGAAGAAAGAATTGCCTCCGTCATTTCATTATCCGATAAGCACTAAGTACAAACAAACAAATAAACAACAAAAGAAATTACACATAATATCTTTTGACTGCATCAGAATTGATAGCCATGTCGACGCATCTTCCTTCAACATCCATCAGACGTAAAGCGCCATTGGATAATACTCTGGTCACAATATACGGCCCTTGCCAATTCGGGGCGAACTTGCCTTTTGCCTCAATCTGATGTGGGAGGATCCGTTTCAATACTTGTTGCCCTACTTCAAATTTTCTGGGGCGCACCTTCTTATTGTATGCTCTTGCCATTCTCTTTTGATACAACTGGCCATGACATACTGCTGCCAATCTTTTTTCATCCATTAAACTCAGCTGCTCTAGTCGGGTTTTGACCCATTCATCATCGTCAATCCCGGCCTCAGCGATAATTCGAAGGGAAGGAATTTCAACTTCTGCTGGTATTACTGCTTCGGTTCCGTATACCAACAAATAAGGAGTCGCACCTATTGAAGTACGAACAGTAGTGCGGTATCCTAACAACGCAAATGGTAGCTTTTCATGCCATTGTCTGGATCCTTCAATCATTTTCCTCAATATCTTTTTTATATTTTTGTTGGCTGCCTCAACTGCTCCATTCGCCTTGGGCCGATACGGAGTGGAATTACGGTGTGTAATCTTAAACTGTTCACATACTTCTCTCATCAAGTTGTTGTTAAGATTAGCACCATTGTCCGTGATTATTATATTTGGGATCCCAAATCTACAAATGATATGGGAATGGACGAAATCCACCACTGCCTTCTTGGTTACAGACTTAAAAGTTTTGGCTTCAACCCACTTAGTGAAATAATCGATGGCTACCAGAATGAACCTGTGACCGTTCGAAGCTGCCGGCTCGATAGGCCCAATGACATCCATGCCCCATGCTACAAATGGCCATGGTGCGGACATTGTATGCAATTCCGTTGGTGGAGAATGAATCAGATCTCCGTGTATCTGACACTGATGGCATTTTCGTACGAAACTGATACAATCATGCTCCATAGTGAGCCAATAATATCCCGCTCGCAGAATCTTCTTTGCCAACACATATCCGCTCATATGGGGCCCACAGATTCCAGCATGTACCTCTGTCATCACTATCGTGGCTTGACCTGCATCAATACATCTCAGCAATCCCAGATCTGGGGTTCTTTTGTACAACATTCCTCCACTGAGGAAAAATCCATTTGCCAGTCGTCGAATGGCTCTCTTTTGATCTCCGGTTGCCTGCTCCGGGTATATTCCTATCCTGAGGTATTCCTTGATATCATAAAACCATGGCTCGCCATCCATTTCTTCTTCTATTATGTTGCAGTAGGCATGCTGATCACGAACCTGAATATACAATGGGTCAACATGGATTTTGTCTGGATGGTGCAACATCGATGCTAAAGTGGCCAAAGCATCGGCAACCTCATTGTGAACTCTCGGGATGTGTCTGAACTCCACTGATCGAAATCGCTTGCTCAAATCGTGCAAACATTGTCGGTATGGTATAAGCTTCAAATCCCGTGTTTCCCATTCACCCTGGATCTGATGTACTAGGAGGTCTGAGTCTCCCAAGACCAAGACGTCCTGAACATCCATGTCTGCAGCCAATCGTAGGCCCAAAATACATGCCTCATATTCAGCCATGTTGTTAGTACAATAGAAACGTAGCTGAGCTGTAACAGGATAGTGATGTCCTGTTTCTGAAATAAGTACTGCTCCTACTCCAACTCCTTTTGCATTAGCAGCCCCGTCAAAGAAAAGCTTCCACCCTGGTTTCTCATTCAGTTCTAACTCCTCTATATGTATCACTTCTTCATCTGGAAAATACGTCCTCAAAGGCTCGTATTCTTCATCAATAGGATTCTCAGCCAAGTGATCGGCCAATGCTTGAGCTTTCATGGCCGTCCTCGTCACATAGACAATGTCGAACTCTGTGAGTAATATCTGCCATTTTGCCAATCTTCCTGTGGGCATAGGCTTCTGGAAAATATACTTTAATGGATCCAGACGTGAAATAAGGTATGTAGTATGTGACGACAGATAATGCTTAAACTTCTGTGCTACCCAAGTTAGAGCACAACATGTCTTCTCAAGTTGGGTGTACTTATTCTCATAGACTGTAAACTTCTTGCTGAGATAATAGATGGCTTGCTCTTTTCTTCCTGTGATGTCGTGTTGACCCAACACGCAACCAAACGAATGATCCAGGACCGTTAGATAAAGGATTAATGGCCTCCCCGACTCAGGTGGAACCAATACAGGTGGATTAGATAAATAACCTTTGATCTGGTCAAATGCCTCCTGACATTCTACCGTCCATTCTATCGCGGCATTTTTCCTCAACAATCGAAAGATGGGTTCACAAGTTGTTGTGAGCTGAGCGATGAATCTGCTGATATAGTTCAACCTTCCCAACAGACTCATTACTTCTGTTTTGTTCCTCGGTGGCGGCAATTCCTGGATGGATTTGATCTTTGACGGATCCAACTCAATGCCTCGCCGACTGACGATAAATCCTAACAGCTTTCCAGATGGAACACCAAATGCACATTTGGCTGGGTTGAGCTTAATGTCGTACCTTCGAAGTCTTTGGAAAAACTTCCTAAGGTCTGCTACGTGGTCTTCCTGACGCTTGGATTTGATGATCACATCATCTACGTACACTTCGATCTCTTTATGTATCATATCATGGAACACAGTAGTCATTGCTCTCATGTACGTTGCCCCAGCGTTCTTCAAACCGAATGGCATTACCCGATAACAATAAGTCCCCCATGGCGTAATGAAAGCTGTTTTCTCTGCATCTTCTTCATCCATCAAAATCTGATGATACCCAGCGTAGCAATCCACAAAGGAGCCGATTTCTTTCCCGGCGCAATTGTCGATCAAGATATGGATATTGGGCAATGGAAAGTTATCCTTTGGGCTTGCCCTGTTCAGATTACGGTAGTCGACGCATACCCTGATCTTCCCATCTTTCTTTGGTACTGGCACTACATTAGCCAACCAATCAGGATATCGAGAGACCCGAATAACCTTTGCTTGCAGCTGCTTGGTTACTTCTTCTTTAATCTTCACACTCATATCTGTTTTGAACTTCCTCAGTTTCTGCTTGACAGGAAGACAGGCCGGGTCAATGGGCAATTTGTGAACCACTAGCTTGGTGCTTAAACCCGGCATGTCGTCATATGACCATGCAAAAATATCTTTAAACTCAATGAGTGCTTTGATTAATTCTTCCCTGATGCCAGGCTCAATGTGGATGCTGATTTTGGTTTCTCGGACATTATCCGCATCCCCTAGATTTACAGCCTCGGTGTCATTCAGATTAGGCTTGGGTTTCTCTTCAAATTGGCATAGTTCTCGGTTTATTTCCTCGAAGGCTTTATCCTCATCATATTCAGACTCATAATCGATCTCTTGTATCATTAAATCAGAGTCAGATTGATTTATTAGACTAGGTCGAAGATCCGTCGTGCATGCCATGTCATTAGAACCAGTAAAAAGAGAACTGTTCAGAAAGAGAAAAGAATAAAACAAAATTAAAATGAGACAAGAAAAGAGTTTTATTAAAATGCGGGATAACAGGGTTCACACTTTTACAAGATAAAATGAGATTTGGATTACACCCTGAATAATCCGAAAAATAAAAAAGCAAAAATCAAAGCCTACTACCAGGACTCTCCCCGAGTAGGAAGAGGAGTAACCGTCCAATTGTTGGTTTTGGCTTCAGGCCCCATAAACTGTATGTCTGTTCCACTGGAACCCTCTCCGACTTCTACCATATTGACATTAGTGAACAATCTTTCGAAACTCTGATTCAGATCCCCGTCAATCCCAATCAATCGCCCGAGAACTTTCGGGACTGGTGACCCCTTGGCGCTTGCTCTAACAAAAGATCTTGAGAGACGTGGCACAGGTTTGGGAAGAAACCAAACTTTCTTCTTCATTTTCCGAGCTCGTTTTACATCTGCCGCAGTCGGTTTGAACCCCAACCCAAAGGTCTCCAAATTCTTGGGCAAGGAAACAGGTTGAACAATTCCCTGAAGTTCAGCTCCCAAGCCTTTTCCTGGCATAAACCCATTACCTAGCATTTCTGAAACCATCATAACCGTTGCGGAAGCTATCCTAGGATGCTGAATGATTTCACCCTCGGGGATCTTGTTTGCCGACACTGCATCAAAAATCTGGTAGACCCAGGGACCTTTGTCATCATTAGTCTCTATGAAGGGTACAATGGCGCCTCCTACGGTGCACGCAGTGTCCTCGCCGTGCAATACGACCTCTTGTCTATCCCACTCGAACTTGACCATCTGATGCAAGGTGGATGGCACTGCTTTGGCTGCATGGATCCACGGACGTCCCAACAGAAAGTTATAAGATACCGTAGCATCTAATACCTGGAATTCCATGGTAAACTGGACTGGACCGATGGTCAACTCAAGTATAATATCCCCCACGGTGGCTGTTCCATTTCCGTCAAATCCTCGGACGCAAATGCTATTCTTTTGGATTCTTCCGTGGTCGATCTTCAATTGGTTCAGGGTGGATAATGGACAAATATTGGCACTTGAGCCGTTATCCACTAATGCCCGAGTAACTGCCGAATCTTCACATTTGACAGTTAGGTAGAGAGCTTTATTATGCTCCGTGCCCTCCACTGGCAGATCATCATCTGAAAATGTTACCCTGTTCACCTCGAAAATTTTGTTGGCAATCGTTTCTAGGTGATTTACAGAAATTTCATTGGGCACATGAGCTTCATTCAGTATCTTCATCAGGGCCCGACGATGTTCATCCGAATGGATTAATAATGATAGCAGTGAGATCTGGGCCGGTGTTTTCTTCAACTGTTCGACCACGGAGTAATCCTGCACTTTCATCTTCTTTAAAAAATCCTCAGCTTCTTCTTCTGACACAGGTTTCTTTATTGCAGCCGGATTGGGTCTTCTCAACTCCGCCGGAGCAAAACACCGTCCTGATCGAGTCAGTCCCTGCGCCTCACAACTATTCTCCTCCACTTGTTGTCCCTTGTACATCACCACTGCCTTCTCATACTTCCAAGGCACAGCCTTGCTATCAATCATTGGTGTTTGGACTACTGGTTTTATGATGACCAGTTCCCTGCAGACCCCTTTCACAACAACCACGGGTGTAGATGATGCTCCCGTTATTACCAACTTGGCTGGTTCTGGTTTCCTTGTAGCGGCAGATGGATTCTTCCTCAATATCACCACTGGCTTGACATCTTCCCCCTTCAACTGTACCCCTGCTTCCTCATTGATCGATTTTTCTTTTGGAGTGGCACGGATCATCATCACTGTCTGTGGGGGTTTCTTCGGCTCCCCTACTTCGTGCACAAGCTCGATCATGTGGGCTTCAGGGTGCTTTGGCAATGGGTTCTGGTTAATGTTAGGTGACTCCGGTGCCTGTACCTCGATCTTGTTGGTATCAATAAGATCTTGTATTGCATGTTTCAGCCTCCAACATTTCTCGGTATCATGTCCGGGAGCTCCCGAACAATATTCACATCTTACCGAGTGATCCATATTTTGGGGTAAGGGATTTGGTAATCTAGGCTCAACAGGATTTAATAAACCCAACTGCCTCAATTTGTGGAACAAGGCAATATAAGTTTCCCCCAACTCAGTAAAAGTTCTTTGCCTCTGCAATCTTTCATTTCTGGCGGCCGGATTTCCCCTGAAACCCATCCCTGGAGGGTTCCTGTAGGCTCTTGGTGGTGGATAGGTGTTTTGTGGTGGTGGGTATGTGTTATGTGGAGGTGGGTATGTACTGTGGGGAACCGGCGCGCGCCATTGTGGGCGAACCGGAGGTTGGGTGTATGTCTGGGCTTGATGGACGGTGAAATGTTGTTCTTGTGGTTGGTAGCAGGGTTGTGGAGGGTAATTTGGAATGTGTGGGTAGTTTAGACGATGGGGTCTGGGTTGGTAATGAGGGGAAGGACCTCTAGATCTGGACCAATTGTCGGCCTCTAATGTCGTGACCTCCTCTCTCCTTTTCTTCCCTAGCGCACCTCCCGTGCCGCTCTGAATGGCCTGAGTTGTTGCCTTAATTGCTGAATAACTCAGGATCTTATTGGACTTAAGTCCCTCTTCTATCATACCTCCCATTTTCACAACTTCATTAAATGATTTGCCAACTGACGTCACCAAGTGACCAAAGTAAGTTGGCTCGAGAGTTTGTAAGAAGTAATCCACCATTTCTCCTTCTCTCATTGGGGGATCAACTCTGGCTGCCTGTTCTCTCCATCGGAACCCAAATTCCCGGAAGCTCTCTCCGGGTTTCTTCTCGAGCTTTAGCAATGTGAGACGGTCTGGGACTATCTCAAGGTTGTATTGGAAATGTCCTGCGAAAGCCTGTGCCAAGTCATCCCAGGTGTACCACCTGCTCGGATCTTGTCTTGTATACCACTCTAACGCCGACCCGCTCAAACTCTGGCCAAAGTAAGCTATTAATAGCTCATCTTTGCCCCCTGCTCCCCTCATTTTGCTACAAAAACCTCGTAGATGTGCCATAGGATCACCATGCCCTTCGTATAAATCGAACTTGGGCATTTTGAACCCTGCTGGTAATTGAACGTCAGGGAAAGGGCATAGATCCTTGTAAGCCACGCTGACTTGGTTACCTAACCCGTGTATGTTCCTGAAGGATTGCTCCAGGCTTTTAAATTTCCGCATCACCTCGTCCTGCTCTGGGCTCTTAGCCGGCTTTTCAATCTCCGCCGGGACCTCAAAGTGGGGATTATAGGTATGTGGCTCGGGTGCTTTGAATGTGAGTTCAGGGGGTAGTATTGTGTATCGTGAGCCTGAAACAATGGCTCACTAGATGATCTGTGCAATGGGGCTGGGGGAGGTGCCACAAAGACGGGAACATTTGGTGGAGGAGGGTTTTGAGTGGGTGGTGGAGCTTGGGAATCATAAGCCTCTC